>NC_069661.1:60971000-61277833 GCF_027244095.1 Hemicordylus capensis
CCAGTTCATAGTTTCAAATCAATATAAGGAGTATTTATTATAGAACTCCATTCTAGATAGTAAAGTGAAGAGATAGCATCTCTAATCTATCTATCTAGCTGGATGCAGATGGATTCTGCATCTCTGCACACATGGTGCAGGGAGAGAGAAGCTTGCATGTTGCAAGGGAGAAGGAAGAGAAGGGAAGGAAGTAGGAAGTGGCTGGAAGGAAGGAAGTCCCTAAGAATAGCAATCTACATATCAAGGGATAGTGTCAGAGCAGTAGAGAAGGGATGACCAATGTCTTGACCCTCTAGCCCTCTGACTCACTAGTCTGTCCTCCTATGTCATTGAGACAAGAGACAGCGTATAGTCCTTCAATTCCAACACAACGTGCCTCTTGCAAATCCAAACTGCAGTTGGGTGAATGTGTGGAAGCTCAGAAATAGAGGCTGACATTCTGAGCAGTGATAGCAGTATGTAACAGGAGTTGTGTCTGTGGAAGTATCTGCATTGGAGCTCAACCCACTGAAGAGCAGGCCAGCAAACATATGTGGAGCTGCAGGGGTAGTGGTTTTTGCTGCTCTCTCCTCCCTTGAAAAGGACTTTTTGACTTCAGAAATATGTCTCTGGTGGTTGCATGACCCAAGGAGATATTTCTCAAGTCAAAAAGTACTCTTGGAGGGAGGAGAGAGCAGCAAAAATCACTACACCGTCTGTGCCTTTGCCTGCTCAGCTAACACGCTGAACTCCATAACACACTAGTCTGAGCTCTGCTGCGGATTCTTCCACAGACCCAGCTTCTGTTATGTACTTCTAACACTGCTCAGAATGTCAGCCAGTACGTTTCACTAGTTCATTGCCATCACCAGGATCAGCATGCTTCTTGTGCTCATCTGGAGGGCTTCTAATGCTCATGTTGCGAGCAGTGTTTTCCCAATTTATCAATGTAGTTGAGTCACACAGAACGTTGCACAGTATGCACCATGCCATACTGCCTCTTAATTACTCTCCTCTCCCCTCCATCTGCTTTTTAATTGGACTTTATTATAATAATTATTATTTTGCACCAGTGCTTAACAACTCCAGTCAGAAAAGAGGCTCCCAAGGTGGTGATCTACTAACAAATAATGCAATAGCAAGGAAAAGGACTTCCACTCACCAGGTTAAGGTCAAACATCCCAGATGGCCTCTTTGACTCTATGAGTTGCACTATCCATTACAGCCTGGCTGCTTCTAATGTCAAAGCATAATTGATTCTTTACAAACAGTTGCTGTTTTACAGGCAAGTCAAAGATCAGAATCACTGTTGATTAATATGTGTTGATGTATATTAGATGCTGGTGTATAGATGCTGAGGCCATTAAATTGCCAGTGTGGAGAGAAATGCAGATGTGACATACAGGGGCTTATTTTGCAGCCATGAAGCTCACACAGAGGAAATAATATTGAACCCAGTTATGGAAAATATCACAAAATGCTTCCAACACTAAGAGTACAATCCTGTTTCTATCTTTCTCATGTTCACTGTCTATATATGGATTTATTTATTTATTTTGCTGCCAATCGACTCCAGCTGGCCTCTTGTTGTATTCTATTTAGCAATCTTTTATGTTTTGTTAATTAGAAGTTTATCCCTGTGGGGATCCTGCAGAGCAGGCCTGCTCAACTTAGGCCCCCCAGCTGTTTTTGGATGACAACTCCCATAATCCCCAGCCACAGTGGCCAATAGCCAAGGATTATGGGAGTTGTAGGCCAACAGCTGCAGGAGGGCCAAAGTTGAGCAGCCCTGGTGTAGAGAGTGTGGTGGAGTTGGAAAGGAAAGGGAGGAAAAAGAGAACAATGGAGTTCTTTCTGAGTAAAGCTTAGTTAAACATAAGATTGCTTTGTGTTTGTGAGGGAAGTAAGCTATACAATACCTTTCTATGAGGTAACCCCTGCTACTTAAGCATAACCTCTGCTACCTAAGCAAAGAGGCATCTTTCCAAGTGGTGATTCTCTTATATTTAGCAGGCGGAGAGCAACTGGCCCTATCCAACCCCAGCACATCATCCCTCCAGTGGCTGTTGCTGTTATCTGCCTTATGTTTCTTTTCAGATTGTGAGCCCTTTGGAGACAGGGGACCATCTTCTTGATGCATTCTTTATTTTTCTATGTAAACCGCTCTGAGAGCTTTGGTTGACAAGCGGTATATAAATACTGTAGTAGTAGTGAGGCAGCTGCCCCCAGTGGCAGAAACGACAGCTCCACCTCCCCATAGCTGTGGGCATCACCCCACCTACTTGCCTGCTACTCACCCAGCCCCACCTGAATATTATCCACAGTGGTGCTGCTAGATAGCACTGCTGCACTGCCTCTGCTATCTCCATTCTCCAACACCTTCCAGAATAGGAAATGGAGGAGAGAAGGGTAGTGAGATAGAGGCCTGGTTCAGACGTAATATGGAACCGAGGCCCCAATGGACCTGCAGTTCCACTCCCCCTCCCCCATGTGCTTACCTGTCCAAATTCGGATGTAAGGGCCAGTCTTCTCTCTGCAGTCTGCAAGACAGCAATCGGGGTGGAGAGAGGGAGGAGCTTCCTTTCCTGAACTCTGGTCCTGGGAGAGGCTGCCCTCCATTACTGAATTCGGACGTAATCGAGGCAGCCTCTAACTGGAGGTCCGAGCAGTGAACTTCACTAAAAAACTGAGAGTTCAAATTGGAGTTTGCTGAGTGAACCCTCGGGTTGAATTAGGGTCCAAACATTGGTTTCCTGCGTTCAGACGTTCAGATGTTCAGGGACTTCTGGCTGCTCTGCCTCCAGTTCCCCGTTATGTCTGAACCCGGCAAAAGTGTCTCTCCACTTCCTTTTTCTTCTAGAATGAGAGGGAAGCCAGCTGCTCCTGAGCACTAGTGGCAGAGGTGTATCTAAGGAAAATAGCGCCTAGGGCAAGCACTGAAATTACACCCTCTGTCCAAACATCTGACACCTATCTTTCAGGTAACTTTACCATAATATCAGCTGAAAAATACAACGCAAGCTCATTAATCTTTTAATATTTCAAAAACTATGTAGCAGTGGACGTAGCCAGACCAAAAAATTCTGGAAAACTACAAATTTCAGTATTCTGGAGCTGATGAAATACTCAAATAATATGTGGAGGTGTACTTGGAAAACTAAACAGAAGTGCCTGTCTAATTCTCCATGATGCATTGTAGCATCACTATTATATAAGTTTTAAAAATAAATGGAGAATTTGACTTTTCCCAGATACTCTGAAAATAATTAAAGGATATGCAGAGTAAACTGTGTCACTGCTTGGAATATATTCTAGTCTTTCAGAAAGACAGTTAAAATGAGAGAAAGAGAGCAAGAAACTCCCAGTAGGCCTTAATACTAAGGATTTCACACTGATTCAAAGACAAATTCACCATTAATAGCCATATTTTTAAGACATTGCATTTAACTCACTTATCACAAGAAGCAAAGTAAGAGGAAATGAATACAATCCTAGCTCATAAGCTTCAAAAGGTCATGGGGTGGTGGTCCGCAAAGGTTCCCCCTCCCCCTGCTGGCCTCTAGGGCCTCGCAGGGACCATTTTAGCATGTGCAGTGGCCATTTTTAAAAATAAATTTTCTTTTTAAAAAAATGGCCGCTGAAAACAAAATGGCCACTGCGCATGCTCAGATGGCCTCTGTGAGGCCTGCCACGGGCTAGGGCCTCGCAGAGGCCATTTGAGCATGCGTGGTGGCGATTTTGTTTTTGGCAGCCATTAAAATTTTTTTTAAAAAATGGTGCCCCCCCTTCAAGTGGCGCCCGGGGCATGTGCCTGCCCCACACTTGATATGCCCCTGAGTAGTGGTAGTTGGCAGGTAGTGGCTGCATGGAGTACACCTCAGCAAGGTGGGGGGAAGAGTAGACGCACCCCTGAGGGGGAGCATGTCCTAGCAGGGGGAGCAGGATCAAGTGGAACAACATTTGGCACCTTACTTCAAGCACCCAAAGACCCTAGAGCACCCCAGAGTCCCCTCTGCTCCTATCCATAGCCACTTTGCCAGTGGAGAGGTGCACTCATGGGACAGCTGCATTTACCTAGCAACACATGTCAGTGGCCAACTGGATTGGGCCTTTAAGTTAGAGATTTGAAATCTTTACATTGGAATATTCTCACTGAACTCAATAGGATCCATCCATGATAAGTACTTTGAATGCAGGCACTCTGACCCATCCAGTGAGGACCTAGAATTCTCACCACCCCACATCCTAGAAGAACTACAAGGCTCTGGAGCAACTGCCAAACACCTCGGAAGTGGTCTGGGGGGGTGGCAAGCTCAGTACTTTGGATGTAGAAGATTTATCTCCAGTTTAAAAGCGTCTGGTAGTAAGTTATAAAAGAGCCCTGCTTGAGAGACCCAAAAGTTGTCTCAGCCAATCAGAGTTTACAATATAAAGGCTAATGGCCCCTGTCTGGCTCATGTGGCAGCCGTCTTCTGCTTTTTTCTGGCTGGTTCAAGGTAGCACAGATGGTTTCTCCCTCACCCCACCCACTGTCCTTATAATAACAACACGCCTGTTAGAGAAGTTAATCTGAGAGGCCATGACTGAACTAAAACCTTCCTGGCTGTGTGGGGATTTGAACCCAAGGATCCCTTGTCTCTCTCTTACGCCAGCCGGGTGGGCTGAGGTGAGACATCCCCACTGGCTGGCAAGGAAAAGGCATGCCCTCTGGGTGTGAAGGTTAACATGTAATGCAGGCATTATCAGAAACATAGGCCTGATTCATGTGGTTTTTAACCGCTATTTTTGAGGAGAAAAAAGTCACATAAATTGGGCCTATGAATGTTTAAATAAATAGGCCTAGCGCTTTTCTCACGCACTGCTTTATACATGGGTTTGGGATATATTGTGCATGCCACACACATATATATGTGGAATGTAAAATGGCCTAGAGCCCATGCACTTCTAGAACCCATATGAGGTAAATACAGCCCTTCATATATCTTCACTGCAGCTTTTTGTTTGGAAAAAAACTGCACCTGAAGGATGCCTGCCTGACATGCAGTTAGTAAGAGAACACATCTCCTGTTAGGAAAGCGAGGGTGGGTGGAGCTGGCCACTCTAGAGAGCCGTGAGGATAGGAACTCAACATCAGCAGCCTGCAAAGTCCCTGCTTCCCTCGTTTAGCCACTGGCCATAACTGCCCACTAGAGGGCATCATTGCTAAATTTATTGTCCTATTCAGGCAAATTTACAAGAAAATGGTTGTTTTAGTTTAGTGCATACACTGCTCTTTGGGGTGGGGGCGGGGGAGAGACCCAGCTATATTCTTAAGCATAAATTATACAACAGAATATGCTAATTTTCATCCCTTTAAAAATGTCACAATTTTATAATAGAAGCAGTTTGGTTAGTTGGTCATGTAGAACATCAACATGGCAAAAATGTCAAATGCTTTTTCAAACCTTGGTATAGCTCCATATTTTCATTCCGTCATAGCATTGATATTTTGTTATATAACACATATTTTAAAATGTATGTATGTTAATGTTTGTTTTAAAAAGCACTGAGGTTTGGAATTTTTATCAATCTAAATGGCCAATTAAAATAACAAAACAAACAGTTTAACTATTGCTATTGTATTACCGTTTCCAAAGGGCCAGTTCTACATCTGGAATCTTTACCCAATTTCTGGACAGAACAGAATGAATCTGACTTGAATCAGCTTGGCAACCTTGTGCACATATTCCTTTAGCCACAGAGCAAGCGCATAAGTGACCAAGAATATCACTTGAACACATCATAGGTCGTCTCATTTGTTATTTTGAACCTCTCCACCTTATTGATGGCTCAGAAATGTGACAAACTTGATGAATCAGTTGGTGCAGCTAAAACGATAGTGTTTAATCTATCTGTCCATCCATCTGTCCATACTATGACTGTACCTTTCCAGCTAGGGTGAGCTATGCAAAAACCCTTGTAAAGCTAGGGAAGCCCTTTGATTAAACCATGAAATCCTCTATGATTGCCTTCTTACCTCCAGCTATTCTCTCCTTTATTGATGGTCTTCATCTACTTACATAATGGACTGGTATTGATTTGATTCACTTCTTTGAAGAGAGCCAGAATGGGGCAAAGCTATTGCCTCAGGGCCACACAGTTAAACAACATGATTTCGGGGCAGGAACCTGTACACTTCCCTGGACAATATGGTGCTAATATGAAAGGACGACAGCAGTGATCTTTACGCAGTGATTTGCTGTGCTTCAGAAAGGCACACACCCACAGATTAAAAACCAAAGCCTGGCAAACCATCTCTCTGACTTTCTGCTGCTCTACAGACTGCAGCAATACATAAGCTTTAGGCTGCTGTGATAAGGCATTTTGAAAAGCAGCAGCTTCAAAATGTTACCTTTGGGCTACAAAGTGAAGCCAGTCACCTAAACGTGTACATACATATGGCATGCAGCACATATACTTGTATGTGTATACACCTTCCATTTAAGATGAGAGTTAAGATGGCACTTTCCATTTGTGCTTTAAAAAGCCTGGAAATTTCAAGTTAAGGCACCCACCTAAACTTTCAAGCCATATAAGCTGTACAGACTTTGTACAGTCTTGTATGTTATGCTCCTTTAGAAATGAGGTTCCATGTATCCATTTTTTTGCCTTGTGGTTTTTCAGCTCAAAACTGGACTGGAGAGGAATATACATCCAGCCATAAAACCACTTCTGTGATTCATCAGGCCATGCTAGCCTAGCTTTGCCCCTAGAAAGTTAAATATGAAAGCTGTGGTCCTCAGGATGTTGCCGCTGCAATTGGCTTGGTCACAGCTCAGAATAATTCCATGGCAAGTCATCAGCGAGTTGAAAACAATTTGCTTGACATTGAAAATAGCCTCTATGGATGTTGGTTTGGATACTGGTAACTACTCTTATTGTGTATTTGAAATTCCCTTCAAGGCATCTCAAAATGGACCATCTAATTCTCACTTTTATGGAGGACTCTTTTTGTTTGTTTCTGACATCCAAATGAATTATTGTCAATTACAAAAATCATGTTTACCTTCAGGGTGTAAGATGGCACTTTCAAAGGGTGTAAGATGGGTGTAAGATGGCACTTTCTTAGCAAACACTTTGTACATGAGACAATAATCCCCTGAAGCTAAGAATTAGCAAGAATCTTCCTCAGTTCCAACAGCCCGAACCCAAAGGATATGTGTTTTATTTTTGTCTTGTAGAGATCTGGATTATTTTATGTGACAATGCTTTTCAGTTCCTCAGTCCAAATACAGCTCCAGCTTATTCCCAGGGTTAGGGAATGTAACAAATTAAAATGTTGTTTAAAAACCAGTATAGCAGAGCTAGTTAGCTCAGTTAAAGAACTGGGCCAAGTCTAAATGTCCTGCAGTGTTTGGGGGGGAAATGCTTCATTAACTTCATGGAAGTGTACAAAAACAGCTCAAGTTGCAAAACATAAGAGAACAAACCAAATCATGGGTTGAGATATATGTTGTATTGGTTGTCAGCTGAATTTAGTGGCTGCATTTTTTCCTACCATTCTATTGCTCCTTGTAAACATTAAAGCGTATTAATTAAATCCATATACTATTTCCAAAAGTGCTGAAAATTGGGATCCTTGTGGGCAGACACCTGGAGTGCCTGCAGGCAAGTGGCAAGTGTTGCAGACTTGAGATGACCTGTTGGTGTTCAAAAAATCTAAGGGGAAAAACCCCAAAACCTGAAGGGAGTCAAAATCCCATCAAACCTACCCTCCTCTGAGGCTGGAGGTGGTCTATAACCACCAGACTAGTAGCCATTGATAGACTTGTCCTCCATGAATTTGTCTAAGCCTCTTTTAAAGCCACCCAAGCTAGTAACCATCACCACATCCCATGCCAGATAATTCTATAGATTAATTATGCACTGTGTGAACAAATACTTCCTTTTGTCAGTCCTAAATTTCCTGGCTTTCAGTTTCATGGGATGACTCCTGGTTCTAGAGAGAGGGAGAAAAGTTTTTCTCTATCCACTCTCTCTTCTCCATGCAGAATTTTATACACCTCTATCATGTCCTTCTGTAGCCACCTCTTTTCCAAACTGAAAAGCCTCAGATTCTGTAGCTTTGCCTCATAAGGAAGGTGCTCCAGGCCCCTGATCATCTTGGTTGCCCTCTTCTGCACCTTTTCCAGATATAAAGTGTCCTTCTTAAGATACAACGACCAGAACTGCATGTAGTACTTCAAATGTAAATGTAAAATGTAAAATCTCCACTAAATATTTCTATAAGGGCATTATAATATTAGCATTTTTATTTTCAGTCCCCTTGCTCATGATCCCTAGCATGGAATTAGTCTTCTTCACAGCTTCTGCACACTGAGTCAACACTTTCAACAAGCTGTCCATCACAACACCATCTTGAGGCCTGGTCAGTATATCCTGAGGCAGGTCTCACTATCGGTGAGACCCGCCATAACGGGGTTAGTGGGGAGAGAGGGGTTAGCCCGCTCTCCCTGCAGACGATCGTCCAGTCTGCCCTGAGCAGCCAGATCAGCTGGTCACATGACTGCTGGCTCCGTTATGGAGCCGGTGGAGGCTTGGGAGTTCGGGGGCCGTATGGCCCCTGGAAGTTCCAGAATGTTCTGTGCAAGTGTGCAGAGCATGCTGGAGAGACCCCCGAGCCGGGAGGCTGATTTTTAGCCTCCCAGTTGGGGGTCTCCTCGTGAGTTGTCGCACCATGGCAACACACGATCTGGAAACTCGTTAGCAGAGAGCTCGCTCCGCTAACCTGGGCTAAGGGCAGGGCTTTGCAAGTGCGTTACCCGCTTGTAAACCACCGGGCTCGCCTGCAAGCCTGGTGGTTTACACGACCAGCAAAAATCAGGCTAGGCTCTCCTAGCTGGATTTTTGCTGGTTGTGAGAATAGCTTCGTTAAGTTGTAGGGGTTTTTGCCCCAGTATGCATCACTGTACACTTGCTCACACTGAACTGCATTTGCCATTTTGTCGCCCACCTGTCCAGTTTGGAGAGATCCTTTTGAAGCTCTTCACAATCTGTTTTGGATTACACTACCCTAAATAGTTTAGTGTCATCTGAAAATTTGACCACTTTACTGGTTTTCCCAACTTCTAGATCATTATAAACAAGTTAAAGAGCACTTGGTCCCAGTACAAATACCTGAGGGACCCCACTACTTACTTCCATCCAATGTGGAAAATGTCAATTTATTCCTAATTTCTGTTTCCTGTGCCTCAACCAATTGCCAATCCACACATGAATCAGTCGCCTTATCCCATGACTGCTTAGTAGTTAAGAGCCTTTGGTGGGGAACCTTGTCAAAAGCTTTTTGGAAGTCCAAGTATATTATGTCAACCAGATCACCTTTATCCACATTCCAGTTGACACTCTCATAGAACTCCAAAAGGTTAATGAGGCAAGACTTGCCCTTGCAGAAGCCAATGGTTCTCCTTCAGCAAGGTTTGTTCTTCTGTATGTTTAACAATTTTGTCCTTAAGTATGCTTTCTATCAGTTTACTCAGCACCAACGTTAGGCTAACTGCTCTGTAGTTTCCTGGATCCCCCAATCCCTTTTTGAAGATCGGAGTTACATTAGCTACTCTCCAGTCCTCTGGTATAGAGCCTGATTTCAGGGACAAGATACATATTTTTGCTAAGAGACCAGCAATTCCACATTTGAGTTCCTTCAGAACTCTTGAGTGGGTGCCATATGGCCCTGGCGATATGTTAATTTTTAGTATTTCAAGACAGCACCTCAAATTGGCCCAGTTCTTCAGCCACTAAACCTGAAAAGCTCTGTTCCAGAGTGGGTACATGGTCAGTATCCTCCACCGTGAAGACAGATGCAAAGACCTCATTCAGCTTCTCTGCAATCTCCTTAGTCTCCTTTTAATAATCCCTTTCACACCCTCATCATCTAAGGGTCCAACCGCCTCACTGGCAGGTTTTCTGCTTCTGATATATTTAAATAAGTTTTTGTTATACCCCTTGACACTCCTAGATATATGCTCCTCAAACTCTCTTTTTCCATCCCTTATAGTCTGTTTACATTTCTTTTGCCAGAGTTTACAGTATGTTCCTTTCTGTTCTCTTCATTTGGGCAGGACTTCCATTTTCTGAAGGAAGCCTTCTTCCCTTTTATCGCTTCCCTGACTCTACTTGTCAGCCATGGTACCTGAACTTGGTGTACCTTTTCTCTTTCTTTGTATACATTCCATTGAGCTTCTATTATTGTGGTTTTGAATAAGTTCCACTCTTTCTGGAGTGATTTGACCCTCCTGACTTTCCCTTTCAGCTTCCTTTTTAGTGGTCCCCTCATTTTTTAGGAGTTTCCTCTTCCGAAGTCCAACGCATCAGAGTTGGACTTCCTTGGCAGTGTCCTTACACTAAGCTGAATTGGATTACACTATAGTCACTATTCCCCAATGGTTCTACAATTCTGACATCTCACACCAGGTCATGGGCATCACTCAGGATTAAGTCCAAGGCCACAGTCCTTCTGGTTGGTTCCATGACCTACTGTTCTAAGGCACAGTCATTTAGCATGTCTAGAAACTTGGCTTCTCTGCCGATAACCACATATGAATTTGCCCAGTCTATGTGAAACAAAAATAAAACATTTCCCTCTCTCAACTTTATATAGTATATAAGTACCCACCACATTCCTCAAAACCCTCTGCTCTTTAAATAAAAATAAAATAACAAAACAAAACGAAAAAGACTCTTGACATAGAATCATTCTGACCACTATTTTCTACAAAAATATATTTCACAATGCATACAATTCTAAGCATGGTTTCCAAATTACTTGAAACTTGTCATGAGCTTCCCTCTTAAAATGAGTGATTCCCACCCCCCTGCCACAAGTCAACAAAAGCAGTAAATGGGTAATTCACTGTTCCATCTCAAGAGTGTCCTTTGCTTTTCATCTCTGAAACATAAGGTGTTTAGCAAGAACTAACGGATTCCTTAAGGAATTATTTATTTATTTCCTGAAGGAAGCATTTACTTAAAGAATATAGCTGCCACTAAAATAAATTCTATCATCAAAAAGACTGGATGATGCTCTTAAATGAAATTATTTGCAAGACTTCATGATGGTGATGTACCTGTATCATATATACCTGTGAAAAATCTTCACTATTTAATTCCAAAAGTCACTCAGGCCCACTGTCAGCAACAAAGATCTATGAAACATGGTCACATTCATCACACTTTCGTTTTAGTACAATAAGTGAGACCAAGATGAGGGAGGCACACGAAGAAACCCATAATCCCAGATTGCTTGCAGTGGTGTTAATGTGGATGTGGGAATTAAAAAACGCAACCCTGAAACGTCAGCAGTGAGTCTTCCTAAGCGGTGTCATTGCTGAGCCGGATCAGAGAACATTTCTCACATTAGCATCCCATGGCAAAAAAAGCAGTAAGGATGCTCACATTGTGTGTTGGAAAATTGTGTCACACTTCCAGCATTGTTCTTTCGGGAGATATTTCTTATTTATTGGGAGACGTGATATAAACCAGAACAATCTCTCTAGCTCTGTACAGGCAACCAAGGCAACGTATTGTTAATTCTGTTTGTTTTCTTAGTGGAACAGGAAACCCTGCTGGGTTATACGCTATCAGCATTCACCCTGATCTGAAACCTCATGTGCATAGAAGGTTCTTGCACATACAGACTGGATATAAAAGAGTGATCGCCCAGTTTTGCTCACCCAAGGGAACTTCAGATTTGTGTTTCTAAATGGCAGGTCTCCCTGCCTCCCCCGCCATGATACCTAGCAAATCTCTTTTAAAAGTGAGGGAAGTTAAGTTTGTGATATAAAATGGGATTTTAGGCTGTTTTAATGGAAACAGTGTTCCCCAGTCATGAGAATAGTTCCACTTTTATTTCACACAGGTCAAACTTCACCTTGAATCCTGCATCCACTTCTTTGTGCTGTGCTTTAAGAAGGATCTGGTCAGTTGTAATGAGTTGTAATGGTGTATGTAGAGAGTGGCTTCCTCCATTCAAGAGAACAGGGAAACTGTTGCAGGTCAGGGAATTAAGTGAACACATCCTCATTACAAGGCACCACACAATAGCTGTGTCAAAGAATGTTATTCAAGGATTTACTTGAATCCTTGATTCAATTCAAATTCAGTTAATTTTCGCAGTAGTGAGGGAAAGCCAGTTTTACATTCCTTTGGCATTTGCTTGAGTTGCTGCAGCATTACATGAGAAATAGTTTTCTGAAAATCTTGGTGGGCAAACATGTGAGTCCCTTTCTACTGATGCATGTAGGCCCATGTGTACAGTACATGCATGTACACACATACATTATGCAAGCCTGGGTCCAGAAAATACTTATAGTCTATGGAAATGTTGTGAGTGTTGAACTATGAAGGTGTAATGGCATTAAGTCCACTGGCTGACATCCTAAAGCAGCACACACTTAAGTCATCAGGGATGCAGTGGGAGCCCTTGGGCAACTTCCCTAATTCCACTCCTTACACTTATGTTGTGTAAGAGAGCTAATTTTTCTGAGCGCTGCCCACATTCTGCAAGTCTCCTGTAAGAGTGGAAATGCATAGCTGACTCTCAGTGACCTGCTCCTCTTCTTAAAAAGTGATTCCAGATTGTGAGCAGTGCATTAGCTCTCTTGTGCAACCATGCAAGCACAAGAGGACTGGCGGAGTTGTGCAATGTTACCAAGAGAACCTGTTTGGGGGCTCCCCACTGAGGAGCACTCCTCTATATTTGGAACTACAAGCCTGTAGTTACCACTGTTTGCACTTTGGATCTTACGGGACCATGAAATCTCCACTTTGTTTTGCCTGTAGCTAACTCAAAGAGCATGGCACTTTGGCATGTAGCCTGGGAGAAAGAACTCTTAGGTCAGGTTCAAAAGCCCAGGACTGCAGGAGAAGTTTCCCATGCTGTCATCCCCCTGATTTCTCACTGGTGGGAAGCTGGAGTAGATGTGATTTAATTAAGAGCTGTTCTTTAAAGAATAAGCGAAGTATTCGCCCTATGTTGGCACAGCAGAACAGGTCAAGATAGCACCTCCTCAGGAAGGAGTGACAAGAAAGCAACAGGTCATCTCCTTTGCTACCTGGTATGTTAATGGCTGGCTTGAGGTGAAGGAAGCTAGCTTGTTTACATTTTAGCCACCCCCAGATATTCTAAAAGACACGAGAGATAATCTTTGATGAGTCCATTTCACCTCTTCCTACATGGGTCTTTCAGACCTTCCACAGCCTTTGGCCAAGAAAAAGTCCACTCTTCACTTTTGAATAGAACAATGCTGTGTCCTGTCCTTTGTCCCTATTGTCCACCTTTGCAGGTGTGATCAGCATAATGCCCTTGGCAAGCATTTTCCCATCTGGTCAAGACACCACCAATCTGTGTGTTTTCTGTGTCTCCTGTGTCTCCTGTATCTCCTGGTCACTTGTGGCTCTACCTCAGTTTCACCAGGTGGTTCTTCCTCTGATCCATCATCTTGCCCCTCCATCTTGGCACAGGTACCTCCATTTTGCCCTGCCTTGACTCTTGCTCCTGCTTTACTTTTCACCTCCAGACCGGCCCTTCTCCTACCCTGGTCTTCGTAGCACTCCTGGCTGCAAGATTTTGGTTTGTTTTTGTATTTTTCCTTGCTGACAGGCCCCTGCCTGGTTCCTGGGTTCATGTTCTTGCCCCCGCCTGCCTGCAAGAAGAGAACTCTCTCAGCCATGACTGTGCTGCAAGGGTTTACAGAATTCCTCTGGGAAGGAACGAGGTAGTACATAACCCCTATTCTCAAAACTCTTCCCTTTCCCCCTTTCTCTCCTAAAATCCAAAACTGTCCATTTCTCTTGTCAGCCTTGAGCAGAGGCGTATCTAGGGAAAATTAACGCCTAGGGCAAGCACTGAAATTGCGCCCCCTGTCCAAACATCTGACACCCATCTTTCAGATAACTTTACCATAATATCAGCTGAAAAATACAAGTCAGGCTCGTTAATCTTTTAATATTTCAAAAAATATTTAGCAGTGGACGTAGCCAGACCAAGAAATGCTGGAAAACTACAAATTTCAGTATGCTGGAACTCATGAAATACCCAAATACTATGTGGAGGTGTACTTGGAAAACTAGAAGTGCCTGTCTAATTCTCTACTATGCATTGTAGCATCACTATTACATAAGTTTTAAAAATCAATGGAGAATTTGACTTTTCCCAGATACTCTGAAAATAATTAAAGGATATGCAGAGTAAACTGTGTCACTGCTTGGAATATATTCTAGTCTTTCAGAAAGACAGTTAAAATGAGAGAAAGAGAGCAAGAAACTCCCAGTGGGCCTTAATATTAAGGATTTCACACTGATTCAAAGACAAACTCACCATTAATAGCCATATTATTAAGACATCACATTTAACTCACTTATCACAAGAAGCAAAGTAAGAGCAAATGAATACAATCCTAGCTCATAAGCTTCAGCTCAGTATTCACAAGCCCTGATTCTCTGTACATAGTGCAAATCTGAATATAGCAATAGCAATAGCAATAGCACTTACATTTATATACCGCTCTATAGCTGGAACTCTCTAAGCGGTTTACAATGATTTTAGCATATTGCCCCCAACATTCTGGGTACTCATTTTACCGACCTCGGAAGGATGGAAGGCTGAGTCAACCTTGAGCCCCTGGTCAGGATCGAACTTGTAATCTTCTGGTTACAGGGCGGCAGTTTTACCACTGCGCCACCAGAGGTAAAGTGTACAGTGTCTTATATTATATTAATTTAATTTTTTTTAACCTGTAGCCCCTTTAGGGGGCTTCCTAAAGTCTGGGGGGTTTTTTGCAAAGGTTCCCCCTCACCCCACTGGCCTCTAGGGCCTCACAGGTACCATTTGAGCATGTGTGGTGGCCAATTTTTAAAATAATCTTTTTTTAAAAAAAGGCCACTGAAAACAAAATGGCCACCATGCATGCTCAAATGGCCTCGGCAAGGCCTGGCATGGCGCCCCCCCCTTCAAGTGGCGCCCGGGGCACGTGCCCTGCCTGCCCCACCCTAGATACGCCCCTGGCCTTGAGTGAACTTAATTCAGAAACTCACTGTCTCCTTCTTGATTGTGATCTATATAATGGAAATAATGACCCACATAGCACAAGTTTATACATCATGCATCTGTTGTAGCAAAGAGCAATCCATGTGCAGATGCTTGTGATGGATCTGGATTTGTGTGAACCACAGGGTGAGGCATATGTGAATTATCTGACAGGATATCTACATCCAGAAACTGGGCCCTAATTCCTGTGACTGAATTAGAACACAGAACTTAGGGAGCTAGCTTATCCTGAATCAGACAATTGCTTCATGGTGCTCAGTATTGACGACTTAGACTGGCAGTGGTTTAAAACTGAGTTTCCTCAGCCCTACCTGGAGACGCTAGGCATCAAACCTGGGATCTTCTGCATGCAAAGCCGAGGCTCTGCCACTCTCATCCCTGATGATTGAGACCATATGGTTCTCAGCTTTGAGGCACCCATGTGAGGGCTGCTGTGTGTGTGTGTGTGTGTGTGTGTGATTAACTCCTGCTAACTTGGCAAAGAGGCACCTTTTAATGTGGTGATTTTCTTTATTTAGCAGGAGAAGAGTAACTGGCCCTATCCACCCCCAGCACAGTACCTCCAGTTACTGTTGCTGGGGGTCTATCTGATGTTGCTTTTTAGCCTGTGAGCCCTTTTGGGACAGGGATCCATTTTATTTATTATTTCTCTGTGTAAACCGCCCTGAGCCATTGTTGGAAGGGCGGTATAGAAATCAAACTAATAATAATAATAATAATATAATTGCACATCCATATTTATGCTTGTTGTTGTTGTTGGATACATATGGGCTGGGAAGCCATTATTGGCTGTGGTGCCCTCATTATGTGCGCTCAGGAAAAGGAATAGTCACAGCAGTCCTCAGGGTAAATGGGACCCTGATGCAAATAGAGGGGACAGGGTTTTTTTAAAATTTTATTTTAAGGAAATGCGTCCATAACAAGGACCAATACTGGGCTCTCAATAGCAGTGGGGATAGCAGTGGGAAATAGCAGTGGGGATGTTGTAGAAGGCCTGGCAGAAGTTATAAATGCTTCTCTGAAGGAGGGCAGGATGCCTCCATGCCTTAAGGAGGCAATTAGTAGACCGCTTCTGAAGAAGCCTGTGTTGGATTCCTTAACAATGGTTAAGCAGCTATAGGCCTGCCTCCAAGCTCCCGTGGTTGGGCAAGGTAATTGAGATCATGATGGCCTTCCAGCTCCAGGCAGTCTTGGAGGAAACTGATTATCTAGACTAGTGCTTCCAAACCTGGGTTCCTCCAGATATTGCTGAAACACAACTCCCACCTTCCCCAGCACTAGAGTGCTGGACTAGGACCGGGGAGACCCGAGTTCAAATCCCCATTCAGCCATAAAACTAGCTGGGTGACTCTGGGCCAGTCACTTCTCTCTCAGCCTAACCTACTTCACAGGGTTGTTGTGAAAGAGAAACTCAAGTATGTAGTGCACCGCTCTGGGCTCCTTGGAGGAAGAGCAGGATATAAATATAATAATAATAAAGATAATAATAATGCAACTTTACTGGGAACAGCCTATATTTTGCGACAATGTCTATAATAACAAACAGTATTGATGATAAAATTCAGCCATCCCAGGTCCCTGGGAAGGACTCAATGTCTGGATAAAAACAAACCAGTCAATAACACCTGTCTGACTGTTTAAACAAGAAATAATTATAATAATAGTTCAGCAACATCTAGAGCAGGCCTGCTCAATTTCAGCCCTCCAGCTGTTTTTTGACCACAACTCCCAGCCATAGTGGCCAATAGCAAGGGATTATGGGAGTTGTAGATAAACATATGCAGGAGGACTGAAGTTGATCAGCCCTGATCTAGAGCAGGGATTCTCAGCGTTGGATCCCCAGATGTTATTGGACTTCAGCGCCCGTAATTCCCAACCAAAGGCCACTGGGGCTGGGGATTATGGGAGTTGAAGTCCAATAACATCTGGGGACCCAACGTTGAGAATCCCTGATCTAGAGGAACCCAGGTTGGGAACCACTGATCTAGACCCATTTCAGACTGGCTTTTTGGGGGGCTATGGGGTGGAGATTGCCTTGGATGGCTTGATGGATGACCTCCATTTGGAAACTGACAAAGGGAGTATGACTTAGTTGTCTATTTGGACCTTTCGGCAGCTTTCAATACTATTGACCATAGTATCCTTCTGGAGCATCTGAGGGGGTTAGGTGTGGGAGGCACTGCTTTGCAGTGGTTCTGCTCCTTCCTCTCAGGCAGGTTCCAGATGGTGTCCCTTGGAAACCTTTGTTCTTCAAAATCTGAACTTTTGCATGGTGTCCCTCAGGGCTCCATGCTGTCTAACATCTACATGAAACTGCTGGGAGAGATAATCAGATTTGGTGCAGGGTGTTACCAGTATGCTGACGACACCCAAATATATTTCTTCATGTCAACATCAACAGGAGAAGGCAATATCTCCCTAAACACCTGCCTAGAGGCAGTGATGGGATGGATGAGGAACAAACAAATTGAATCCAGATAAGATGGAGGTACTTATTGCATGGGGGTCAGAACCTGGAAGTCGGGTTTGGTCTGCCTGTTCTGGATGGAGTCATACTTCCCCAGAATGAATAGTTATGCAGTCTGGGGGTGCTTCTAGATCCATACTTCTCCCTGGTGTCCCAGGCTGAGGTGGTACACAGAGGTGCTTTATATCAGCTTCAGCTGATACGCCAGCTGTGTTTGTTTATTGAGATAAGCGACCTCAGAATAGCAGCACATATGCTGGTAAACTCGACTTGACTACTGCAATGCGCTCTATGTGGGGCTGCCTTTGTACGTAGTCTGGAAACTGCAGTTGGTACAGAATGTGGCAGCCAGGTTGGTCTCTGGGTCATCTCGGAGACCATATGTAGTGATCAGCCACCCTTCTCCTAAACAGTTAACAGGAAGTGAACCTTGTCCTGATTGACAGGCTGGTGAACTCCAGGGCTCAGCCAATCAGCCCACCAGGAGCGTGTGCTAGAGAGTCGTTGGGAGGAGGGTGAGTTTTTTTGTTAAAAGAAGCTGTCTGGGAGTGCAGAGAGGAACACATGTGGTCAGGGAGGATGGCTGCTGGAGGATGACTGCAGTTCTTAATTCTCATCCAGGATTTGGTGAGTTCAAGACAAAGGAAGCCAGGGATTTGGCTTCGGGAAGTTTAGCCTAGGGAAAGTTTGTTTAGTAAATTTTTTTGTTAGACTTTCTGTTTCTTTGGTGAGTGCTTTGTATATCCCTGAAACTGTTGTATGATTACTTACCTGTAATGTAACTAAATAAGAAACACTAGCCTTTGTCCATCCAGCCAGGACATTGCAAAAAGATTCTAAACTTATAAAAGTGCTTTTGTATTTTCCTACATACCTGTTCCTTGCAACTGGGTAACTGCAATTTTTAAAGTGTGCTGCCCCAATCATCTAGGGTGCTTTCTGAAGTATTCTTGTAACCTACTGAGTATTTTTACCTGTAACTAAAAGCTGAGAAAGTCTCAGATGGAAGCAGTCTGTAGCATTTGAATAAAACTGTTTTTCTTTTTGTTCTTTTCTTTTACAAGCCTCTCCAAGTGGGTTTTTTGACTCAGGAGAAAGGGAATTCCACCCTATGTCCAGGGAGGTTCAAGCTCTGTAATAAAGGACTGGTGGCGGTGGCAGCTGTTTTGAACCTACCAGAAATACAGAAGAGTTTAGGAGTAGCCTTTGCCAGAAAGCTCATTAGGGCTGATTCAGCATTTCTTTCCCTCACGTGAGCATGCTCTGAGAGAAAGGCTTTAATCTGCTACACCATATTACTCCAGTATTGAAAGAGCTACATTGGCTGCTGATAAGTTTCCAGGCAAAATACAAGGTGCTGGTTATAACCTATAAAACCCTAATCACCTTAGCCCCTGGGTATTTAAGAGTACATCTTCTTTGCTATGAGCCCCACCGCCCATTGAGATCATCAGGAGAGATTCGTCTGCAATTGCCATCAGCTCGTCCAGTGGCTACTCAGGGACAGGCCTTCTGCATTGCTGCTCCGATGCTTTGGAATGCTGTTGAAATAAGAGCTTTCCCATATCTGATAACTTTTAAAAAGACACCTTTTAAAATCTGTTCACCCAGGCTTTTCCTTAGATACTGTTTTATTAGCTTTTAATATTATTTTAAATTTTAAATTATTGTAATGTTTTAACTTTTTTATTTTGTCTTGTTTGTATTGTTTTAATGTAAACCACCCAGAGACATAGGTTTCGGGTGGTATACAAATATGTCAAAGAAATAAATAAATGGAAAACTCGCTCTTTAGGAAACAAGATCCTCATTTTGTGTCAAGAATCTGATGGGCTCTTGCAAAGATGTCTTTCATAGCCTTTTTAGGCATGTTCTCCAAGTGGAAGTATTGCTTCTGATCTGAACAGAATTGTGCCTGCCACTGCCAGAAGAAAGCGAAATGAGAGGAGAATATATTCAAGCTGCAGTTGACAAAGACATCCTGCAAGCAGGAGCTGATTGCCAAGTGCTGGAGTCCCTTTTGAAACATCAATTGCTCCATTTTCTCAACAGAAAAGAAGTCAAGGAGGGAAGCAAAAGAAAGGCGCCCCTTTGAGAAAGGCTACCTGCTGTGGCGAGCAGATCATGTTGCCAGACAGTTGAAGCAGCAATGCCTTTACATTAGCATTTGTTTTCAGTCACATCCCCACTGTAACAGATACTTTATGAAAGCAAGGAGAGCTACGGCTTCTGCCCCAGAGAGATTTTATCTTAATAGAAGGTGTAGTAGAGGGAGCATACCTGAAGCAAAATTGCATAGGCAAGACTAAATCTGAGACCAATGGACAGTGTAGAACAGGGGTTCTCAAACTTGGATCCCCAGATGTTGCTGGACTTCAACTCCCATAATCCCCAGCCACAATGGCCAAAGACCATTTGGCTGGGGATGATGGTAGTTGAAGTCCAGCAACATCCAGGGATCCAAGTTTGAGAACCTCTGCTGTAAAAGTATTTGAATATTTGTAAAATGGAATAGAGGTCATTGGGCCATGTGGCTCTGCATCCTGCTTGATTCTGTTTTCTCCTACCAAGTATTTTTATCATAATCATCAACACACACACACACACAATTTAATCATTTTTTTAATTTAAAAATGGTTTGTGTGTCTTAGAAATAAACAGAAAGCTTTGCCTAGAAAAAAAATGAACCAAAGTTACAAAAATAAAATGCATACCCATTCATTAGTCTGTTTTTGGTGTTTATCTTAACACCCACACCCAAGGAGCTCCTTTTATAACTGAAGGCATGAAATGAACATCTCAACAACCTTTAAACATAATGTAACATTTTGGATATGAATAATTAAGTTCTACTAAGTATGGATTTAAAAGACGTACTTCAGTTTTGCTTTATGTCCCTTTCAGAACCATCCACCCCACATTCACTTATGTAAAAAGAGGAAGAAACACAACACCATTTAGGCCAAGCCATCTACAGTTACAGCCAAAACTGCTTCTCCCTGGTATCATATTAAATACATTAAAATATCAATGAAATTACCATGAAGAATTATCATAGTAGTTCATAATATTTTGAGGTAGATCTGTTGGAATATTAGCAGTGTGTTGACTGTTCAAGAGCAGACAAAACTCAAACAACAAGGCAGAATAGTTGGGTATGAACTAAACAGCAATGGGAACAACCAACCAGGAATGTTTCATATGCAATAAGCATCAACATGAATTGGATCTGCGCAAGAGCAACAACTGCACTCCTGTGCAACTCTTATTTACTTCCTTGAGACTTGCACAAGAAAAATCTGCAATAAGTTGCAGCCTGTTTTGACACAATCAGTCACAATATTCTTGGGACCAGTTTTCTTCAGTCTACCAGAAGGGTTGTGTACAAGTCAACATATTCTGGAAGCTCAAAGAAGGATTTGTGGAAACAAAAAGGCAAACAAGTTGGTGGCTTTTATCCACCCTTTTGCCTTTCTACATTTTCAAACTACTGATTCAATATGCAGACTGAACCGTTAACAGTAAATGTAGCGAATTTACAATTCACATGTAAAACATGTTTGATCCACTCAATCAGGAAATGTTTGCAACTGGTTTTTGGTGTACCACTAAATACATACTTGTTAGAATCACCTTTGTGGAACAACCCTTTCAGAACAATGACTCATCTGCACATAAGACCAATTGGAGGAATGCAGTAGACTCTGGGATACATGTTCAATTTTAGTGACTGACATCCTGACTAACAAAGCATGTACATAAGTAGGGTGTGCGAGCATGTAGCAGGACCCCTCAAGCAACTTCCCCTGTCCTGCACTCATGTCGCTGTGCAAGAGCGCTGAGCGCCTGGAGCACTCCCTATGCTTCGGGAGCATTTAGTAAGACAGGGAACGCGTTGCTGACCCTCTGCAATGTAGTTCTGAGCTTACTGAGTGTTTCTAGTGTGCAGGGTATGCTCTGGACTCTTCATCCTCTTTCAGAACAGCACGATAATGGGATAACAGGAGAGTTGTGCAAGGGAAGCTGCTGTGAGCCTGCACTCCCTACTTACATACGCTCTTCATTAGGATGTCAGCCATGGACTGTAATTCTTGTTAACGGGTGCCTAGTTTTGCTGGATCATGTATCTTCATCATTCAAGATTGATCTCTATCTCATGGAAAGTGATAAGGAAGCCTTGATACAGGACGGCTGCTAACATAAGGCACCACAGCTTGGCATCAAATGACGTTTATTTGGGCTGGACAGTTTTAATCCCAGTATAGTCTGATTAAACCTGGGAAGGGAGAAGGGGATGAAATGTGTTTCAGACTATTCCTGCGTGCAGCTGAGAACAACATTAACGCTCTATGCCAGTCACTAAGAACCTGCTATTTCTTTTCATGTTAATGTTCAGAGGCAACCATGTTCAAAATCAGTTGCTCCCATTCCCAGAGCTGCAAGTGCGGTCCAAGGAATAAATGTGCTCTTGTAAAAAGCAGAGTACACATGCCAATGAAAGAGGCTGTGGATAGGGAAGACCTTGGAGGCAGGGAACTATGCATACTCCTCAGAGCCCTGGCGGAATGGCTGGATGGGGTTCATGAGGCTGTAGTCACGCTACAAGGCATCTGCCTGTAGAATCCTCACTTAGCCTAATGGCACCTGCCTTGAATAAGGTGCACTGCTTACCAAGGGCTGGATCCTAAGCAGAACAAGTGCAATAGTTCTCAGTACAAGTGATCTCCCCCTTCCTTTACTGCAGGTACCTGAAAAGCTGCTGCTGGGGGCTGGAGGACCCTTGGTATGGGATGCAGTGTAGGGGACTGCAGTGGGAGGATGGAATTTCCCATATAGTTCTGCTCAGGGAAGGTGCCTGCCCCTGGCTTCCAGGTATCCCCCCATCTCAATGAAGCACTTGTGCCATATCCCATGCAGTTCTCAAGGGTCTCCTGACCATCAGAAGCAGGTTTTCAGGGGGCCCAGGGAGCTACAGTGGGAGGGAGGGGAAGGGAAAGAAGGCCTGTGTCAGAGCTGTTGTACTCGCGCTACTTAGGATCCAACCCTAAATTTTAAATTGATACCCTTTCCTCTTTCTTTGCTGCTATGTGCGTTAATATACATATATTTGTCCCTTTTATAAAATGTAAAGAAATAATCAATACATTTTAAATTTTAAAACAAGCTATAGTTGATTGTCAAATTAACCAGAAATAACCCCCCCCTTGATCATCAATATTTTTAGCTGCTGCATAAAGTACACAAATATATCTGCCTGCTGAAAAATAATCATCGGTTTCCCACCCTCACAAGCTTGTGTATACTGCCCACAGGACACCACAGTTCTGTAAAATACAGTGAAATGACTAATGGAACATTAATATCCCATATTTTTCACTGTAGAGTGTGGTGGATTGTTTCTAGAGGGGAAAAGAGAATGAAAACTCCTCTTTTTGTTCAGTTTGGGTTGACAATTAAAAACAAACAACCCCTTCCTAGCTGCAGATTGCAGATCTTTCCCTACTCACCTAAGCACCAGGTCTTCCCTTTGAAGAAGCTCATGATGCATTAAGATATACAATGCCACAATATCGTAAAAATGGAACTGAGAGAATTGTCTTGAAAAACCATTAACTTTGAAGGAATGTCTAGACAACTGTGTCAACAAATGCAAATAATTTATGCTTCTCAGTTTCTCTCCAATGGATGGCCCCATGCTGAGTGTACACAAACTCAGAAGAAAAAGGCATGTCACAATCATATGAGCTGTGAGGATTATGGAATCGCACAAAAATTCAAGTTAATCTTGACTAGAACTTCAGAAATTGCTTTCCAGCAGTCAGCCAGAAGACAGCTGTCCCTGGTTTTTTATGGCCTGGATTAACTTGTGACTGGACAGCACAATCCACTAAACACAGCCTCTGTTCAGTGTTCATTCATTTCAATTGAGCTTGCATCAGAGAAATGCTTTGTGGATTGTGCCCACTGCCTCTGAGAAGGGTGATGACAGAAGTCTCAGCTTCTCATTGTTAGAACTATATGCTCAATTAAGAAAAAATGACCCCAAAATTGTGTGCAACTTCTTAACAGCAACCAGCCCTGTGGACTTGGAAAAAATGCTTTTGTCAAATATATTTTAAGGCACTTCAGTAAGTATTTTAAATATATATATATATATCTATAAAAATAAAGTAAGTGCTGAAGCAACATTCACATATGCCCATTTTCCGAACTGTCTCTGTGTATGTACAGAATAGTACATATATACATTCACTGGATCTCTTCCATCGTTATACCTTCACTGGCACCTTGGGCTGCTTTGTTAATTTCAGTGCCTGCAAAATATTAATCAAAGCATCAGCTTGTTGCATTTATAAAAACAGCAAAACAACACAGTTTCAATGTAGTTGCTACCAACAACTGAGAGCCTTTCCAAGGTCATTGCGAGAGACAGCAGTGCTCTGGCCACACCTGCTTAAAAGCACGTGATGCTCCTTTACAGCAGTAATTGCCTGTCTTATTAACTGCTGCCTCCTTTATTAAAATAACCCTGGAAGACACACAAGAATTTATTTCCAGGAGTAGCTGAAAGCAAGGATGGCTTTAGTGTTCTTCAAAAGGCTGCATCACTGTTATGTCACCCTCTAGGCTCCAACGCAGAATGCCTCCTGTCTCTCATCCCCGCAATACCTACACAGACAAGTCACTGGCCTGTTTCTCTGCTACTGACTAGTAGGACATCCCACTCACTGTCAAGGCAGGGAACTGGAATCACACACTGGACATAACATAGATAGTGGGGGCTGGTAACTTTTAAAAGCAGGGGTTGGAAGCCACCGATTGTGGTTCTTCCAACAAAAAGGGGGAAAGGAGTCCGAGATAACCACTTCCTATCAAGAATGCTTTAGTGTGGCACAGCTGTCTTCCCGAGAGGAGGAGAAAGATTGGAGCAGTGACCTTCCAAGGCAGGCAATAGCATCCGTTGGCAGTGGCCAATAGGGCAGCACTGGGAAGAGAACTTTTCTCCTTGAAAAGTTATATTTAAAAAAGAAGATAGAAATATTTTGTTCAAACACATTGTAGGGATGTGCCTGAATTGTTTTGGCACCTCAGTAGAGAGGCGCTGATTCGGGTTGCCACAGCCGAAACGTTTTGGCAGAGGTCAAGCGGTAGCTTTAAAGGGAGGCACGCAGTCCTGTAGCTGCTCTTCTGCTGCCCCTCCACGATGCTGTCCATTCTAAAAAGCTGAGCCGCGCGGCTGCTTCCCTGTTCCCAGAAGTGTGCGACGGCATGCATCATGTGTATGCCGACGCAGTGCGTTGCAAGGAACAGGGAAGCAGCTGCACAGCTCGGCTTTTTAGAATGGACAGCATTGTGGATGGGCGGCAGAGCAGCAGTTACGGAGCTGCAGGCCTCCTTTTAAAGCTGCCGCTCTCCGCCACCCCACAGATGCACAAAATGCTTTGGGCACATCCCTGTCCTTCAAGTAGTCAGTACCAATATCAGTGTTGTGTGCTGAATGTCTCTTCTTGTTGTTTGATCGCTTCTAAGATTGTATATCATGAATATTGAAACTTCCATCAGTAATCACATGTGGTTGGTTTCGTGCCAGTGTTTATCAGCCACGTCTTTCCCCAAAATTCCAAAATGATAGAATTGCATTCATGTAAAATTCTTTGCATGTAAAATTTGTAGAATCGGTATTGCTTTTATTTTTTTCACATTTCTGACACAACCTTTGAGTTTATTGAAAACCATTATTTACTTGGGATGAATCTGATGTCCTAACAGATTATGAAGTGAGATATGAGAATGCTTTTTAATATATTAACACCTGTTTTTGAAAAAGAAAACTGACAAGACAGACTCTTAAAAAGAAGAGTTAAATAATGACTGAGCACAAACCACACTGCCCTTCCAAACACTGCAAGGTTTCTTTGTTAAGCTTGAGCATTAGGATTAATTGTACTTGATATTAAGACAGAAGATATACAAATTTCCGACGTGGTATGGGAAAACAAGCTCTTTACTTTGGTGTGTGGCAGATTTTGTGGCATGACTTGCCGAATAGCAACGCCCTCTTCTCAATGAACCTCTAAATATTTAAATTCTATTTCATATGAGGAGATCACATGTTAGTATCATAATTAAGCAAGGATGTCAGTGGAGCTGAATGCTGTGACTGGATAACAGTTTCCCACCACGAAAGAAATGCCAAAGTGAAGCCAAGGCGTTGATAGAAAAATCAACATCAAGGTGAAGATGACATGTTTACTTTCAAAGCAGGAGACCATTATCCAGGCACTACATCAAAATCTATTGTAATTATTGCTACTGAACCAAAAACAAACTTCCCGATTTACAAAAATAATAATATTAAGTCATGTAATTAGAAGAATATTCTTGGAAGGGAAAAAAGCCCAAAAGCCAAAAGGAACATTTGTATGGCAAGATGACAAATGATCAAAATAGATCTGCCAGGCAGTGTAGGTTGCTTAAGCTCAAAAGACCTGACTGGAGGCCAAATATAGGTGTAATCAGATGAAAGTGGTAGAACCTTTACTGGAGTTTGGGAAACTAAAACAGACTACACTAGGCTCTTCAGGCATTTGAGACCTTACTGGGCATGCTTGTGTGGGTGAAAGAAGAGAAAAAATGACAGACGTCACTGGAATATCATAAGAGGAAGGTTCCCAGTAGGAAAATGGCGGTTGTGTCACAAAGTTGTCTAGTGATCATCCAGGTGCTCCTTTTGCAGGTCAGAGAATATTTTCCAGCTCACACGTCTGACTGAGATTTCCAAGCTATCCTCACTGTTTATGAAATCTAGGCTGAGTAAGAGCAGATATACCAATCTGCATATATAGCCTTCCAAGGGTCATTGTGCAGGACATATGTCATGTTTCCCCCTGATTACCTTGCACGGTTTAACATGGGCATTTTTTTATTTATTTATTTATTTATTTATTTATTTATTTATTTATTTATTTATTTGATCTATATTATTATCATATCATATTATCGATAATATTGCAAATAATGTGCATCTTATCTATAAAATTATTTAGTGTCTATAACAACAATCCTCTTTGGGCATCTTGGCAGAATCTATTTACTGATGTGCTCTTTTAGTGCATATGATGCCAACACGAATGAATGAATGAATGAACAAACACTCCATGGTGCCCATGTCCAGGCCACTGACCTTCAGATCAGCACAGAGCTGGAGGTGGTACTAACAGTACAATCTTGTGCAGCAATGCAGAACTGGGTATAACATACAGAGTGACAACATGACACAGGAGAACTGTTACTACTTTTGAGGGGAGACTTTCAGTATCTCCAGTTTAGTGCTAAAGTGGACTGCATAAATCTTCATAAGTAACAATGCCTATTCTCACCTTTTGTCTAGAGATCATCCAAGATTTTATTGTTGGCACCAAGACACTGCCAAGGAGGATCTGAGCCGGGTGATAGATAAGTAAAGGGACAGAAATTAATGACAGGTGCTCATAGCCTGCAAATACGATCTTCAGCATTGGTATTCCTGTGGGCAGAAAGATAGATAAAGTTAAGCATGCTTGTGTGTGTGTGTTTAATGACAGAAAAAAAAAATTAAGTCTCCCTCCCGTTCTGCTTTAAACATTTCTCTACGATTTCTTAAAATATCAAAACAAACAAACAAACAAACAAATCACACCCCAGCCCCCTGATAGTTTGGGAAGGCTGAAGTTGCAGAAGTATCTTATAAGAGGCAGAAGCACATGAAATCACAGTAATTTCACAATGAAGAAAAGCCCTTTCGCTTGGCAAAGGGACGAGGCCAAGAATACTAGAGATTCTGGTATTCTTGCACAAATCTCCTGTCAATTTGAAAGCTCCACTCTTTCAGCCAAGTCTTAATGCAAATTGGTACCCTGCTAGAGGGCATCTGTACAGATTCTGGAGGTGGACTGATTCCTTCCCATTGCTTTCCTCTTTTCTCTACACCAAATCTGCTTACCTCCCCCATTTGTGATGTTTTTAATGACACTGTCATTCTACATTTGAGCCTGCTCTCTTTATTCATGGACAAAGAGCTCATCGTTATAAGCCCTCTCTGCCATGAAAAGGACATAGTATGCTTGCAACTTGGCAAAAAGCCAGGCTCACCACCAAGTCCTTAGCTGCCAAATTTCTGAAACAAGTTTCAGGAGACAGGCACCAAAGGTAACAAGTGATCAGAGTTACCCCTCCTAACTGTGTAAAGAGGCATCTTTTAAAGTTGTGATTTTTTTACATAACTGAGAGTAACTGTCTTTATGAAACCCCAGAACAGCATCTCTTCAGTTGTTGTCTACCTTAGAATGCAAGCCTTTTGGGACAGGGGCCATCTTATTTCTTTTTCTATGTAAACTCCTTTGAGCCCTTTTATTGAAAAGTAGTATATACATTTTTGTAATAGCAGATCTAACAGAGAATTGGGACTGGTGGGGAAGGACCGGTAGGGTCCAAAAGAGGCGACAGATTTTGGGGGGAATGTTCTTCCAGAGAACTCATGTATGCCTTGAAACAAGGTATTGTTTCATCGTCTCAGAAACTAACAGACAAGCTTCACCAAGACCATCACTTCCTCCTCCCTGAAAACAAGCACTTCATTTTTTCGTTTTTACCCCTAGGCCTGATAGACATTAAAAGATACATACATATTTTATGACCTATGACAACTTGTTTGCCAATGGAGAAAAAAAGGGGAGGAACAGTTTAGCTGCTTATAATCTTAAAGTTTTATGCTATACTCAGTTACCACAATATTCTTATATTTTGAGGTTGTGGAGGAAGGGACAGTAGTCAATTCAAGAGGTTGAAAACCTCTTTGCTTCACACCAAAATTCATCCTCTGCCAAATTTGTAATGCACCACACAGATATATTTGCTGAACTATATTTCCTCCAATGCAATGGGGAGGGGGGGGGGTTATACATTATTGCAGTTAAATAACCCCTGCATTTTAGAAAGCTAATTACAAGAACATTCTAATATTATAAAATACTCTGACATAAAACCCAGTGCGTTTAAGGCTGCATTTGTTCCTAAATTCCAAAATAAGAAAAATAATCCTGTAAGGGTTTTAATTAGAGAAAACAAGTCATTACTATGGAAACAACATGAGTATTTGTATGCTCTTTCAATTTTCTGTCTTTTATCCAAGAGGGGATGCTGGATTCTTTGAACAATGTTTTCATACAAAGAAACAAAGCCTTTCATAAATTCTGGACTGCTTTTGGATATTTCTGTAACTTTGGAACAGAAACAGTGATTTGAACTATACTGACATGAGCAGGTGTTGCAATAACAAAAATAGTAAATCACAGGAGATAAATTTAAATCTTTAAGATGGGTATCAGAGAATGAAGGTGCTAAGTTAAAAGGATCTGGTTATATTTATTTTGATCTGTCCACTCCAGTTTTTCTCATCACTTAGAGTACATAAATTCTGATGTAATCTAATATGATAGGTACACCAACATTAAATATGTTCAGTATAAGTTTGCACAGTGGCTCAGCACATTTATTAAAAAACAAACAAAATAAGTTCAGCCAGATTCTTCTAAAGTGTTTTTAAAAGTTAAGAATCCTTCATTTCTTAGTGATTTTCAGAAAATGATTCAAAGTTATTCCGTTCTCAATTTCTTCTTGTTGTTGTTTTTAAAAAGGAAAAAGAATCACTGGCCAAATTCAGATGTAACACAAAACCGGAGTTAATGGGGCAGAGGTTGAAACTCGATTGCATCTGAATTCCTGAAACCATGGTTTCGAGCTGAAAGCGACCTGCAATTTGCCTCACCAAACTCCAATTTGAACCTTGGTTTGTACAAAGGTTCATCGCTGAGATCTCCAATTTGGCTGCCGAAGCATTAAGTCTGAATCCAGACGCCACATAACCGCGGGTTTGTGCTGATTTTCAAACCTGCCCAGGAATGCAGCTACTCCATGGCTATGGCGCTTCTCGCTGGCTGCATCTCCGAGCACCAACCTTGGCCCTCTTGTCACCTATCCAGCTATGGAGTTGCCCTGAAACAGGCAACTCCACCATATCCATCCCAAGCTTGTCAGCCTGTCAAGTGGCACAGTCATACAGGGGCATTTCCTCTTCCCACTCTGTCCCTTGCTCGCCCCACCTGGCAAGCAGGAGGGAAAGGGGACAGGATGGCAAGATGGACACTAAGTGCTTTGCTCCATGAGAATGAAGTGACAATAAGTTCACAAGCACCAGGACTCCAGGTGGCAACGTAAGCAGAGCACCCCATCACAGCACTGGGAGTGGAACAAATGGGTGTGTGTATGTGGGAGTGGTACCTGGGGTTGGGGTTAAAAGGCACATAAATAATTTTTTCCACATAAAATTTGGGGAAGGGAGCCCCAGCCAGTGTTCCCTCTAACAGAGATTCCCAGATGTTGTTGACTACAACTCCCAGCATCCCCAGCCAAAGGCCACTGCAGGTGGAAATGCTGGGAGTTGTAGTGAACAACATCTGGGAATCCCTGTTAGAGGGAACAGTGGGCCCAGCCCCTTCCCCTTTGTGGGTTTGATGTCCCTAGGCTTACTGAAAAGCAGGGCCAGGCAGCAGGATCAGCATTGCTTCAGTGAAAGGAGCGATTCCTCATATGCAATGAGGATGGATCCTGGCCTGGGGCAGACCTCGTTCACTTGAGTGCCAGGCCATGGGGACACCCCCTCACAATTCCTAAGAAGAACTGTCAGAGGGAACAGAAGTGCCAAGCAAGATCTCTAATAATGTGCGATGACAAAACAACTCCTCCCAGGTACTGCTCTCTCAGAGTGTCAGGCCATTGGGGCTCTATATTGAGTCAGGCTGCTGTTTGGAGGAAAGCCGTGAGGCCAGATACCTCGACTGCTCTCCCTGTCCTGGTGACTGCTGCCAAGCAGCTGTCAAAGCTTGCCCCCTGCCAGCCTGCCTATGTGGGCATGTGACCCCAAACGGCAACTCCACTCTTCTGGGTCCCTGGAGATCAGGGCTCCCCTCTCCCATGATTCCCCGTGCCAACAGATCTGCATATGGCGCAATGCTGGACTGATCCTGGGAAAGGGAAGGGAACACAAAGACTTCCTAGAAGGGGATATGTAAATGATGGAGGGCAAAGGATACTGGGTGGATTGTCCTGCTGTGACCTAGAATGCTGTTGTGATGACTCACCCCCTTCAAAGCAGTTCATGCAGACCAAACCACACTCCTGCTTCACTGGCAGTTTGCTTCCAGTGAACAATCCCTCTCGTGATGGGGCCAGTCTACTGGTGAGGACCATGCAGCTGTAGCCTCTAGGTCTCCCATCAGACTGCATGCTCACGAGTTGAGCTAATCCAACACCAGGGGCCCTGCTTGTGTGGGGCCCTCAACTCTCCATGGTAAAAGATAGAAGACAGAGGCGTTGCAAACCCACCCACCCCGCAAAGCCTAGTATGCACCCAAAGGAGATTTAGATGCTCCATGTGTCAGAGCCTGGCTGCACGGAACACTGGTGTGAGGATGGATCTTTAAACACATTCAAAATTCCTGGGTTCAGTCTGGCGTTGCACCATATGCAGATCTGCCGGCACAGGGAATCATGAGAGAAGGGAGTCCTGTTCTCCAGGGATCCCAGGACAGCAGGGCCATTGTTTTGGGGCACAAGCAATGGTACATATGTCCACTTGGTAAAAAGGCTGGCAAAGGACAATCTTGTGTGCTATTATCACCTAAAATTATTTCCTATATAGGTACTATCTATGGTGCAGCTACTCTCAGTAGTTCGGGTTTCACAGACTGACCTATGGGGGAGTGGCATGTGGATGGCCTTGTCTAGTGGCAGAAAGCTGGATTAGATGGGCTTTAGCCTCCTCCACAAAATTATTCTATGACAAAGTTATTTTCTGATACTGGATTTACCTGAATCCAAGATTAGGTTTTCTCCAAGTTTTTTGATATTAGAAATCAGGAGATTGTCTGAAGTTCAGAGTCCTGATGCTTTTGAGTAAATGCAGGTACAACCTGTATTTAAACTCCATACTTTTAAAGGAGGTCATCTTAAATTCAGAGTAATATTTTATTCGCGTAAATACGGTACAGAGTATCCCGGTTCTACCCCAAGATCATAGTTTAGCCAACCCTAGGAGGGGCGTAGCTATAATAGGGCAAGGGTAGACAGTTGTCTGGGGGCCCACTGGCTTGGGCCCCCCCCAGAGGCAAGTCACATGACTGACTCCCCCAGCTGTGCACCTTCCCGGGCTTCCTTCAGTTGTATTTATCCTCCAAAATTGATGTGAGTGTTAAGACCTGGAGCTACCAGAACAGCATGTCTTTTTCTAGTACCATTAAATGACTTGCATCATCCACAATTTACAAAACCTTTTGGGGGGGCCCATTTTAAAATCTTGTCTCTGGGCCCACTCCAACCTTGCTACAACCCTGAACCCTAGTGCAAGGAAGCCAACTCTTCAAACTAGCAGCCAACTCAGTTTTAAAACACACACACACACACACCCACACACACCCAAGATATTAAGGTATTTTCAAATAAATTTAAATATAGGACCTTTTCATCTTGCTATCACTGCAACCATAGGAATGAAGCAACTAAATTTTAATGCGCCAAAGTACTGATTCTATGTCACCATCGTTGACAGGATCCAAGCAAGCTTTAGGAGATGGCATTTGACTTTATGGAAGTGAGCACTCTGCACGCATTTACAGTTTTACAGGGACTTTAAGCTGTCATGCTGAAAAATGTTTATAAAACATTAATCAAAAATGCCTCTTTAATACAATGCATTGTCTGAAAGATGTTAGAAGGCACATATTGTAAATGGATTCTTTTTCTGACTAAAGTAATTTCTAGCAAAAGCATTTCCCCACTGCTGTACAAGTACACAGCGAGGAGAGATAAAGAGCACTTTCTCAGCACATTACTACCTGATCCAAACACTTGGGAAATCACTAATGTACAGCACGCCATATTTCCATGTCACACATGACACATTTGTCTAAAATTACCCAACAGAGTTTGACATTGCAGCCTATTCCTTTGCTGAGCTTTCAACTGACATCTGCCAAGCAAGTACTTCAAGTAAGAGCTTTCTTTCTCTATCAAGGAACCAAGAGTTTCTTTTATCCTATACCCATGATGGAAAGGATAAAACAATAAGAACTGGAGTTCAGGTTCTTTCCCCTCTTCCTATTTTAATATGTTTATTTTATGCTGCCTGAATTTCTGTGCTTCCCTCCGAGTAGCATTTGTCACTTGCTGCACTGCACTGAGAGAACTTTTTTTTTTTGTTCTTACAGAAATACCGGTTATCCTTCACACAAAGCACACACTCCCAAATTGATTGCTAGATGTCATTCTTTCTTACCCCAGCATTTAGATTTCTTTCCCCTAAGCAGATGCATATCAGCAGTATATCTTAAGAGTCTATTGTTTTATATTCTTGAATCACATTCCAAAGCACTTATACATACATATTTGAAACAGCCATATTTTATTTAAAGAAATATACCGGGCATAATAAAAAGAGATAACAGAAAGGTGTGTGCACACAACATGGATGCACTGAGGGAAAATCCCTCCTGCGTATAATAGTCTACGATTATTGTTTTTCTCACTTAAATATACTATTGTCAAGTTCAACAAGGGGAACCGAATGTGAAATTTCTGGCAGAGAATACTATCATGCCTAATTCTAAAGCAACTGAACTAGGCCCATGGAAGGAGAAGCAAGGAAACCCGTAGGCTATGATGGAAGGTATGATAGGATACCAAATTATTACTTGGTATCCCATTTCTACCAAGTAATAATTTGAGCATGCACTGGAAATCAAGCACTTGGGATGTTGGAGAAGTAAGAAATCAGCTTGGGCTGCATCATGTCATGGTAAAATATTTCTAAGAACCTTAAGCATGACATTCAATGCACCCTGATAATTACCTTTCTGGTCATACAGACAACCAATCTTGGGGCACCTTTAAAATCAACAACTTGGCATAAATTTTTGTGGGCTACAGGTTATTTTGGTCAGAAGCAATGAAGAGCCAGGAAGCTCATTAAAGCTTTTGCTACGAAATAATTCAGGATTCTGTTTTTTGTTTGTTTTGTTTTTTGTTACAACAGACTAGCACAGTCAACTTTCTGGAATTTTATCCTTGTTTTTTCACCTACATTACCTTGCTGATGTGTAACAATTGCTCCAGACAAGGGTGCGATTAGCCTTGGACGTCAGAGTTCACATCCGAGGCCCCAACCACTCCACCCTCCTGGAAAGCTCCAGCAGTACACCTGCCAGTGGCCAGCACTGCCCGGGACCCAGCACAAGCTCCACAATGCCTCTTCTGGCAACCTGGCTGGTCATCGGGAGGCTCTTTCCTTGCTTGCCAGCAGGAAGGCAGACTGTTGCTCACTCCACACCTGAAAATCAGTTGTTCGGTAGGTGGGCAGGGCTTGTACGGAGGACCCTGCCTGCCCTGTGGTTTTGCGGCTGTGTGGGCTGGCAGGCTGCAAGCAGCAGAGGCTGAGCTTAAAGGAGGGGCCAGAAATAGCTGCCCCAGACCCTCTGCCCTGCTGCCCCCGCCACTGACTCATTGTTTCCTGTGCCTGCCTCATCCTCAGAGATATCCAGAAGGTGCTTCTGTGTGGGTTACTCCCCAGAGTTTGTATATTTCTGGGATGGCTTGGCCTAGGACCTTTGCTTGAGTACACATGTAGGGAAGGGTGGGAGGGCTCTGCATATTTAATTTGAAATGGATTGGTCAATGCATTGATTTTAAATGAGCTTTTGAATTTTTTTAAAAAAGAAATCCTATAAGTGGCCTGTTTCATGGCAGAAAATTACAAACACTTCCAGAACTGAACCCCCACACCCTGACCATTATTCCACCACCATGTGGAAGAATCTGCCCTTTGCCTTCATAAAGAAGGGTAAAGCATCCCCCACTTTTGCCCTACCCTTTAGATCTTCAGGAATGGCTTGGCATCAGGCTTTGATATTGGACATAGATGTAGGGCAGGTGGAGTGACTCTGTGTATTTAATTTTAAGTGGATTGGTTAATTCACTGATTTTTAATGCATTTTAATTTTTTAAATTAAAATAAAATCCCTACTATTTCCCCTTGTGCAATCTCATGTTGTGATGCTATGTGCACTGGGAATAATGCAAGTAGCATTGTGCAGGAGTAAGTACTCATGGAAGAGTCCTGTTGCAAAGCACCACAGACATGTTTAACACTCACAGTAGTACGAGTCGTTCTGAACCGCTTGTGTTACACTGCACAGCATGTAAGCTAGGATAACTAGTATAATTGTAATGTAATTAAAACAAAAAAGTAGCAATTTTTTCCTTACAAATGCACTATATGTCCAAGCTGGTTTGTGATCCAGGTGTGTGTTTGAACTGTGGAGCAAAAGAGACCTGCTGTGTCCCATTTGGTTTGTGTATGGTCTAGAAGGTGTATGAATCAACTGGCAGTTGTGTTGTCTTTTTTTGAAAATGTACGCTGTCCAGACCTGTGGGTTTGTGGTCAATGATCACCAAGGTGTGTGGATTCTTTGGGGCTTCTGTAGTCTTCTTTCCCCCCACCCCACAATACACTCTGGCCCTGCGGGTTTGTGGTGAATGATCAAGGAGGTGTGTGGATCCTTCAGCTGTTCAGCAGGTGGGAGGGGCTGGCTGAGGCACAGCGCTCTATGCGCTACTGCCTCAGTCTGTGCCTGCCTTCCTGTTTCTACCTGCACCAACGGCAAGGGGAGGGAGATAAGCCCACTAGGTCCAGGCTCCAAAATTACCTATCTGCACCATTGGCTCCAGAGTCCAGGGAGTTGTGATCACAAGGCAATGTAAGGGTAGAAGAGATAAAGGCTGAGAGGTAGAGCAGCTCCCTCACTGCCATAATACCTGTAGAAGTAATCATCACAACATGCCCAGCTGACACAGAATGGATAGATTCCTGCTGTTCCCATTAGTTTAATTGCACTAGCATGGCTCAGCAACAATGGTTAAACAGCCATGATGTTCTTTCCGTATTATGCCATAGCTGGGATGAGAATGACCGGAGCTGGTCCTTATCTGTGCAAGCAACAATAATACAATTTATACACTCCTGGCATTTGAGCCTCCTTTGCCTTTAAGACTTCTCTCAGTGATGTGACAAATGTGTCACACAAGAGGCAAGAACAGACTGAACTCTGTGGCAGTCTGCAAGTGATTGCACTTAGAGAGACAGTATTAATAACCTTGCTGCAATCTAGGGTGTCCCAAGAAGCAGCGTAAGAGTCCCTAAGTGTATTTCCAGCAGTAGTAACCAAAATAGATTTTATGGGTGAATACATCAAAATGCATTAATAGATCTGTAAGTATTAATGAGCATATTTGTCCTTTGTTGATGGCTGTAAGGTGACCACCCATCAATGAAGCACATACTATCTTATTATATGATGTCTGTCTTATTATAAGATGTTTGAATAGAGTGAGTGTTTGTGGGAAATCAGAGGCAACCGGGATTATCTAGGCCACAAACAGCTAAATGAACAAATGGAAGGTTTTTGCTTTTGGGAATGTAAGAGGTTAAAGAGAATTACCCTCTTATTAGTACATTTCATTTCACGGGTGAATACAGAAAGCAACAAAAACAATCCTGGAACATAAAGCCCTAGGAGCCACTTTCCTTGAAGCAGAAACACTTTCACTTGGAACCTATCCATGGATAAAGTAACCATGATCCTGATACTTTCTTCAGTCAAGCAGGAGAGTTTATTTATTTAAAATATTTGTATTCTCCCCAACCCCACAGTGAGTTCACAAAGACAATTAAACAATAGAACAGATAAAATATAACATTAATAAGAACTAGATCTAGTTAAAACCAGATTTGCAGATTAAAAACCTACTGGAGACAGAATAAAAACTAAAAAGGCTCTCTAAAAAGTTGTGGTTTTAGTGTTTCTTTAAAATGCTGAGGGATGGTTCATTGTGAATTTCGTCCAGGAGGGCAACCAAAGCTGAGGGGCCATGACCGAAAAGGCCCTGTCTAGTCTTAGTTACACATTGTGAGAAACTAGGGGCAACTTTGAAATGCAGCTACCAGTATGCATAGGAAGACATTCATCACATCCTGATGCCATCATATTGCATTGCCCCGATACCGAATATTGATGAAGGATGCAGAACGTAATGTCAGAACATGAAATAAGGGCTATAGAGGGAAAGCAGGGCAAAGAACGGCGGAATACCACTTGGAGGAAGGGTGAGAGACAGATCTGAATAATCACCACCACTGCCAGTGGAAGTCTGTAACTGGGGACACATCACTATGAGAAACTAAATATACTATGAAGGCATTTCAGCTAATCTGCAATTCAAATTTATTACTTCTGGAGAACCTCTTTGTGGGCAAGAGACAATCATGGTTATCATGCAAAAAACCATGGAGAAGGAAGTTAAGCAAAAGAAGAGCGATTTCTTTTTATACTTTCTTCCGTCACAAACACTTGGGGGAAACAGAAGATGCATGGCCCTAAACATGCTTTTGACTAACAATAGGTTTCAGTCATTCAGGTCACTGGTTACCGATGTTCACACTGCCACAGAAAGGATTCTAATGTTTAAAAAAAAGTAGTGCTTTTTGGTGCAGCTTTTTAAAGTAAACAAAAATATGGAAAAGGCAAAATGTAGAGTTTGATCTATTCCTAGTTTTTCAATGGATGTGCACAGCCTGGAAACAATGTTTAATGGATGGCCTGAGCCATCTCTCCAGATGCTAACAATGAAACATTTAATGCCAACATCTGAAGACGCTCGACTCAGATTCAAAAACACCTACACCTGTCTGACTCTGTTGTAACAGCAATTAGTTAACAGAGAATTAAAAAATGAATCAAGTCACCATAAGCCTGATTCTAAAAGCTGTGTCTGCCTTAAAATGGGACCACAGTACATGTACCATGGAGTGGTAACTGATCATGGTTTCTTGCTTAAACCATGACTGCCTTAATATCAAGTGACTGTGTACAAAGGCAGCAGCTCCACTTCCTATGCAAACATGTCTTCCACTTCATCAAGAATATCAGAGCTATCAGGATTCTGTATTACTAAGCTAAGCCTGCAGAAAAACCCACTTTATATATATGAAGAAGAAGTTAGGACCTCAGGTACTGCAGGGGGAAATGACAGAATTCACAGAAAAGACAATGCCAGAAGCCTCCAAGCCAAGATGGATGAGCTGGAGTACCTGGTATGTATGTATGTATCAAATTTATACACCGCCCAAACTTATGTCTCGGAACCAAGTGGGTGTATTAATGGACCAAGTGGGTGTAACATAAACCTGGTAGAACTGTGAGAACCAGTGGGACATGATTATTCCTGGATATAAACTTTATAGAAGGGACAGGGAGGGTAGGGTTGGGGGAGGAGTGGAGCTGTATATCAAAGAAGGGATAGATTCCGATAAGTTAGAAAACCTAGGTGGACCAGAGTCCTCCACAGAATAATTATGGGTAAGATTACGAGGGCTGAAAGGAAATGTGTTACTAGGGATGTGCTATCGCCCTCCAGATTAAAGTGCTGGGAGTGACATGAAGATGGAGAAACAAATAAGAGAGGTGTCAAAGAGAGACAAGGCTGTAATAATGGGCGACTTCAACTATCCACAAATAGACTGAGTAAATTCACATTCAGGTAGTGACAGAGAGTCCAAATGTCTAGATGTGCTAAATGACTGTGCCTTACTTGGAACAGTTAGTTGCAGAACCAACCAGAGAGATGGCAACTTTGGATTTAATCCTGAATGGTGTCCAGGACCTAGTGAGAGATGTCAGAGTTACAGAACCATTGGGTAGCAATGAGTATAGTGTGATCCAATCCAGCATATATGCAAGTGGAGAATTGTCAAGCAAGTCCAACACAGATGCGTTGGAGTTCAGAAGAGGAAACTTCTCAAAAATGATGGGAGTGGTAAGAAGGAAGTTGAAAGAGAAAGTCAGGAGGGTCAAATCACTCCAGAAGGCATGGAACTTATTCAGAACTACAATACTAGAAGCACAGTTGGAATGCTTCAACTGTGGAGGAGGAGGAAAGGAGGAGGAGGAGGAGGTACCACTACGTTCAGGAGGATGCCAGCATGGCTAACAAGTAGAGTCAGGGAAGCTATAAAAGGGAAGAAGACTTCCTTCCAAACATGGAAGTCCTGCCCAAATGATGAGAACAGGAAGGAACATAAACTCTGGCAAAAGAAATGCAAGGAGACAATAAGGGATGCAAAGAGGGAGTCTGAGGAGCATATAGCTAGAAGTGTCAAGGGGAATAACAAAAACTTATTTAAGTATTTCAGAAGCAGAAAACCTGCCAGGGAGGTGGTTAGACCCTTAGATGATGAGTGTGAAAGGGATTATTAAAAAGGATAAGGAGATTGCAGAGAAGATGAATGAGTTCTTTGCATCTGTCTTCATGGTGCAGGATACTGACCATATAACCTCTCCAGTATTGAGCTTTTCAGGTTTAGCAGCTGAAGAACTGGGCCAATTTGAGGTGACAAGGGAAGATGTTCTAAACTGTCTTGAAAAGCTAAAAAGTAACAAATCGCCAGGGCCAGATGGCATCCACCCAAGAGTTCTGAAGAAACTCAAATGTGAAATTGCCGATCTTGCAAAAATATGTAACTTGTCTCTACAATCCAGCTCTATACTATAGGACTGGAAAGTAGCCAATGTGACTTCGATTTTCAAAAAGGGATGCAGGGAGGATCTGGGAAATTACAGGCTGGTCAGCTTAACTCATATGTGTTTATCGGCAGAGAGGCCAAGTTTCTAGATATGCTAAATGACTTTGCCTTAGAACAGTAGGTCATGGAACCAACCAAAGAGATGGTGGCCTTGGACTTAATCCTGAGTGATGCCCGCGACCTGGTGTGAGATGTCAGAATTGTAGAACCATTGGGGAATAGTGACCATAGTGTAATCCAATTCAGCTTATATGCAAGTGAAGCACTGCCAAGGAAGTCCAACACTGATGCGTTGGACTTCGGAAGAGGAAAATCCTTAAAAATGAGGGGACCAGTAAAAAGGAAGCTGAAAGGGAAAGTCAGGAGGGTCAAATCACTCCAGAAAGAGTGGAACTTATTCAAAACCACAATAATAGAAGCTCAATTGGAATGTATACAAAGAAGGAGAGAAGGTACCACCAAGTTCAGCTACCATGGCTGACAAGTAGAATCAGGGAAGCGATAAAAGGGAAGAAGGCTTTCTTCAGAAAATGGAAGTCCTGCCCAAATGAAAAGAACAGAAAGATACATACTGTAAACTCTGGCAAAAGAAATGTAAACAGACTATAAGGGATGGAAAAAGAGAGTTTGAGGAGCATATATCTAGGAGTGTCAAGGGGTATAACAAAAACTTATTTAAATATATCAGAAGCAGAAAACCTGCCAGTGAGGCGGTTGGACCCTTAAATGATGAGGGTGTGAAAGGGATTATTAAAAGGAGACTAAGGAGATTTCAGAGAAGCTGAATGAGGTCTTTGCATCTGTCTTCACGGCGGAGGATACTGACCATGTACCCACTCTGGAACAGAGCTTTTCAGGTTTAGTGGCTGAAGAACTGGACCAATTTGAGGTGCTGTCTTGAAAAACTAAAAATTAACATATCACCAGGGCCATATGGCACCCACTCAAGAGTTCTGAAGGAACTCAAATGTGGAATTGCTGAACCTTTAGTAAAAATATGTATCTTGTCCCTGAAATCAGGCTCTATACCAGAGGACTGGAGAGTAGCTAATGTAACGCCGATCTTCAAAAAGGGATTGGGGGATCCAGGAAACTACAGAGCAGTTAGCCTAACGTTGGTGCTGGGTAAATTGATGGAAAGCATACTTAAGGACAAAATTGTTAAACATATAGAAGAAAAGGCCTAGCTGAAGAAGAACCAGCATGAAGTATGCAAGGGAAAGTCTTGCCTTACTAACCTTTTGGAATTCTTTGAGCATGTAAACAGGCATGTGGACAAAGGTGATCTGGCTGACATAGTATACCTGGACCTGCAAAGAGCTTTTGATAAAGTTCTCCACCAAAGGCTCTTGAGTAAACTTAGCAGTCATGGAATAAGGGGACAGGTTCATGTGTGGATCGGTAACTGGTTGAAGGAAACAAAGAGTAGGAATAAATGGACAGTTTTCACAAGGTAGGGAGGTAGGAAGTGGGGTCCCCAGGGATCAGTACTGGGACCAGTGCTCTTTAACTTGTTCATAAATGATCTAGAAGTTGGGGTGACCAGCAAAGTGGCCAGATTTTTAGATGATACTAAACTATTTAGGGTAGTGAAATCCACAACAGATTGTGAGGAGCTCCAAAAAGATCTCTCCAAACTGGGGGACTGGGCGACAAAATGGCAAATGTGGTTCAATGTAAGCAAGTGTAAAGTGATGCACATTGGAGCAACCCCCCCACCCAACTTCACATATATGCTGATGGGATTTGAGATGTTGGTGACTGACCAGGAAAGAGATCTTGGGGTCGTGGTGGACAGCTCATTGAAAGTGTCAAATCAGTGCACGGCAGCTGTGAAAAAGGCTAATTCCATGCTAGGAATCATTAGGAAGGGGACTGAAAATAAAAAAATCCTAATATTATAATGCTGTTATACAAATCTGCAGTGCGGTCACATCTGCAGTACTGCGTACAGCTTTGGTCACCGTATCTTAAGAAGGGTATTGTAGAACTGGGAAAGGTGCAGAAGAGGGAAACCAAGATGATCAGGGGCCTGGAACACCTTCCTTATGTGGCTAGGCTACAGCATCTGGGCTAGGAACAGACATGATCGAGTGTATAATATTTTGCATGGAGAGGAGAGGGTGGACAGAGAGAAAATTTTCTCCCTCTCTCGCAACACTAGAACCAGAGGTCACCCTGTGAAACTGAAGGTCAGGAAATTTAGGGCCGACAAGAGGAAGTGCTTTTTCACACAGCACATAATTGATCTATGGAATTCTTTGCCATGGGATGTGATGACGGCCACCAGCTTGGATGGCTATAGCAGGGGCTTAGACAAATTCATGTTGGACAGGTCTATCAATGGCTACTAGTCAGGTGGGTGTGGGCCTCCTCCAGCCTCAGAGGCACAATGCCTCTCAATACCAGTTGCAGGGGAACAACAGCAGGAGAGAGGGCATGCACATACCTCTTGTCTGTGGGCTCCCCAGAGGCATCTGGTGGGCCACTGTGTGAAACACAGTCCAGGATGCTGGACTAGATGGGCCTTGTGCCTGATCCAGCAGTACTGTTCATATGACAATATCTCTCTTAGAGACAGAGATCTTATATTTCATTTCTTTCTCATTGGATGCAGTTATCCACTCCAGCAAAGCTTACACTGGAATCTGCAAATGCCTGTTTTAGCTAAAATATATATATACTGTATTCAAGAGATCATTGACCTTTACATTGCAGACAAGCTAAAAGAAGTTTTACCTCATGTAATTAGCATTAACAAACAAAGCAAAGGTGCACTAAAAAACCCTGAGATGGCGGTTTATTTTTATCCTGACTTTCTACAGTTCAAAGCATCTCTCAGAATAAAATAACAAAACATAATAAAAAACCAGCCATCTTGCAATAAAATTAGACTTACACTGCTATATGCAGCAAAAACAAAACAAAAAACTTCCCATCTTTAATTAATTGACCAAATATAATAAATGTTCTAAGCAATTGTTACATTCTATTCAATTAGAATCCTTCCCATCTTACACAGAAGTATAAACAAACACAAAAGCACAGGGACTTGAAAGATTTTCTCTCTCTTTTAGGACTAACATTTTAGCCCTAAAAGCATGTGGGAGATCTGTATTCATGTTTAATTTACTTAACAGCAGCTTTATAAAAAACAATTTAAAAATATTGGCACATTATTATTCAAAGGCTCATTGGAGAAACAATCCTTACTCCAGTAGGGATGTGCATAATGTTTTGACGCTGAAACGTTTCGACTCAAAATGGACTGTTTCTAGTGTTTTGAGCTCAAAACACCCATTAAATGAATGGCCTGTTTCAGGCTCAGAACAAAACAACCCCATTTTGATCAAAACGTTTCAAGCGCCATTTTGGAGGCCTGTTTTCCCCTTACTGATTGGTTTTCTGGCACTGTCTTCTGATTGGCTTGCGATCTCCTTGGTTCTTGGTTGGCCTGTTATCATACAAATCAAGTGTTGTCATGGGCAACTGTGCTCCCATCAGGAGAGAGAAGGAACACAAAAGGAGGGAATTTCAAAAAGTATTCAAAGGAATTAGGAGGCAGAGAGAGCCCTTATGCCTCTCTTCAAGAGGATATTTCAGGAGAGGACGACGATAAGTTAGTGGTTTTCTTTTCTCAGCACCAAGTATAATCTGCTGTGCTATTGCTGCTATAACTATCTGGATTTGCTGGATCTCAGATTGACAAAGGCAGACCATGGGTGTCTTCCTTCCTTGAATTGTGGTTTGGTTTATTGTGAGATAGTGTCGTGGCGAGAAATGGACAGTGGCAGCTCTCTCTGTGTGTGTACTATATATTGGTGATTGTTGCGGTGAGCTCTATGGTGAGCCTTGAGACTAACTTGTGCTTCACTTACTGCTTGCATCTGCTCTGCAATCTGCATTGCATTCCACAGTCCAAATGTGGCTGAAGTTGCTCTAGTTGAGCTTATGGCTATGCTTGCTGCTAAAGATGCTAGTGCTGCTGTGGAAGCTATTGCAGTGCCAGGAACATGAGTCATAATTGTGTGTGAGAGAGCAACTTGTGCCAGTGATGTTACTGCAGTGCAAGCACTGTGGCTGGCAATGGATTCTGTGTCAGTGATTCTTTTTTAGCCATTTTTGGACTGTGTGTTCTGTGTTGGGAGGGACAGTGTGCTTTTACAGTGTTTACAGTCCCTTTTACAGTGTTTTTCAAGGCAGGGTTGCGAAATGCATTGCAAATTGCAATGCAAAACTTGTGTGCACTCTGTGGGTGCAGCATGCTCCGACCATAGGGAACAATGTGGAAACTCAAAACACCCTATTATTCCCTATGGGTCACTCCTAGGGACACCAAAGTGGGTTGGGTGGTAGAGCATAATGGGTGCTACTTACCACCCAACCCACAAAATAAATGGGCAAGTGGGCTCTTTTAAACTTTTTTTAAACTTCCCCCAAAAAAGATTTGGGAAAAGGAACCTATGGGAGTTTTGGGAAAAGGTTAAAAATGTGTTAAAAACCACCCACGTTACCCATGGGGAACAAAGGGGTGTTTCCAGTTTCTCCATTGTTCCCTATGGCTGAAACACTCAAAACATTTAGAGTTGTTCAGTTGAAACAAATGGTTTGATGAAATGTTTCAGCCATTTTGCATTTCATTTCTAGTTCAAAATGAAATGCAAAATTTTGTTTTGTGCACATCTCTATACCCCAGCTCTAAGGAGAAAACCAGTCTATGGCTTCAAACTACAAACCACTTTCTGTGGAGTAGCTATGCTGTAGTCCTATATACATGATTGCGATTCCAGAGTCAGTGGCCTGTGAATACTGTACCTAAGGGCTTTTTCATGCAATGGGCAGCTTTGCATGGACATTGGCAATTCTAACTGGGAAAAGTGTCAGGGATAGGATGGAAATGAGTGCATTCTCCCAGTGGGTATATCATCTGAACCCACCCAATTCCAGCTCTTGATTCTCTGCCTGACATTTTCTGTAATCAATATTTGAAGTCAGGTGGAGAATGTCAGGCAGAAAGTGTGGGGACCAGACTTGAGTGGGCTTGGACAACACACCTGGCAGGTGCTCCTCTCTCGATTCCAACATATCCCTGACATTTCCCCCAGAAAAGACTTGCTGGCAGACTTGCCGGCAGTTGTGTGAAACCACCCATCGTGTGGTGGCACATGCATGACTCTGGCCTCGAGTGGACATTTGACAGAAAGCAGCAACTAATCCAAGCTTCTTGACAGGTGTAGTTGTGTAACAGGAAGTGTCTGCAAACATGCATTTGTTGCATCCCCACTTAACATATTTAGGTATGTATGCCAAACAAACAAACACACTTAAGACACACACCTAAAAAGGTATCCACATCAATCCAGCAAGGGAGAGCCACTAGCAAAAAGTGGCTTCTGAGCATGTAGTGAGTTTGGGTGCAGATATTATTCATTCATATCTGTACTGCAGTATTCATCTAGACCTCAACCAACTGGAACTGATGAGGATGTCTAGAGGAAGGAGTTGGTGTGTGTGATTGGGGCCAATGCCGAGTCTAATCTTCACTTTAACAATGATGATGGCTGTGGTGCTGTGTGGGGTGCCTAAGCACGATGTCCAGTTATGCTTTCTATAATAGACCGCCTAATGCGACCACTTGACAAAGTCCACCAAAAAGACTCTGCAAAGTTCACCACTTAAAATTCCCACTGCAACCATTTCAGAAGCAGCTTGAGTGTTATGTGAAAACTCTTCTGAGAAGTGTATACAGAACTTATGGAGATACAATATTCTCAAACATAATAATTGATGCTTTCAAGACTGAGACATCTGTAGCTTATGCTAGCTTGGGATAAGGGAATATTGAGTCATGTCCAAACTGGGATCTCTCCATGGGTGACCTGTCAACAAACTGCTAGGTTTAATGCAATTTTTGAAAGTAGATAAATTAAGTTTAACTGTGCTTCTGGTGGGAGAGAGGGTGGGGGAGTCTCTTGTGTTGTCACTGCTTTACATCTGGATACAGGATTTTTTTTTTAAATAAAGAGAAAGATATATTTATAAAGAGAAACGAACTTGCTGCTGTCTTTGAAAATTGCAATCTGGTTTTGAGTGTCTGATCCAATTAAGTGTACATCTGGGAAGACACACAACCAAATAAATAATTGGAGAGGTGCAACTCTGAAATGACAATTGTTATTCATCGATCCCTTTTTGCAAGTTGAGATTGAGAGATGTAAACTTCAAGTGAATGTGATCTCCTGGGTGAGATTCTTCAGTTCAAACACAGTAAACAACTGTTGTTCTCTGATGCACATTTTAGTACTGCTGCAGGCAAGCTTTCTAAATATTAATTCAAAATCTACTACAAGCAGACTGCAGAGATGAAGCGAGAGCATCAGGGAAGCACTCTGGAGCTGGCTTTCCTGCCCACATCAAAGGCTTATTCAGAGAGTCTATGTTTCAGGTCAATTAAAGGATGGATGTCCCTAGTTAGACTGTATTGTCCCATATGTTCATTTTTGGAAAAAGGGGGCAAGCAATTAATATGTAAAATATCACACCCCATTTAATCACATACATTCCAATCTCCCAAAGAGCTGCTGTTTCCTTTTTAAACTTTACAGTAAAGTAATGGACTAGAATGTTTTCCTAATTTATTTGCTGGCTGTAGCTGTGCAATTTCAAGTTGCTATAATGGTGATTAATCCAACAGGATAAGAATACTCAGTTTGAAGACACAGAAGGGCTGCTACTCTCAGAGTGAAGCTGCTTGTTTGCAAGAAACAATACGCACAGGAGTCTGAAGTGCAACTTTCAGACTACAACTGTTGCACACAGTCTGAAGGCTGTACCCCAGCATCTGTCTGGGTAATTGCAAGGGATCTGGGAACACTCCTCTTATCACAGGCTGCATCATTAGCACCTCCCAAAACACTGAGCAAATGCAGCAAGTGATTAGAGAACGTGACTAGGACCAGAGAGGCCTGGGTTCAAATCCCCACTGAGCCAAGAAGCTCACTGGGACCTTGGACAGGCATAATCTCTCAGCCTAATTTACTTCCCAGAGTTGTTGTGAGAACAGACCATGAGCAATGCCCTGAGCTCCTTGGAAGGACAGGACTGAAATGTGAATGAATGAATAAATTTCTCCATTAAAGAAGAAAATGTGATTTTTTTTAAAAAAAGTAGTTGCCCGAAGTAAATGCCTGGATTGATTGATTTATATGCCAGTCTGCATATAATAATAAAGATACATACATTACATATATAAAAAACTGCTTGTGCTCACTCACTCACTGACATGAAACTTCCAGACCAAACCACAAAAACTAGAAACATACCATTCTGCAGACAAGTTCCAGACTTTGCCCAGACTACCAGAAAAAGAAAGGGGGTGGGGGGGAAGCAGAAAAAGTTGTTTCCCAGAAAATGCGGAAGAACTCTCCCATTAGAAAAGCATAGGAAATGATGCCTTCTGGCAAACTTTGGCAGTTCTACTCTTACAGATAGGAAGTCTGGGCTTTCACAAACTGATGAAGCTATATTGTTGCAGTTCACTGGATTTGTATCTGTGTTGGATTTCCACGAAACTCACTTAAGAAATAGGAAAAAGCAATTCGCATTTTTAGGGATCTTGGCAACAATACTATTACATTAATCAAAACAAAGCAGCTCTTTTGGTCATCAGCTAGCAAGGAGTGACGGGAGATTGCATGGTCATTTCGTGGTACAGGAGGAATGCTTGCAAACTGCATGCCCGTTTTACTAGTACTGCATAAATATACTTTTTTCCTGCATGGTGTGGCCATGATATTATGAGATTTAAGGATGAGATGCAGGGTAACTGTCTTCAGAAAACATTTCCCCCTGGTTTTAGTTCTTCCAATTGAGAAACTTCATTGGAACCAATAGTAAGAATGGTATATTACATGTGATGACCTGTGAAGGTCTGATACATCAAGAGAGTAGCTTAAAAGGGGTGTTAGCTTGGACTTACTAATTGTTAGTTAATCTTTAAAATAAGCTCAATAATTATGAGTGCACTAGGCAAAGAACAGGTAATGTGAGAATAGCAGTGAAAAGATGTGCAAATTTGGCTATTGTAAGACGTTTGATAAGAGACATGACCAAGGAACAGAAGGTGACATGCTGAAAACAAAGAGGCCAAGAAATCAGATCATCACTGCTGCCACTCTTAGCTTCTGGTAAGAAAACTACATTAAAGTCTGGTATGTGCCTAATGAACCTCAAATTAGCAGTAGCGGCTGGTGGGCATTGGAGCGGCGGGGGGCGGGGAGAACCTGGTCACCTGAGGCAGAAACCTATCCCCCTCCCCCAGCTTTCCTCCATGCCAGCGGTCCAAGCCTGCCAGCACTGAAGAAAACAGAAAAAGCAGAAAAGCAGGGGCAAAGTAGGAAACGGAATGGTTGGGGGGGGGGGCGGGGGGGAGGAGGCAGAAAGCAAAAAAGCCAGGACAAAAAGCAGACAGAACCTAGAAGACAGAACACAGACAGGATGGGCAAAAGTCAAAAAGAGGGACAGAAGGGAGAAAGCAGGGATTGCATACCCCCTCCCACCAAACAAACAAGCTAGTAAAAGATCAGCCTTACCAGCAGCCAGGAGGTACTCCGGAGCAGGGAGCTTCCTCCGGCCCCTCCTCCCCTGCCTGTAACTTCTTTTTGTCTTACTGGCTGGAACAGCTGCTACTCAAGCTGCTCCGGCTTATCTGATTCCTAGGGGTTTCCTCCTGGCACTGCCCCCAGGAAGAAGGGGGGAAATGTATTAAAAATACACTCCCTGAAGCAATCAGGAAGTATATTTTTAACCCACTATTTTACTTCTTTCTGGGACAGTGCCAGGAGGAGCCCCTCTAGGAATCAGATTGGCTGGAACAGCTTGAGTAGCAGCTATTAATTTGGAGCCCCTGGTGGCACAGTGGTAAAACTGCCGCCCTGTAACCAGAAGGTTACAAGTTCGATCCTGACCAGGGGCTCAAGGTTGACTCAGCCTTCCATCCTTCCGAGGTTGGTAAAATGAGTACCCAGAATGTTGGGGGGCAATATGCTAAATCACTGTAAACCGCTTAGAGAGCTTCCAGCTATTGAGCGGTATATAAATGTAAGTGCTATTGCTATTGCTATTCCTATTAGGGATATGCGAATCGATTTGGGTACAAATCAATTTGTACCCAGATATACCTGATTCAGGTGATTTGGAGACAGAAGAAATCGCCCCTGTGGTCCAATGGTCAGATTTGGGTCCAAATCAAATCGTGCCAGATTTGATTCGAGATTTGGATTCCTCCTATCAATTCCCCCAGATTCCCAGCTTTCATTAAAACAAACAAACAAACTAACTAAATTTTAACCCTTGTAGAAATGGAGTTATGGAGCAAAATGTTTGGTCACTATTTATCAATTGTTCGGATTCTTTGGTGTATAGTAACTTTCCCTCAATGATTCCCTATGAGGATTCATTACACACCTTCATTTATTCTATTCATTTTAACTGTCTTTTTGCAAGTGCCAACTGCCATGTGCCAACTACACCCCCCTCCCAACCGCAAGGCAGTAGGGGTACTACTCAAGGAATTTTTTCAAGTGTTTAGACTCTTTGGTGTCTAATAACCTTTCCTCATAATGAATCCCTATGAGGATTCATTACATACCAAAAAGTCTAAGCACCTAAAAAACTCCTAAATTATAAACTGAGTACCCAGTGGCTTGCAGGTTGGGGGGAGTAGTTGGCACATTGGATGCCACTAATTCCTCACCCCCACCCCTGCAAAGCAGTGGGGTCAAAATGAACAGAAGAAATGAAAGTGTGTAATGAAGACACCAAATATTTTAATCACTTCAAAAATTCCTATAAAATAAACTGAGTACCCCAGTGTGTGTGCATGTGTGCACAGTTGACACATGGCAGTTGACAGTTGGCACTGTCCAATGACAGTCAAAATGGACAGAAGAAATGAAGGTGTGCAATGAATCCTCATAGGGATTCATTATGAGAGAGAAAAAATATTATACACCAAAGAACACTAACACTTGAAAAATAGTGACCACACATTTTTGCTCTATAACTCCACTTCTACAGGGGCTAGAGCTTAGCTTTTTTTTTAAAAAAAAATTAAAGCTGGGGATCCATGTTAGGGTTAGGATAGGGCGACTCTGAATCCCCATTATTTCCTATGATGGAAATATACAAAATAAGTAAAAACTAAATAAAATCATTAAAAATCAACCAAGTATCCCACTGCCTTGAAATTTGGGTGCTAGGCAACACCCATGGGGACCTACCCATCACCCAAATTTGGTGTCCCTAGGACCCTTATAAGTGGTAAAAATTGATCCAAATATGAATTGAATCAAATCCAAATAGAATCTGGGGCGGTTTTGGGGGGACATATTCAAACACAAAGCAAATCAGCTGAGACTTGATTTGGACACAAATCAAATTGAAAAAAATGTTTGTGCACATCCTTAGCAGCTATTCCAGCCAGTAAGACCAAAACAGGAAGTTGCAGGCAGTGGAGGAGGGGCTGGAAGAAGCTCCCTGCTCTGGAGATTTCCTTGGCTGCTTGTAAGTCTGATCCTTTATTAGCTTGTTTGTTTTTGTTGGCAGGGCGGGGGGACTGCCCCTCTTGCCCTTACAGACCAGCCACCACTGCAAATTAGGGTCATGGTGCACAATTGTGATTAAGAGTGTGAAGATAAAGCAAAAACAACAGAGACTGAAACAGCCATTTACTACACTTAAGCTGTGCTATTTATACAGTGAAGCTCTTAATTCAAACTAGGAACCATCTCTTTAGAAGTGTTTTTTTAAAAACACACACATTAAACTGCTGTAGCATCCAAGCTCAGCATTCTTTTTTGTTTAAACCCAGCAACAATGTCATGATAAACTCCAGAGTTCTGCCAGCCAGTCTTTGCTTGTGAACCAGAGTTACTTGCTGAGGCCTGAAATTTCTGCATTTTACTATATATTAATTATACTGTGTTGTTGGATAGGTACTTACATGTAAACTAAAAAGTTCATGCACACCAACTTCAGAAAAACAGGCAAACACATACATTACTAATTAAATTATTTAAAAGAGCATATCACAAATACCCAGTTCTTCATAATGTACCAATTATTAATCCTTTACAGATCATATACTCTTGACAGACACATTTATGCTTAGTAATAGGAGATAGCAGTTTAGATAAAGAAACATGTTTATCTAACTAATAGATAAAACATTGTTTTAACTATAATTAAAATTATTATGTAATTGTTTTTAACTATAGATAAATAGGGGATAGCAGCTTAGATAAAGAAACAACTTAATTATCACATTTTTAAAAAACAATTGTTGGTTCAATCCAGCCAAATTAAGCACCCCCCAATCTTGATTTTAATGGTTAAATAATAGCTACATATTTCCAGTATTCATAAATGGCTTTTTAGTCAAACAATGAAATTATCAGGATATGAAAATACTTAAGTGGCTTTTTAGTACCATGACTTGCTAAGTCTGCTGCACCTTTTGTGACTTGGCAACTTTTGGCAGGTAATGTCCTCTATATAATATATGCAATTAACTCCTCCAATGGGCCAGGGCTGCAAACAAGTACAGGCAACAAATCTTGCATTATTGTTCTAGATGAACCAGCCTGATAGCTGTGGCACTTCCTCTAGGCCTTCTTCCTCCTGCAGAATTAACTCCAGGGAATGACATCATGTCGGGCTTTCCAGATGGATTATGTGAAGCCATAGCTCAATGTCATTTTCAATAGCCAAGCTTATAATTAAAGGTCAAATAGTCACTTCATCTGCAATCAATCAATAGAAGAAGTACTAATACCAAGCACTAATCAATCAATGGCAAACACACTAATAAAAGCCATGAATCAAATGTCTGTATTTCATGTGCTTGCATGTACTGTGCATGTATGTTGCGAAAGGGAGGGAGAGAAAGAACAAAATGAGAGCAAATATGGCCTGAGGGAATTTAAAGGAACCACATTTATCTTCACTACTGAGAGTTTATATCCCTAATTACCTAGTCAAATGAAATACAAATAAAAAGGATGCAATGGGCAAAAGCTATGCTTTTTGTTGTTAAAAACCATTAGAGAGGTTCAGTTTCTATTCATGGTACTGATAAAAATGGGCAACATTAAGTGAAATATACCAACGTGTGTGGGGATGAGGAAGTATCCCAAGCCTTACACATTCAACCCATGCACCCTGAGACTCGAGAAAACAGGTATGTCAACTGCTCTGTCTATAGAACAAAATCCAACATATGGGAGGGAACTGTGCTTGTCTTTGTGTAGAGTGAGAGCTTCTCCATGGATCCAAGCAGAGGAAGTGGCAGATGGCCTCCTGAGCATGCTGCATAAGGGAATTAGTTGGTTTCATAATACGGTGTGGGAGAAGTGCCTTACAAGAGTCTTCTCATGCTTCTCTTATTACCATTTCTAAAGCTTCAAAGCTGTCATCTTTCCTCCTCCTCTGCTGGTGCTATGCTACACTCCCTGGGGAATGGACGCAAGGCACCCTGTGGAGCCTTCACATGCCAGAATGTGAAAAATCAGTTTAAGCTCCAAGCGAAAAGGCTTTTGTTGCAGGAGGCCCCTAAGTGCTCTTGTTTGCTTAGTAGTGCTGGAGTTCTGAAGGCAGATAAAAACATCCTCACAGCAGACTTAAAAGAAGGCCCAGAAGTTCACAGATGCCCTTAAATGTTCAAACATGAGTGTTAAGTGGGCCTTGCTTGCATCTTTTACACCCGCTCAGGTAAATTACAGTGGGATAACACAACAGACAAGTCGTCATTCTCTACGAAGGCAACAGCACTGATTTCACTGGGAGAAATATGTGGCCTTGGGAGCAGATTATAATTAGATGCACTGAATTGTTATTCAAGACCAATTTGGCTTTCAACAAAAACAACATGGCATTGTTGTCAAGAGGCCCCAATCCAGAGAGCCCATTTATACTTGCTCACTATGGCTGTTTACTGTCACTTTTGAACTGTAGGCTAAAGCTACACTGCTTAGGAAGGAGGAGAAGACTGATGCAGGGGCAGTGTGCATGTGACAGTCAGTGTGCATGTGACTCTCTCCATGCAGTTATGCCCAGAGGAAAAAAAACCTCAATGTTCTCTGCACATGTTAACTTCAGGATTAGGTCACAATCAATCTCATTTGAAATCAACATGTGAATTAAGTCTATATACATCATACAGGCTGACATCCCGACCAATGGTGCAGAATGCAATTCTTTGCAGTATTTAGTAATGCTGAATTGCACTGTGGAGACAATTTTTGCTGATCTTCCCCTCCTCCTGGAAGCACTTCCAGGAACCCAGGAGTATATATCCAAGGGTTGTGTGAGTCTCAGGGATCCAGGTCTCAGGTACCACTTCTAGAGAAAGTGGCGGCAGGGGGTGGGGATTGTTTCCCCCATGCATGAAATGTGACTTTGCATTACTAAATGCTGTGGAGGTACTTTGCAGGTTGTGCTTCCACACTGTTAAGTCAAGGTGCCCGTCACAGAATCCTCTGTGTCAGGTAAATACATACATCATATTTTTGTCCCAGAAAGTGGAAATGTAAGCATCTTCCATGGCTCTACTGGTAATTTAAAAGACACACACACAGAGTGAATACTAGATTAGCAGCTTGGGACCTATAATTATATTTAATAGTACCAAAGATTGCACATTTACATAGGAGTATGTCCTGCTGAACTCACTGGACTTACTTCCAAGAAAACATACACAGGATTAGGTCATGATTTTGGATGTCTGTTAAACCATTGTTCTTCAACTGGTGTTTGGTGGAGAGGGAGAGGGGAAGCACCAACATAGCTATGGCAAATACTTTGTTGGTTCTGGCATCAGGAGAACCCGGTGCCTAAATGTAGGAAAAGGTTGCCCCTTTACGTTAATGCCAGCCAAGAATCCTTATGATGACCATGTATTTGCAACGCTTTAGCTGCATTCACACATTCACAATAATCCTAGTTAACTCTTTAAACTAGGACTGCGAGCCCTGTGGAACTGACTATAAGAACTCAGAATTTCTGGGCAGTCCTGGTCAACCTATTGCGGTTAATCCATATGTAACCAGGATAGATAAAAAAGATCAGGTCCTGGTTATCTATCCTGGTTAAATAGTGAGCACTCTGTTAACCTCATTTTTTTGTTTGTGTGCCGCTGCAGTGCATGGCAACACATGGGTAGATCCCCGACCAGGAGACTGCAGTCAGCACCCCAGCCTCGGGGGGCTCTCCGGAATGCCCCCATCTTGGAATTTCCGGGGGCTGCATGGCCCCGGATCCCTACGGAGCTGGTAGTCGTGTGGCTGCCCAGGGTTGCAGGCATGAACGTCTGGGGAGAGAGCAGGCTAAAAGTGCTCTCCCCGCAGAGCCTGGTAAAGGTGCGTCACATGAATCGCGTGAAGCGCCTCAGTGAATGTTCAAACCCCTGCTAACTTGGCAAAGAGGCACCTTTTAACGTGGTGATTTATTTTATTTTGTACTTTGTTCTTGTTGCTGTACTTTGTCCTTGTATTTTTGGTCTATGGACTTAACTAAATTATCTAACCCAAAACTTAACATGGTGATTCTCTTTATTTAGCAGGGGGAGAGTAACTGGCCCTGTCCACCCCCAGCACAGTACTTCCAGTGACTGTTACTGGTGTCTATCTTATGTTTCTTTTAGATTATGAGTCTAACTGGGGGATGTAGCTCAGTGGTAGAGCACATGCTTTGCATGTATGAGGCCCCGGGTTCATTCCCTGGCATCTCCACTTTTTAAGGAGAGGAGAGCTGGTCTTGTGGCAGCAAGCATGACTTGTCCCCTTAGCTAAGCAGGGTCCGCCCTGGTTGCATATGAATGGGAGACTTGATGTGTGAGCACTGCAAGATATTCCCCTCAGGGGATGAAGCCGCTCTGGGAAGAGCAGAAGGTTTCAAGTTCCCTCCCTGGCTTCTCCAAGATAGGGCTGAGAGAGATTCCTGCCTGCAACCTTGGAGAAGCCACTGCCACTCTGTGAAGACAATACTGCGCTAGATAGACCAATGTTCTGACTCATGTATGAGGCCCCGGGTTCATTCCCCGGCATCTCCCCGGCATGGCAGTTTCCTATGTTCCTATGAGCCCTTTGTGGACAGGGATCCATCTCATTTATTTATTATTTCTCTGTGTAAACCACCCTGCCTGAGCCATGTTTGGAAGGGTAGTATAGAAATAGAATAAATAAAAATAATAATAAAATAAATAAAATAAAATAAACATGCTTCCCCCAGCCTCAGTTCCTTAAAATTTAGTGGTGGCTGTTGCAAGGTTTCACTCAGTGGCGGAGGGAGAACAGCGGTGGCCCTGGTTCAGCCCGCCGCCGTGGACCTAGCCCTGCTCCCCGCGCAAGACACGTCTGACGTCAGATGTAGGGTGCGTGGTTAAGTCGTGCCCCCTTTGTCTGTTGCCAGACACAGGGGACATAGCTTAGCTCACAAACGGGGCTGTCTGGCTCTGTTTATTTTTATTTATTTATTTATTTATTTATTTAAATTTATACCCCGCCCAAACTTACGTCTCTGAGCGGCCAGAGCAAAATCTAGCCAGCACCGCATTCACAGCATGGCCAGGAGCGACTCTCCCTTTGGCAGGTAGAAATACCAAGTGGATAGAGCTGGACTTGGAATCTCCCCAAAGCTCTCAGGCAAACTGGATAACCTTGGGAAAGCCATTCTCACTTCTCACAGGGTTTCAGTGAGGAATGAAATGGGGTCACCCATATACTCTTGTGGTCAGCTCAGTTCAGTTTATTTGTGGTCACTAGCCAGAAAAAATATACATACTGTCCAAACAGTAACAATAAACCAATCCAGGTATTCATAAAGCTCATGGCATCTAACTATACAGGTACTCTCTTACTATGAATTCTAATGGGAACCAGGCAAAATTAAGTGACTGCATAAGTTATTTCGTCATCACTGTCAGATAAAAGATAACTAACACAGAATTCATTCGGGCGGCCAGGGTAATTTGCTAGAACGGGCATTATTAATTCATAGGGAGTGTCCCTGTAGAAGCTACAGTATAGTAGCACATGGGATAGTTTCTCAATAGCTCCTACCTTGTAAGCACAAAACTGTTCTGCATAAGGGATTTTTTAAATCCTACCCTCAAACACAGCAAAAGGTAGAACGTCAAAGCATGCTAGTGTAAAAGCTCTACAATATTTTGCTATTGTTAGCTTATCAAGATAATTAGTAGGTTTCATATTCATAAATTGGTTACCCACCATTAATCTCCTTGATCTACAACTTCTATCGGATTGCCATGCTACATCACAATTTTTTTGGGTGAGCGCCAGGCTAGCTTGATCAAGATTCATTGTCAACAATAACTGAGGGCGGTGGGGGGAACCCATAAGAGAACAATTTCCTTTTAACTTCCATTTCCTAGTTAGAGGTGGACTTATCTGCTAGCATACATGGTGGCAACTTTAAGCCAAAATTTGAATATTAAAAGCCAGATTTTAGACTCAACATTTATCAAACCTGCCTCCATACTCTGTCGTCCTTTTTGGAAGGATGGGAAACAAAATGATCAATAAAGCAAGGCTGCACTGTGGAGTACTACTGTTAAGTGCAACTTCTGCTTCTGAGCATGTTAGTGTGAAAGCCAAAACTGCATTGATATGTTTAAATTCTAGATTACTTACTGATTTGCATGTTTATTTTTCAAACAGATGTCTTAACATTAGCAGCAGTAGATCTGGATGATTGATACAGTGGTTTGTCTAACAAATATCTGTAAAATCTTCATTAAAACCCTCTAACTTTCCTTTTTGCTAATCACCATAAATCACAGGAACAGCACAGCAACATACAATAAACACATAGTCCAGAGACTTCTTGGGATAAATACAGTGATATTTGATAAAACACTGCTGTCCTTATTGATCTGTTCCTTTCTGTTGTAAATGCTTTGCACATTACAGTTTTGAGTGATAATAATTTTGCTGTTTGACTGTGCTGTAATAACTCAGAACATAATCTGAAATGAATCACAAACTTTATCAATATTAGATTAGAGAAACAGAACATCAAAAAAACAAAACAAAAAATCAAATCGCTTTCTCTAAAGAAGGAACAGATTAATGGCACTGCAATACAATTATTAAACTCCCAGGGGATAAGACTGTGTTGTCTTCCTCCTAGAAAACATTTACTTGCCCACTGCAAAAATGTTCTCATGAATGTAGTAATATTAATGCTTGGCTTTTATATTACCTCTTGTCATATTACTGAACTGATAACAGAATAACAGAAAACCACTTTGTTATGAAGGGGAAATATAAGAAAGCAGTCTGATCAGACTGAAGTTTCATTCAGACTCCAATAAAGACTTACCCAAGGTCAGGGATTTGTGTGTAGAACAGAAAATAATAGCCACTGTATCCGCTGGTGTGAAACCAGAACTTTTTCTAGAAAAGACATAAAAAACTTTAAAGCCTCTTTCACCACACGTCTATTCTCTGATCAAGTTTACCATTTTAAGTACCCTGTAAGTGCATTTTAATCACTTTGCTCAGCTTTCATGACAACTAATTCTGTCCACATTCTGCAATACAAATGCGACGTACTCTGCTTGCTAATGGTTAGAACCAATGCAAAGATATGTTGTTAATATGGATGTGTTCAACTGTACATTTTTAAAGGTTTTCTGGTGGTCAAAGACTGAAATAAAGACTGACAGACTGTCCACATTTATTTAGCAGCTTTGGAATTTTTCTTAAGACAAGAGTTGGTTCTCAGTTGTGGCCAAGGGTTTTAGGCATGCAAGCTAAAACCCCAGCCTTTGCTTTTTGTAGATACACACCTCTTGTAAACTTCAGGGACTGGGGACACTCTACAATCAAGAACCATTTGCACATAACTGTTTGGTCACACAAATAAGCACCTTTATTGTCATTACATACCGTGTAGAAAAAAGGAACGTTAACAGCATGAAGCCCAGCTGAATTGAAAATACTGAAAGACAAAATTTGAGAAATATTAATGTGTAACCTGAAAATACCCACACATATAGTTAGTTAGTTAATTAATTAATTATACCCATCTATCCACATGATAAAAGCACGTATACAGTAACGTATTAAGAATGATATAAATGTATACCTGCCATTCTGCTGTAAGTACCCAGACAACTGAATCAAAGCAACTCCCTATCTATGTACCCACAGCACTAAACACAGACATGATACATTACAAAATATACCTTTCCCCCTATGCGAATAATGCTATGTGCTGACAGCTTGTTGGTTTTTTTTTTTTTTAATGAGACACATGTAATAGGTCAAGTTGGTTTCTCTTGGCAAGTGAACTTTTATTAATTACATGGTAAGGGGAGAATTGATCTTTTTATTTTTTATTTTTTGCATTTAATATAAAGCAAATATGTTTATGTAATAGAGAATTACAATTTTTTTAAAAAGATAAAAAGCACAAAATGAGACATGCTTAATTTAACAGCAATATGAGAAAAATTGATGCAGTAAAATATTCCTTTCAGGAGGACTTTTGCATCTCTGCCCATTACCCATTAGGTAAGGCTACCTGTATAAAAAATGAACGGATTCTTTTGTTCTTGCCCTTTGCCTGGAAGTTGTCTGATATGTAAATTAATCTATCCAATTGGTCTGTATGGAAGCAAAGTCTATTCTTTTTCACCCTGGTGATTTTTAAAGAGTAGTTCTGTGAAGTTTGGAAGCTCACACTATTTTGACTACAAGGGCGAGTCCAATAAATTTCCTAACGTAGCATAAAATATATCTCAACATTATTCAAAATATACCCAGAGTCCACCATGAACACAGCACCTGAGCCAGAGCAGGTGCTTATAGGACCATCAGTTTCCTCCTTGGGCACCATGCGAGACTGTAAATCTGTGCGCATGTTAGTTGACTGTGAAGGGGACTGGGCTGGACAGTGACACAGGAAGCACACCCAGGCCCCACATCTTCCTGGAATGGTGCAAGATGGGCACCAGGGTGGACAGCCAGCCAGCAGGGGCAGGCTCAGTGATGTCCTACGAGGATTCCTCTGCACACAGATGCAGAGGATTGACTCATATCAAACCTAATTAAAGAGGAGATTTGTACAGAATCCTTAATATTTGATTATTATCCAAATAAAAACTCATCTGGGGTTTCCTTGCAAGCCCCTTAGATGATAAAAAAGGATTGGGGGGAAAGTGGGATGGACCACTGCATCAATAAAGTATGATTACAGTGGGGAGGTACATGAATAGTAACTGTGGATCCCTGGACAGTTACAGGAGAACCTTGTTAATAACGGGTTCACCATCTGTAGTTTCGCCTATCTGCAGCCAGGTAATAGACACCCAACCGGGGGGGCAGGGGAGGAGAGCAGGCGGGGTGGGGGGAAATCCACGTATCCATGGGTGGCTGGAAATAACCTCGGAGGTCATTTTCGGCCTTTATTTTGACACCGGGAACCATTTTATGGCTCATTTCCCACAAGAAACTGGTTTTAAAAGGAGATTTTTGGCGGATTTTCAACTCTTGGAGGCATTGCTTATCTGCTGGGGACCTGGAGATCATGGTAGACTACTTCCCCCCGCCCACATTTCTGGAGCCTTTTACAGCTTTAAAAAAGTATGGGTTAAAAATTGTGATTTGGGGCCAAATTTCTACTCTTGGGAGGCATTTATGGACTGCTGAGGACCCGCAGAGCATGGTAGGCCACCCCCCCAACACATTTCTGGGGCATTTCACACCATTTTTTTTTTTTTTGCAACAACAAAAGAACCAGGCAAAAGACCAGCTATTTTTGGCCATTTTAACTCTCTGGGAACCTAACCCCCACGATCCATTTCCCCAATAACCCCATATTCACGGTTTCCGTATCCGCGGTAGTAGTGGAAAATGAAACTCCCACAAATACTGAGATACTGTATATCTATTTTATGAGTAGAATTTTTGAGGTCTTATCAGATAATCCCCCAAGCTTAAGACAGCTTTCTCCCCTATCCTACTTCTACTTTTATTTTGTACAAATGATTTAGCTCATAATTTTTCCACACTTTTCTATTAAGAGCAATTGAAAATTTTAAAACCCCTAACTATACAATATTTACCAAAGAGCAGCACAGCTCAATGGAACAGCTCAATTTTTGAATTAATTTACCAAAAGAGAAATATGATCAGAAATAAAAGACACCCCCCACATTCCAGTAACTAAAATTTCTAATTGCTACAATTTAGTCATTGTTTATCTAATTACTCCAAAATTTGGATAGTTTATGCACTTCACCAAGGAGATTGTGAATAGCAAGTGTCATATCAAAAGGACAAATCATAGTGATTATATAAAGAATGAAATGAACATCCTTTGTATCACTAGAACACTAACGTCATAGCTTACCTTTCTTGTCACTCCCATGGCTGTATGATTATATATCTCAGTGGGCATAAACACTATACTTCTTAAAAGTTCTAGAAAACCCACAATATTTCATTCCATTTGCTTTGATTCTACCAAAAGCAAATATTTCAATATGTAACTTTTCCATTAGAGCTGTTCCACAAATAATTCATCATTGGGAAATGGACACTACTGACATTCAGTGGTGAAAACCTTCAAATCACAAGATTTATATTGTCACTGGAAACCAGACATTTCAAAACTTTTATCCAATATGCACATGTTAATTGGCCTTGCTGTTTACTGCTCAAGGTTGGTGGACTACTTGAAGCACAATAGGACTGAAATCTGATGCTGTGCAATATCAGTTACTGTAGGCTCTTAGCTGAAGGGACCACAGGAGGATCTTTTCACACACTCCTCCTGCACCTACAGAATAAAAGTATTATTTGGAATTTCTCCTTCCATTTGTGCATCTGGATTATTCTTTGGGGGATGCTCTGGAGGAAAACCCTGCATTTGGCAGCTCAACTTTAAACAGGATAAACACAGGATGCTGCTGCACAATGCAGATTTGGGAAGTACTGCCTTCTCAGTAACCCTGCAGTACAGCTTAAGTCCTCTTTCTCAAATAGCATTGTGGCGTGAGTGTAAGTGCTGGCACGGACAGCTGAGGATGCAAGCAGATTACTGTATCAGGCAAACATCTGCAACAGTGTTGGTACCCTACACCTGCTGCAAGACCTCGGCTGCAACTCCTACAACCAGTTCATTAGCCTTCACTTTAAAAGGGTTACCAAATGAAGGTTCCCTGCATGAAACAAACATCTCTGAGCTATTGCTGAGTGACTAGCACAACCAATAAAAGTGGGAATATTGTTGCTGAGCTCATGAAGGATTGTTCTTCAAGGAGTATTCAATTTCCATACAGGAACATGTACTTTAATGAAATCTAGTCTATTGAGGCTTTATCTGTTAAGGTTGCGTTTCTGTATTAGAAAATGAAAGCAAGTGTTATTTTTTTCACATTTCTAAAATGCAGTCAAACACCAAACTGCATAGTGTTTCAAAGTAGAAACTATTTACTGGCCAGGAGACTGCAGTCATGATACAAAGAACTTCAGTATCCGCTTGCCAGAAAACAATGGACTCAGTCCCCGTGCCTAGGAATATACAGATCCTTTAGAATGATCATGCCCCAGCTGTTAAAAAGGAATGATAATGTGTACTGGAACTTACTTATGAAAACAATTATAATCAGACTAAACTTATCAAGGTCAATATTTGGATTGGAGAAGGTATCACAGAATGTTGTGTAGATGATCATCAAAAGCACACAGCTGCTGATAGCACCAAATGGAGGCTTCTTCCTCTCAAGCCACTCCTTGATGTATCTTCGGACAATCTGAAACACAGAAAAAAAATCAACAGGTTGCCTCTTTTCAACACGCACCGGGAGCCAAGTTGGGCATCACAAAGTGAATCTGACAGCAGAAAGACATAAAGAGAAGAGAATAATTTGGATGATGGCCACAGTGGATTTCAAATCTTCCCTGCCACATAACTCTTCTTCTGGGGAATTTAACATTTGTAGTGCAACTTCCATTGGGCGTCCATAATGAGAGTATATTTTCAAGTACATTCAAATCTATCCTTAATCATGCCAAATGTTCTTTGCTAGCTGTCACTGAGACATGCCCATTAAGCCTCCCCAAAGTTTATCTCCTCTGCTGATACTAATGGATGTATGTAATTATCACAGTCCCCTTTGCATCAACAGACAATTCCAAGTGTAACTTTGGGAATCTTAAAAATCTGACATCTTCAAGAATTTCATGTGAGCAGATAATCGAAAGTGATCCATGGAACATTTAAATATTTAAATAGCTAGCGATGCACCAGAAGTTTTTAATTAAATTATAACTCATGCTTGAAAAGCAAAAGTGCATGTGTTGTGGGAGCTTAAATAATTCAGAATGTGAAGATCTAGAGTTTTTGTAAATCCAAAGACAAATGCCAGTTGCATGCTTTTGGAATACCAGAATTAACACAAGATGATGAACAAGCTTACAATTTTTAGCACAACTTTTTCACATTAAGAAATTTGAAAACAAAGTTTTAAAATCAGTTCCCCCTTCCCTTTTAAGTGAGAACGTAATTTTAGCATTCCAGTTCTTCCAGAAGCATAGAACTGATCCTAATCACAGCAAGCGGGTTTTGATATAATCAACCATGGTAACGTACTGGACAGTTTTTATGGGTTAGGATCACTACTTTGCATTGATTCTATTCCTACCTTGGGAGAATGGTTCTAGAAGGGGATGTTGGGAGACTATTGCTCTTTTCCGTGCAAGTTATGCTATGGGGCTCTATGGGGCTCCATCTTGTCTCCTGTGCTTTTAACATCTATACATAAATCCTCAGAGGTGCCACCCAACTATAATTCTCCTTCCCCATCATATCAGGTGTGCTGGGGTCCTCCTTGAATGATTGATTGAATTAAGTAATAAACTGGCTGAAGGTGAATAAACAAACTCAATCCAGACAAAACAGATATGCACGTGGTGCGAGGCCCAGCTGTTCGGGATATGGAGGCTACATCTATTCTCGAAGGGATCACATTTAACCTACAGGCTCATAAGCTGCAAACATACAATCAAGTAGCAGCCACTACCAGGGGCGTAATGAAGCTGGAGTGGGCCCAGAGACAACATTTTAAAATGGGCCCCTCCGCTGATACACACACACACACTCACTTCACATGTGACTTGCCTCTGGGGGGCCCCTTGAGGAGTGGGGGGCCCCAGGCAGCCGCCTCCCCTTGCCTAATAGTAGTTACGCCCCTGGCCACTACTTTTAGACACCAAGGTGATTGTATGGTTAGGAACATGTTCTTTCAGCTCCAGCAGATTCACTAGGTGTGTCTCTTTCTCAAGGCAAAAAACATGGCTATCATCTTGTATGCTCTGATAACTTCTCAGTTTGACTATTATAAAATACATGGGCTATTTTGAAGACAGTTTGGAAACTACAACTGGCCCAGAATGCTAACTGGAGCTAATAGTAGGGCACATAACACACCCACCTTGTATGATCTACACACTGGCTATCATATTGTTTCTGGGCTTAAATTCCAAGTGCACATTTTGACTTTTTAAAAAAATTATTTTTATTGTTTTATCATAGATAGAAACAAAGAAACTACAGCTTGCTTACCTGTAATTCTGGTTCTTCTAGTAGTCATCTGTACTTTTACACTAATGGGCTATGCGCCTACGCAGAGACTTCGTCGCAACCTAACAAGCTCAATTCTCATGCTTTGGGCGGAAACCCTGCTCCCAGCTGCTATATGCAGCTGCGCCACTCCTCATACCCTCAGTCATGGAGTCCACCTTCGAGAGACTCCATGGGGAGGACGGGAGGGCATGTAAAAGTACAGATGACCACTAGAAGAACCAGAGTTACAGGTAAGCAACCTATAGTTCTTCGACATGGTCTCTGTCTTTTACACCAATGGGCACATAACAAGTTAGCACCCAAGGAGGAGGGAATAAACAGAAGAAATGTGAATCTGCCAGAAGTATTTATTTCAGAAACAAGTACATCAACTGAAAATGGATTGCAGGACACTCCTGCCAAATACAGCATCATTTTGTGCCCTGGCATCAATAGCATAATGGTGGATAAATGAGTGGGGCTAAGCCCAAGTAGCCGCCTGACAGATAGCATCCAATGGGACTCCCAGATCAAAGGCAACAGAGGCTGCTACGGACCTGACCGAGTGGGCCTTAACTGGAGCAGGTAACTGTTTATGAGCCAATTTTTAACAGAGCTCTATCGTCGACACAATCCACCCAGACCTGGGTTGAGCAGAGACTTGGAGACCTCTACGGGGTACATCATAGAGAACAAACAGTGAGGGAGTTTTCCTCCATTCAGCAGATCTCTGAACAAAGAAGGATAATGCCCTTCTAACATCCAAGCAGCTCAGCATCAGAAGAAGGGTTCTAGAAGAATATGGGCAGCGTGAGAGGCTGAGAACGATGGAACGTAGAGACCACCTTAGGGAGGAAATTGACATCAGGTCTGAGCACAACCTTGTCTTTGTGGAATTGGAGGAAAGGTAAATCAGCCCTAAGGGCCCGCAATTCACTCACCCTCCTGGCGGAGGTAATGGCCACCAGAAAGGCGATCTTCCAAGTAAGGAGATGGGGCTCAATAGAGGCCAAAGGCTCAAAGGAAGGCTGCAACAAGCCGGCCAAAACCACAGAAAGATCCCAGGCCGGTGCCATAACAGGATTGTCAGGGAAAACATGTGACAGAATCTTCAGGAAACCTTTTACCACTGGGTCTTTAAACCATGAAGGCCACGAAGATGGGGAATGGGCCACAATGGCAGCCAAGTGCAACCTAAGGGAGGATAATTTTAGACCAGACTCCTTAAGTGAAAGTAGATAATTACAGACATCTTGAACAGAGCAGTTAAACATATCAAATTTATGCAAAACATCAAATGAAAAGAAGCGAGTCCACTTATGGTCATAAGATTTATGTGTGGTCTGCTTTCTAGTTGCCACAAAAATGTCCTTTAGTCCCAGCGGGAAGTCAGCAGGATCTTCCAGGCCGTCAGATAGAGGGGCTGAACATCCGGGTGGAGAACCCAGCCCCTCTCCTGCAACAGCAGGGGCAGCAGGGTGGGAAGACATATCCAAGCCACCGCCATCCGCTTCAGAGCTGGTAACCAAGGCCCCATGGGCCTCCAAGGGACTATCAGGATGGCCCTGGTCCGATCCAGCCTCATTTTGCTCAGCACCTTTGAAATGAGGAGACACAGAGGAAACAAGTACACCAGAGGGCCTGTCCTGTTCAGGACAAAAGCATTGCCCAGAGAACCCTCTCCTTCCCCTCCTCTGGAACAATAGAGGGCACACTGAGCATTGTTTCTGGAAGCGAACAGGTCCAGACATGGAACACCCCATTTTGCAAATATGTTCCTGAGAACCCTGCAGTCCAGGGTTCACTCGTGGGGGACTGTTGACATCCGGCTCAATGCATCTGCCTGAACATTCAGAGAACCCTGTATGTAGACTGCCTGGGGTGAGACTGCATGAGCTACGCACCAGTGCCAAAGGTCCATCGACAGAAACTGCAGACTCCTTGTAGATGTGCCACACTGACGTAGGCTTTTGCTGTTGTATTGTCCATTTGGACCATCACAGATTGACCGGCAATTACTGGCAAAAACCCTTTGAGTTTGTTGAATGTGAGCCCTTTGGGGACAGGGATCCATCTTATTATTTGTTATTTCTCTGTAAACCACCCTGAGCCATTTTTGGAAGGGCGGTATAGAAATCGAATAAATTGAATTGAATTGAATATGGCCAGCAACTCCAGGTAGTTGATGTGTCGGGTCCTTTCCCTGGGCAGCCAATGTCAGCTCAGGTGAAAACCGTCTAAGTGCACCCCACAGCCAAGGTCCGACCCATCGGTCGTGATCACCCACCGAGACCGAGGAATCCAAAATGGGGTGCAGAAGTTCAGATGACGGACCTCGATCCACCATGCCGCAGCTGCCCGGACCCACCGAGGGGGCGTGCACTCCAAATGTGCTGGATCCTGAAGAGGGTTAAATACGTCTAGGAACCATCTTTGAATGATGCACATCCGAAGGTGCGCCAAAGGCAGCATGTAAGTGGTGGGTGCCATGTGGCCCAACAAACGCTGCACCGACTGCATAGCCTGCAGCCCCCCTGCCAGAAATTTGGAGCCCAGTCCCCAGAAAGTATGTATCCGGTTGTCCAGAAGGAAAACCTTCTCCATGGTTGTATCGAAAATCAGCCCTATGAAGCATATCCTGCGGGTGGGTTACAATTGAGATTTCTTGAAATTAATCTGGAAACCCAAACCTTACAGGGTATCTACGACTATCCCCAGGTCGTCCAGAGCTGCTTGTCTGGTATTTGCAAGGATAAGCCAATCGTCCAAATATGGTAGGAGACACTTTTCCTGTAGGAAAGCCACCGCCGGGGCCAGACATTTCGTAAAAACCCTGGGTGCTGTTGTGAGACCAAATAGGGGATCCCCCTATCTGAAAACATAGGAAGCACTGATGCTGAGGACGGATTGAGACATGATAGTACGTGTCCTTCAAATCTAGGGAGACCATCCACATGTCCTTTTCAAGGATTGCCAGTATTGTCGGTATCAACAGCATCTGAAAACGCCTGTAGACAAAGTGTCTGTTCAGGGCCCTGAGGGTCCAGGATCGGACACCGACCTCTATCCAGTTTTGGCACGATAAAGTACCAAGAATAGAAGCCGGGACTGTCCGGATTTGTGACAGGTTCTATTGCATCCTTCAGCAAGAGAGAGGAGACCTCTTGGGCCGGATGAATCTTGGGCCACAGCTGGTGAGAACGCAGGGAGTTCTGGCTTGCTTCTATCAGTCGGTACCGAGGCGGAAGGTTCCGCCGGCAGCGCCTAGGATGATATTGAGGCCTGCTGTGGAACAGCAGCCCTAGGGGGTGACTAGCAACGCTCAATTTGATCTCGAGGAGAGCACTGTGGGGAGCGTGAACATGGCCTCCCTTCGGAGTGAGAGCGGGGCTCATGCCAGTCTCAACAGTCCCTGGTTTCCCATACGCGGGACCATCAGGGCACCGAGGGCCGTACTGAGGCCAAACATAGTCCGAGTAATCCGAACAAGAGTCCCGCTGGTAGTGATCATAAGAACCTGAGTCCTGACGCCAAGTGTCATAAGAGGGTGCCACCTCATCCAAAGGAGAGTGGTGCTCAGATACATGATATTGATCTGTGTAAAGCGATTCTTGACGATCCCAGTCCTGATCACATCTATAGCTTGAGGAGCGGTCTTCAGATTCCCAATGGGAACTTCGATTGCTGGGAGAGAGGCATTCCTGACAGCAGTGGATGGGTGAATGACGCCGAGGCAGCCACAACACATCCTCTGGAACAGGCCTGCCCAGCGAATACGCTTCGCCTCCTGATGAAACACAGTCTGCTCATCCATTGCCACCGATAGTTCTCTAGATGGGCACACATGATCCGGAGCCAATTCCAATGATTTCCCAGTTAGAGGAAAGTCCAACTTAGACTTCTTGGCCGAAGGGCCCTCCAACGCAGAAACAGAGGCTATCTTCTTCAGAATAGGGGGAAGATTTTGACCTGCTGGTAAATCACAGGGCAACTTCTCCTCCTCCTTCTTCTTAGGCTTCGATATCAAAGTGGTTGGAGATGGATCCGGTATTACGGACTGCGGCGGGGTGCTCGATACCGTTGAGGGAATGACAACAGGAGGCATCAATACCAGGTTTTCAGCTCCTATGGAGGCGGATTCAGAGTGGTCCTACTGAGCCAAAGAAGCCATTTTCATTGACTTCTTCAAAGATAAGGCTTCCGAGGAATAGAGAGCCAGGTTCCTCAGAAGCCTTATCTTCTAAGAAGTCAATGAAAATGGCTTCTTTGGCTCAGTAGGACCGCTCTGAATCCACCTCCATAGGAAAAGAAAAAAACTGCAAACAAACAAAACGCTAAGAATGAAAAATGCAACTACACAAAATAAGAAATAAAGAAGAAATAAAAGAAAGCAAGTAAAAACAGCAAGGGAATACACACTGATCCTACTTGTTGCCGAGCTGCAGATTCCATTATGTAGACTGAACTGTGGACGATGGAAGACTGAGGGGATGAGGAGTGGCGCAGCTGCATATAGCAGTTGGGGATGGGGTTCCCGCCCAAAGCAGGAGAATTGAGCTTGTTAGTTTCCGACGAGGTCTCTGCGCAGGCACAGAGCCCATTAGTGTAAAAAACAGAGACCACGTAGAAGAACAAGAAAAAATAAGAAAGAAAGAAAGAAAAAGTAAAAAATAGTCAAACAAAGCAATTACAATTATTCTCATTACAATCTGTATACATCCAGCTGATTTCTTTCCGCCAACATCTCCCACCCCTCCTCTACGACACTAAAAGATACATCTCATTTTGACTTTTAATGCTCTAAATCACTGTTCTTCATTGTGTGACCCAATGAGGAGCCTGTACAGAGCCCAGTGGCAGCCCCTGGCTCACTGCTACCCCCTCTCCTTTTGCTGTGCCACAACCACCTCAAGCACGGTCTCTTTCTCTCTTCCCTCCTCCTCCTGCTGTTCTGCCAGAGCCACCAACCTTGCTAATCTCTCCCTCTCCCGCACCAAATCCTGCATGCACACACACTCTCTCCCATCCTCTTCCTCCTCCACCATCACAAGAGAGTCCAAGAGAGGGAAGTCAGGGGCCAGTGCCCAGGGGGCTAGCACTGGCCCAGATTGCAATAAGTGCCTTACCATCTCTGGCAACTTTTTAAAAGACACTGGAGACACATTTGTTCACCGGGGCTTTTATCAGATTTACACTTAAATAGTTTTAATATTGGGTTTTAAATTATTTTAATGTTTTAATAATTTTTTATTTTGTTTGATTTGTGTTGTTTTTGTTGTACACCGCCCAGAGATGAATGTTTTGGGCGGTATATAAATATGTTAAATAAATAAAATAAAATAAAGGTATGGGTGAGGGAGACCAATTCAAATTCCTGCTCAGTGTCACATCCTTAAAGTTCAAGTACTATTCTTCTGTACTAACATACCGCTTTTCAAGAGAAGTTCTCAAAATGATTTACATAGAATAATAAACAAACAAGATATAAGACATCTAAACCATAAGGTGGTACACATTCTTCTTTATACATCAGGAGTGGGAGGGTGCCATCTAAAAAGAAGAGGATTTGGACAGAGCTGGTGTAGTGAAGTGGTGAAGAGAACTGGGAAGTTACTGGTTTAAATCTCACCTATGCTGTCCTCTCAGCCCCTCATCTGAAATACAGAGATACTTTTTTTCATGTACCTTAGTGTTGTTGTACAAAGTACAATAATAAAATGTAGATCAGGAGTGTAGCCAGAGAGCAAGCTTGAGGAGCAACGTCTCACTTAAATTTTTGGGGGGGAGAGATATGGCTTATTAGGTTTGGTAAGGTAAAGCAAGGGTAGCGGGTGGTGGGGGGACTCCTCAAATGCTTAGGGAGATATCTGCACCCCTAATGTATACTGTGTTAAATACTCTTAAGAGAAAAGGCTCATTTCTCTTTTATGTAGACCACTTTGTGAAGTTTTTAAAAATAGCAGAATAAATAATTAAAAAAATATTTTCAGTAATTCTTGCAAAAATCCTTGTAAAGTAAGTCAGGATTATTATTTCCATACTGCCAAAGGGAATGGAGGCTTAGATATAGGGCTTGCCCAAGATCCCCTAGTTAGCTGAGGTAACATTTGAACTCAGAAATTCCCGACTTGCATGCTTAATCATATAATTCAGCAGTTCTTTAACAGCACTCACAGTGTTATTTGGCACACAGAGCTCTGACTCAATCAAGAAAAATAGCCTGTGCTTCTCAAAGTTTATCTGGTACAAAATAAGAAGCAAACCAAACTAAAAAGGAGCTCTTTCTATCTGTAACTAGTTCTGTTTTCCACTTGCTTTGTATACTTGTATACAAAGCATTTTATCCACAATGTATACTCCATGCTGAGAGAGAGAAAATTATGCCTCAGTCATAATCTCTTGCAGCAAGTGAAGGTTGGCAATGTAGTCAATTGTACAATGGCATTAGGGACCAATAAGCAAGCAAGTATTAAGAAGGTGGCTGTATTTATTATTGGTTAATTTACATGAATTAGATCCCAACTAGTGATTGAATATTCAGTGTGTGTGTGTGTGTGTGTGGTGTGGGAGGGAACGGGATTTCCATCAACTTCTCCATCTATCTGCAACTCCATAGGGTCCTATTCCTAGGACCTTCAAGGTTGGCTTTCCAGAAGGGGGGCATTGCAAAATAGAAGGGGTGAAAAAGCCCCATTCCAGGACCAGCATTGTGTTTGTGTTTCTCTAGATCTAAGCCATTATTTACTCACCATCTTTACAACATTGCATTTGAAAAAGACATCCTATCCAACTCTTTCTGGCTGAGGGTCTAACTACATATTACATGCAAAAATGTGTAGCTGAACCATGACAGCACTTTGATTTCAGGAAGAGTTGATACAAGAAGGGATGATTTGATACAGAGAGGGATGGGGAGTGTTTCCCCAGCCATCAGTTCCCACCTCCAAACTGGCCCACAGGACTGTTCATATTCTGATGCAACCATTTCCAAGACAGATGAAGACTATATTCTCCTTAGAATGGCAAATGTTCTCAAGTCTCTCTCTCTCTCGCGCTCTCTCTCTCTCTCTCTCACACACACAGAGCTTATTTACATCATGTACATTCTATCCATCAGTGTGTGTGTGTTTATGGATTACATCTCACACTTAAACAATTACAATGCTAATCACAGGTCTACTTAGCTTTATCCAAGTAGGGTCCATTTTCTTGCACTTATCAGAATTCCCCAGTAATTCTAAACTATTTTTAACACCTCAGTTTTCTTAACATTAAATGCTGCAATATAACACCATAAACAAAACCTTTCTTGACATTTTGAGAGGGCAGAGTATATACATATATATTTTCTTTGTTTACCTTCCTATCGAGAATTCATCTGTCTGTGGTTAAACTCAAGTGTCAGATAAGAGTGAACTATGGCATGAATGCTGTTAATCTGTCATCTCAATTTTTCCAAACAGCTTTTCAACAGTGTTGGTCTCCCAGAAGATTACTGCTTCTTCCTGAAATTCAGCTGAAGTTTAGCTATACACAGGGACACTTTTGTATGGATTAAGGCTGTACATATATTCTAATTGACAGTGTTTGTGTAAATAGCATATAGTGCGATGTTGTAGCTTTCTTCTTTATTTTATTTTTTTGTTAAATGTACTTTTTAGCTCCCTTTTCAGTAATTATCATTGATTTTCCTTTTTTAGATTACATTGAAAAAATGGATGAACTGCACTAAAAAGGGCAATTCACAGTCCATATTTCACCGCCTGGTCCTATTCATCTATTTTAGCAGCTGCAGTACAAGTGGTGGTTTGTACTTTCCTGACAAAACCTGGCTTCTAGGTTTGGCAAGTGAGGGCAGAACTGTATAGCACTGCTCCACTTGCCATTCAAAACTACATAATCTCCGGTGTCACCCTTACTGTGGTACTGAGCAAAGGATGAGTCATGGAGATTCTCTGCTGGCAGTAAAGCATTATTAATTTATTTAAAATACTCTGTCCCTCCAGTGCAATACTCCTTGGGGCGGCTCACAAAATTAGTAAAACAGTTAACACAATATAAAATTCTTAAAAAATTAACTAAAACCAGAACCATGTTAAAACACATTTGAAAAGTAGAATGTTAGAAAGTTAAAAACCCAACAGATATAAGTTGCAAATAAAACATTATAAAGTCTTTCTAAAAAGATGGGTCTTTAGATTAAAAAAAACAACCCAACAACCCTGAGAGATTGAGAGAGAGAGAGACAGAGAGACAGAGAGATTGAGAGCACAGAGAAGCTCTCCAGAGAGCATGTTCCAAAGCCAAGGGCAATGACCGAAAAGGTCTTGTCTTTAGTATGTGGTGAGGCCACGAGCAGGGCCTGATACGCTGGATGGAGGGCCCTGGCAAGTTTGTATGGGTCAATCAGGTCCGATAAATACCCTAGCTCCAAGCCATGCAGGGTATTAAAGGTCAAGAGCAGTACTTGTCATAGCTCAGAGGTTGAGCATCGGCTTTGCACACTGATGAACATACAGAGGCTTTGGCCTGTCACTGCCATGAGGGGACCAGCTGTGGGACCTTTATTACTGAAACTGTTTTATCAGCACAGAGACTAATAAAACCAGATTCTGTGTCGGCTCAAGGGGCTGTGGTGCCCTTGGCCAAACTGGTCCCTCCTGCCGTAGTATTTTAAAATGTGCACGCAAAGCACACACGCCCAAAGCCCTGCCCCCTGCATCTGACATCTGATGCTCCCTCCCCAGTCAGCTTTTCTAAGGTTCCAGCACTGGAAGCAAATTCAGCAAGACAGTAGACGCCTCAGATGCAAAAGTAGCAGAAAGACTGACAGAGAATAAAAGCCACAGCACGATTAGGTTTCAGAGTCTTTCCAAGTCCCCAATCCCAAATGCTTTCAGAAGAAGGAACGTCTTCCCACATCACTGGAAGATGAGTGGGGGGTGGCGGCAAAGGAGCCCCACCCCACAAGGAGGGAGTTTCAGAGCCTGGGCATCATGGCTGGGACCCTTCCTGCAAGCGGTGCAGTGTGGTAGCTGGGGTGTGTGCGTGTGCACACTGGCAAAGGAGCTTCCCCCACTTGCACACTCTCCCCACCTTATGTTATCCAGAGAGTTCTAGCAGGACACAATTGCCACAACAAACAGCACGCTTGGAGACTCTCGCCTTCCTTCTTCCCCTTCCCTTCCCCTTTTGGCACTGTGTTGCTCAGAATTCTGATCCTCAACGTAATCCATCACAGTTCAATTGTTACATTCCAGCTTCAGCATGGAAGAGCCACTTCCAAGTGCTTTATGCTAAGGAAGAGGCCCAAGATTCTGATCTGGAATGATTAGCAAATGCCCTCCCAGAATGGCACCCGTCGACATGGTCAGAAGTTTCTAATCTAATCATATCTCTTAGGGCCAGGAAGGCCCCTGGAAATGACTTTGTACCCCCAGAGCTTAAAAAGAACCACCTTGAATCTGGGCTCCAGTTTTAGTTTCGTTGTTTACACATAGAGGGACTGCATGTATACCTAAAGACCGGGGCATAGCCAGCATAACTCTATCTATAAAAAGGGTAAGAGGGATTTACCTGAAAATTATCACCCCATAAGTCTTCTGAGTATTATAAGCAAGTCTATGCAAGATATCTATACGGGAAGTTGTTAGACTGGCTTGATTCTGAAGATATTCTTTCTCCGGAAAAGGCAGGTTTCAGAGTTGGTCATTCCCCCTTAGCTCAGGCTCTGATCTGACAGTACTTGGCAGAAAAATACACCTAAAGACCCAAGATGGCCCTTTATGCAGCGTTTGTAGATTTTAAATTTGCCTTCGACCTAATAGAGAGAAAAGCTACGGTGCAAACTGAAAGCTTCCTCAGTTGACCGCTGTCTACTTCTGATCATACATAATTTCTACTACAAAACCTATCTTAAAGTTAGGTGCACAGGCCATTTTTCCAAGGCAGTTCCAACATACAGAGGTGTTAAACAAGACTGCATCTTAGCACTGCTTTTGTTTAATTTTTATATAAATTATATTGTTGCTTTTTAAACTAATTCTGATTTTCATCCCCCCCCCCAATTGGCTTCCAAATTAGTTCTGCTATTACTTTATGCTGACGATGATGTAATACTATCTCAAACACCAACTGGCCTGAGAAGGGCACTTAATTCTCTTGCTCTTTTTTGTAAAGAGCATGCCCTTCAGATTAACTATACCAAAACTAAAATCATGAGGTTTGCAAAGCACCCAAGGACACTGACTAGGTCTATCAACTGATTTAGGATTGAGCAAGTCAGTTGATATAAGTATTTGGGCATAGTTTTTCAATATTCTGGCAGTCGTAAAGCCCTCTCCGAATATGTGCAACAAAATGCATGTAAGCCTACTTCAGCCATTTTGGCTTTCTACTACTCAAGAGGGGCCTGTTTCATTCCTGCTGCAATAAGGCTATTTGAATCCAAAGCCCTGGCTCATATGTTATACGGTGCCCAACTTGGCCTATATCCCAATTCTGCAGCATCAGAAGCGGTTCAATCCCAATTTCTCAGGAAGTTACAGCTCATGCTGTCTCCAGTGCTGTTTTTCATCTTCCCAAGGTAGAATCTAAGATCTGGCTTTCTATTTATACCCTAGATACGCCCCTGCACAAATGACCAGGCTCAAACGATCATACTTTGGACACATTATGCAAAGATCCAGCTCCCTTGAGAAGTCTATAATGCTGGGGAAAGTTGAAGGAAGGAGAAGAAGAGGATGGCCAGCAGCAAGGTGGATGGACTCCGTTAACGACAGCAATGAATGCACCACTGAGAGACCTTAAAGTCCAAGTTGAAGACAGATCATCCTGGAGATGATCTCTGACAGATCATCTAACCCTAACCCTACCTATGTGTTCACTAAGAGTCAACACCGACTTGATGGCACTTAATCAATCAGTCAGTCAGTGTTGGGAAATTAAATTCTGAACACATGACTTGTAAGATATCTTAACCAGATTACAGTGACCAAGTATCACAAGGCGTTTACCGAAGCACAGTTTAATGTTCTGTGCACTTCAGAGCTTGAGGGCAGATTTAACAAAATCCCGTTTACAGAGTGTTTTTGTCTCTGCGATTCAGGAGCTATAGGATCAACAGCACATATTCTATTATTCTGTAATTTTTATAGGAACATCCGTAATATGCACATTACTCCATATTTATTAGTTTTTCTGGGCTGCTCCACCGATTTCTACATATGTTATCTTCTATCAGATCACGATGACAAGATTTCTTATGCAGTTGCCAGGTTCTGCTTAATTGCTAGTAGAATGCTTAAGAAGACCATGTTATGTAACCGAACAACTAAGCATTACTATCTATTGAGGATAGCTGTTATATATTCTCTTTTTTCCTGCTTCCTCTTAAACGATGTTGGTGTTTCCCCCAATATGTTTAAATGTTCTTAGGAACTTTTAGGAATTTTATGTATTTTTCTTTTTTACTTTTGCTTTTCTGTATTTGCTGGTCAGTGATTGAAATAAAAATTACTTACTTCTCTTCCTCTTAAATATGTTTACGACATTGTTGGAAAGAGGTGGGGATGGAGAGAGAATGACGACCCACAAATTCCACATTTGTGCAGGTTTCCTTCAAGAGTGTTAGGTTTTAAAAAGAGGAAAACAAACCTCCCTCTCTCCCCCCACTCTCCTTTCTCCACTACTCCCACACCTACCGTCTCCCTCCCCGCTCTCCAGCCAACCCCACGAATAAACATCTCCTCACAAGTATCAAAGCCAGCTTCATGACTAGTTACAAAGCCGATGGGTTATTAAGTAGTAAGCCAGTGTTGTAAGAAGAGTGGCAGGCACAGGCTTTCTTTCCCCAGTCCACCATCCTCCTCTGGCACCCATTAACCCTTGGTGCCCCTGGTCAGTACCATTTTGGCCATTGCCATGAGCCACATGTGACCAGACTGTAAACTTTTGGCTTTCCTGGAAGCTGTAAAGCAACAGAGTACTGCTTAAACATATCGCTTCTATATACTGGGTATTCTGATTTAAGGGCTGGGGCCAGAGAATGGAGACAGATCCACTCAGTCAATTTACAGCATCACAAAGCTCTTTGGTTGTTTTTGTCCAGATACAATCAGCTTGCAAAGTAGGCCTCAGTTTCATTTTCTCCTCTCTATATTGATATTTTAAATGGGTGCAATTGTAATAACGAATTCAAGTTTTAGTTAAGGACTGTTTAATATGAAGTGCCCACTTCAGGCTGGCAAACAAATCACCAATGGGCAACTAGAGAATGCATGAATGATAATGTACAGACATGGCTTTTATTATTTATTCATAGAGAACAGTGGGTTTTGGTGTGCTGCTTTGAAAAATGTTCAAACTGGTAGAATATAATAAAAGCACTGTGAAAATTCTATTGCATTAACTTTTAATCATAAATCACTCTTTAAAATAAAACATAAAATAAAAGTCTGTCATAAGCACTTAGGTTTAGAGAAGGGAGAAGGACAGCAGAAAAGGGAAGAGAAATATTGCAATGGTACTCATTTTTCTGCTACCTGTCACTTTCCTTTTAAAACAAGACAATACAAAGAGAACACTCTTTTTGTCCCAACTTCCAGCATTACAAAAAACTGGGCAATATGGCTTTAGACTTGATGAAATCACTGCTCTGTATATTCTAGAAACATCTTTTATCACATCCGATACAAAATGTTAAAAAAGTCCCGACACATCAATGTGATTCATGAATAGCTGCCTTCGACAATCATCCCAGTATAACCCAGATCTATCTTGCATTAAAATAATATAAGATCAAGACACATTCACAGCAAAGCATTCCTTACATGAATATTTTTAGAGGATTTTCATCGTGTGGTTTATCTAGTGCTAAGGCAAAATGGTATGTGTATATCAAGGGATTTTAAATATTTCCTCTACCACAAAATTCACTCTTTGGGGCAGGTTTTTTATACCTCTTTGTCAAAAGGCACAAAACATATGCAAAGGGGCAGAAGTCAGTGAGTGGAGACAATGTAAGCTTGCAGCCAAGATGGAGCTGACCATTTCCCAATCCTATACTTCCAAAAGCAGTTACATTGAACTGAGGTTAACATTTTGCTATGAAGCACTGGTGGGCAATGAAACTGCCATCACGGAACAGCATTGCCTGATTGCTCAGGCAATGGGAACGTGTCTCCTGCAATTCATAGTGAGGACAGTGGAAGGACTTTGTCTTTTTGTTTTAGGGATAAATATCATCTTAATTTTTTGAACAAAATCATGAGCTTTCATGTGTTGCTTCTGTGTGCTCACGTGCGCATGCATGAGTGCACGCACACACACCCTCACACACAAACACCCCCGATATAAGCATGCAAATATGTATTTCGATCACATGGCATGTCATGCACTAAGAAGACAATGTAGAAATTACCTACACACATGTGGCCATGTGTGTGTTACAGTTACAAACTTCATTTTTTACACAAGAACGAATAGCCTCATGCAAAAATAACCTCTTACTAGCCGACTCCGCACAGAGCATCTGTGTGCTCTTTGGGGTTGGTGGTTACTTCTCCCCCCTCCCCCACTTCTGCCCCAGTCTCCATTTCCAGGCCCAGCCACCTCTTCTGCCCCTCACTCCCCGCCCTGGGCCTTGCCTCCACGACCGGGCTGGGCCCGCTGCTGCCTCTAGCCTCCACGGCCAGGCCCACCGCTGCCACGGTGACCAATCCTCCTGGTTGTGCCTCAGCCCATCAGCTGGGAGCCGGGACGCACATTCTAAAGGCACACCGAGGAGAAATAAATATATAGATACTTTAAAATATTTGCTAGGATATGAACTGAACTATTGTCTTTTGAGTCAAATGCTTTTTCAGCCACAACAAATAAAGTTCCTATACTGATGAAACCCTTTTAGCCTACTTTCCAGGAGGCTTCTGAGATCGCCCAGAATTCTGTCTCTGTGTGTCCCCCTCACGATCAACTTTGCAATGCCTGAACCAATATGAACCAAACTGGGTACAGTTGTAGGGACACACAGGGACATCTCAATGGGGTAGTTTGTGATGATGTCATCCACCCCGATCCAAGATGGCAGATGCGTAAACATATGAGGCAAAAGTGGGCTAACTTACGAACCGCCTAACCGATTTTATTCAAATTTGCTACAGCTGTAGGGACACATAGGGATGCCCAAACAGTGTAGTGTGTAATGAAGTCATTCACTCCAATTCAAGATGGCGGCCATGTGAACATCTGAGGTGCAAGTAGGCTAATTTGTGGACTGTCTAATCAATTGAAACCAAATTAGGTACACTTGCAGTAAGTGACACACAGGAACACCTCAACAGCGTAGTTTGTGATGATGTCATCCACACCGATTCAAGACAGTGGATGTGTAAACTTTGGAGGCGCAAGTGGGCTAACTTGTGAACTGCTTTATTGGTTTGAACCAAATTTGCTACAGCTGTAGGGACACATAGGGACACTCTAATGACATGGTGTGTGATGATGTCATCCATTCCAATTCAAGATGGCAGACACAAACTTTTGAGGTGCAAGTGGGCTAACTTGTAAACCACTTAACTGATTTGAACCAAATTTGGTTCAGCTGTAGGGACACATAGGGACACCTCAAAAGCGTAGTTTGTGATGATGTCATTCACCCCAATCCAAGATTGTGGTCACATGAACTTTTGAGGCGCAAGTGCACTAACTTGAGGACTGTCTAACCCATTTGAAACAAATTTGGTACAGTTGTAGTGAGTGACACATAGGGACACCTCAATGGTATAGTTTGTAATGATGCCATCCACCCCGATCCAAGATGGCGGACACGTGAACATTTGAGGAGCAAGAGATCTAATTTGTGGACCTCTATTTGAACCAAATTTAGTCCAGTTGTAGAGGCAGTGAAAGGAAAGTAGGCTGATTAGTTTTTACCTGAACAACTTGTTTTTAATCAAGTCACCAGCACCTTTGTGATTTCACTCCCATTGCTCCTTCATACTAGGCTCTCTCTCTTTGCATCTAAATTACCATTTTCTTTCTGACTTCAGGTTCACAAACTCTCTTTTTGGTATGTTAAAACACATTTGTGGAGTGCATTGTGGCTTCAAGGAGCATTATAGTGCCATCTCCATGTTATTAAATCCCACTATCCAGAGGCCTTTCCTTGGTGACAGCAGTCTATCTTTAAGAAATTTTCTATTATCTTACACTTTTAAAGATATAGGAAACATATTTTTTAAAAACCTTACCTGTCCAATTATGAGTGGAACTACCACAGTCATGAAGAGCTGTGAAAATATAGATGTGAAAGGCACAGAGGATGATGATCCCAGCTATAAAAGAAAATGGAAAAGCAATGTTAATTGGCAATTTGACTAATTACATACCAAGGAGCTTGAATATTATACACAAAACTCAAAGCTGTTTAAATCTGTATTTAAATCTGTATTTATATTTATGTTCAATTGCATTAGAAGAAAACACAAGGCAGCTCTGCGTACCTGGATATTGTAAAACTGATTACATGGGAATAACTTTCAGAGCAATGCAAACGACAAACACAATCAGCCCCCAAGACTATCCTAAAGGCCAATTACTCTGATCTAGTTCCACTGCAAAGACTTATTAACTAGTCAATGACTATAAATTGATCAAGATTTCAGTTTAGTTCAAATATGTAATCACAAAGCAAAGGCATATTACTTGGTACATTGCTAAACCAATACTAATAGTATAAAGCACAATCAATCACCTGCTAGAATGTACTAGTAAAATGGCTTGCAGTTTGTTATCTCACTGTGACTCTAGTCTTTTACTAGCTCTATGAGGCCTCATTCCCCTTGCTTTCCAATGGGGAAGTTTTGCCTGATTTTCCAAGGAAGTTATGATTTTTTCTCAGGTGTTTTCTGGGTCTAATACACTGGTATTAGTTAGGGATGTGCAAATTGATTCGGGTACAAATTGATTTGTACCTGAATCTAGTTGATTCGGGTGATCTGGAGACAAAACAAATCACCCCTGTGGTCCATTGGCGAGATTCGGGTACAAATAGAATCGTGCCTGATTCTATTCAAATTGATTTCAGATTTGGATCCTTCCTATTAATCCCCCCAGATTCCCAGCTTTCGGTTTTTAAAAAAAGCTAAGTTCTAGCCCTTGTAGAAGTGGAGTTATGGAGCAAAAACTATTTTCCAAGAGTTTGGATTCTTTGGCGTATAATAACTTCCCCTCAATGAATCCCTATGTGGATTCATTACACACCTTCATTTCTTCTATTCATTTTGACTGTCTTTTCGACAGTGCCAAATGTCAACTGCCATGTGCCAACTACATTTCCCCACCCGCAAGGCAGTGGGGTAGTACTCAGTTTACGTTCTAGGATTTTTTCAAGTTCTTAGGTTCTTTGGTGTCTAATAACCTTTCTTCGGATTCATTACACACCAAAGAGTCTAAACACCTCAAAAATTCCTATTCGGGGCCAGGCAGTTCTATGCACATCCCTACAAACCACAAGGCACTGGGTACTCAGTTTATATTATAGGAATTTTTAAGGTGTTTAGATTCTTTGGTGTGTAATGAATCCTCATAGAGATTAATTATGAAGAAAGGTTATTAGACACCAAATAGCCTAAGAACTTGAAAAAATCCTAGAACATAAACTGAGTAGTACCCCACTGCCTTGCGGGTGGGAGTGGGGTGTAGTTGGCACATGGCTGTTGATAGTGGGCACTGTCCAATGATAGTCAAAATGAACAGAAGAAATGAAGGCGTATAATGTATCTTCATAGGGATTCATTATGAGGAAAAGTTATTATACACCAAAGAATCTAAACATTTAAATAATCATAAAAAATTAAAATAACTACCCCACTGACTTGCAGGTGTGTGTGTGTTGGGGGTGTAGTTGGCACATGGCAGTTGACACTTGGCACTGTCCAGTGACAGTCAAAATGAACAGAAGGAATAAAGGTGTGCAATGAATCCTCACAGGGATTTATTATGAGGAAAAGTTATACACCAAAGAATTCAAACCCTTGAAAAATAATGGCTGAAGTATATGGTGTGATTCCATATCCCCTGGGATTCATTCATTCAGGATGGGCAAGATCCTATAGTGCGAGGAAATGCCTTTGCAGCTGCATATTTTGCTTCATAACTCCACTTCTACAAGGGCTAGAGCTTAGCTTTTTTTTTTTTTTTTTTAAAGAAGGCTGGGGATATGTGTTAGGGTTAGTATATGGCAACTTCGAATCCCCATTGTTTCCTATGGTGTAAATGTTCAAAATCAGTAAAAACTAAAAAAAATCATTAAACGTCAACCAAATGTCCCACTTCCATGAAATATGGGTGGTAGGTGACAGCCATGGGGACCTACCCATCACTCAAATTTGGTGTCCCTTTGGTGTCCCTAGTCTTAATCTGAATCGAATTGAAGCAAATACAAATCGAATCTGTGGTGATTTGTTTTGGGCACAAATCGAATCAAAAAATTGATTTGTGCACATCCCTAGTGTTAGTAAACTGGTTACCAATTTGTTTCTGGATTTAATTTAAAGTGCTGGAATTAACCTGGTACATGCTGCTTATGGATTGAAAGGGTTATCTAAAGGGCTGCCCATAATCAATCTACTTGAGTCCTATCCTAAGATCAGTATCCAAGACCGTACTCTCACTTCCATAAACTTCGATTCATCTGGTGGACACAAGCAACAGGACCTCCTCAGTGGTGAAATTTTCTCCCTAGCGAAATCTGCCAAGCCCCCATGCTGTCTGCTTTCAAGAGAGCCTTCTGCTTTTAAGTAGACCTTAAGCATATTGTGACCAGCCACTGCCACAGAGGGAAGCCACAGACACTCATGGTTGGGACTCTTTATAAAAGGGCTCAGATCAACCAGGAAGGATGGTGGAAGAAGGAAGTGAGGTTGACCTTCCTTCCTGTCCCACTTTAGGTTACTGACCAGGCAGCAAATTTAAGGGCAACTGCAGCAATGACAACAGCAGCAGAGAAGCACTGTAGAGGTATACAGGCCTCAAGTCAATCACCCAGTGGCCCAGTTCTGAGCAAGAGTGGCAAACAAAGTAATAAGAGAAAAGCTCACAAGAGACCTCAGTGGTTTCCCTTCCCTTGAGCTTTCCTGAATGGAGCTCAGGGGGTCCTGGAGGACACCATGAACTCAAAGCAGGGCTTTCAGCTCAAGGCAGGGCTTTCAAGCTCTCGGTGTATCCAGGGACGTATCTAGGGTAGGGTGGGCAGGGCACGTGCCCTGGGCACCACTTGAAGGGGGCGCCATTTTTAAAAATTAATTTTTTTTAAATGGCCACCGAAAACAAAATGGCCACCGCACATGCTCAAATGGCCTCTGTGGGGCCCTAGGCCATGCCAGGCTTCACAGAGGCCATTTTAGCATGCACAGTGGCCATTTTGTTTTCAGCGGCCATTTTATTTAAAAAAATTATTTTTAAAAATGGCCACCACACATGCTCAAATGGTCCCTGCAAGGCCCTATAAGCCAGCGGCGGGAGGGGAAACCTTTGCAGACACCCCCTCCCTGAAGGGGCTACAGGTAAATCTTTTTTTTTTAAATTAATATAAGTCATTGTACACATATTTAGATTGGCACTATGTACAGAGAATCAGGGTTTGTGAATTCTGAGCTGAAGCTTATGAGCTAGGATTATATTCATTTGCTCTTACTTTGCTTCTTGTGATAAGTGAGTTAAATGTGATGTCTTAATAATATGGCTATTAATGGTGAGTTTATCTTTGAATCAGTGTGAAATCCTTAGTATTAAGGCCCACTGGGAGTTTCTTGCTCTCTTTCTCTCATTTTAACTGTCTTTCTGAAATACTAGAATGTATTCCGAGCAGTGACACAATTTACTCTGCATATCCTTTAATTATTTTCAGAGTATCTGGGAAAAGTCAAATTCTCCATTGATTTTTAAAACTTATGTAATAGTGTTGCTACAATGCATAGTAGAGAATTAGATAGGCACTTCTGTTTAGTTTTCTAAGTACACCTCCACATACTATTTGGATATTTCATGAGTTCCAGCACACTGAAATTTGTAGTTTTCCAGCATTTCTTGGTCTGGCTACGTCCACTGCTAAATATTTTTTGAAATATTAAAAGATTAACGAGCTTGACTTGTATTTTTCAGCTGATATTATGGTAAAGTTATCTGAAAGATGGGTGTCAGATGTTTGGACAGGGGGCACAATTTCAGAGCTTGCCCTAGGCGCTGTTTTCCCTAGATACGCCTCTGTATCAGATAAGCGAAGTCACTTAAAATAAGAATTGCGGCATTAGGGAAGCAGCTCCTCTCCTCTTTCTCCAATTTTTCTTTTGTGTATGTTTGCATTGTGCTTTACAATAGTTTATTTTAAAAAAACATTCTTTAAAACCAGCTACAAGCATCTGGCAAAAACTTTACCAAGCAGACTAATATTGTATTAAAAATATTTCACTAGAGCATATACAGAGGTTTTGTAACTTTCAAGGAGCAAAACATAGCTTGCTGGTTATCTGAAAATTGGTTTCCCTACTATTTACATCTGTAGAAGGCAGCTTCCTATTTGCATCTGAAAAGCTTGACTTGGTTCTTTATTATGTTAATGTGAAGACTCCGCAAGTCAGCTTGTCCAAGGCAGCCGCTCCCGGTTTATCCAGAAAACTCCCTAAAATACAGGATTTTTTTTTAAACCTGGACAGAAATTGGGATAAGCTTAAATTCAGAAGGGAAAACCCAAATTGTGTTTGAAATGCTCCGAAAGATCTTGCACGGACTTCAGCGAAAATCTAGCCGATGTGCGAACACATGTATTTCTGGCGGAGATTCAAGGTAAAAGCCCTGTCTGGAAAGGCTCCCGGTGACCAAAGTGGAAACTAGGGTTCTGGAGCACAAGTCATTTAAAGAAACAGAGACTCTTTAGGACTGGAGACTGGAGGGATCATCAACTGGCTGATCATCTTCAGGGTGTTGAGGTTACTTTTAACATCCCAGCACTTGCCTCTGAAGCCCATTTTTACAATCTTCTAATTCCACAAGCCATTCTATAATTGATTGATCGTGCTACTGGTTTTCATGCCTTGCTGCAATTACGCGTGTTTTTTAAAAATACAGTACTGTCTCATTTTTTAAACATTTATAGGTTATTCCCACTTATATAGGTTATATATATTATATAGGTTATTATAGGTTATTCCCACTTATATAGGTTATCCCCACTTTTATATTATAGGTTATAGGTTATTATAGGTTATTCCCACTTTTAAAATGTATGCTACCTTGTGAAAATATATTTTAAAGGCAAAATAAAAATAAAATGTCCTGAAATTAATGAGCCATTCCAATTTCTCTCCACTCAGTAGAGAGAAATTTCTCTACTCTCAATAGAGAGTTTATTTCTCTTCCAGCATACGAACAGAGAACGCACCAAAAGACAGAATAAATTTGTCACTGACACAGCAAATCATAATTATCAGATGGACACCAACTTTCATGCTCTTACTCCTTTCCCAGACCAGCTGTTCAATTCCCCTCCCCCCTTTTTTTTTGTCAAAAAGGACAATACCACAGCTGTGGTATCCTCCAAGGAAGATGCTGCATTTGTAACCACACAACTGCATTAGTGGAGTCAGATGAAACGCTGCATACCAGTTGTGCCAAATTTCAATCCTACATCATATTTGTTAAGTGCACTTCAGAAACACATACTGAGCTATGATCCTCAGGGCCCCTTAACATGTTTTAACCAGACTGGGTCCTCCTATCCTCTTTACCATATTCAGGTTGTGGAATCTACTGCAGAATATTTCTAAGAACCCAACCACGAAACTGAATGAAGAGCTTTAGCTATAGTACAACAGAGTATACTTTGCTAAAGACAAGCCCACAATCTGCTACTGGCATCAACAAGAATGTCTATCAAATGCTATTTACTAGCTTTGCAAATACCATTAAAAGGAAAACTCTTGAGATATAGAAGAATGCATTGCCACCCTGCACAGAAGTAGACATCATTACATTCGTTATTTTTAACTTTTCCTAGCTGCCCATGATTGTTGGATCCAACACTACATTTGAAATGTCATGCTACAGCAGGATTAGGAAAAGTGTTCCCTCTAAGATATGTGCATATGTGCACACTCACAAGGTGTTTTATTTTTATTTTTTACATCTGCTCAGTTAATTTTAGATTCCACTCAGGTTGAATCAGGAAGGCCCCACTCTTAACGCATGTACGCACACACTGCCTTGATACTGCTGCTCAGAACAAAACTCATTCCGCACACAGGTGAAAATAATTGAGGGAACACTGGTCAGGAGTACATTTCACCAACATGTACAGTAGTTAGAAATTAGTTGTCCTTTTTATCATCTTCGGACCCAGGAAGAGTAAACATCATAATCACAAGGTTAGAATATTGCAATGTGCTGTACATGGTGGTGCTGTTGATAACTGTTTGGAAACTTCAGCTGATTTAGAATGCAGTAACTCTCTACCTCATGTTCACGTTACTAACACTAGTGCTCCACTATCTGTCATCTCTTTGAAGTGACATAGTGGAGAAAACCATGGATGTGCAAAATGATTCAGGTACAAAATTATTTATATCCAAATCTAGCTGATTTGGGTGATTTGTAGACAAAACAAATCACCCCTGTGCTCAATTGCCCAGATTTGGATACAAAACAAATCACCTCAGATTAAGAGCCCAAAAATTTGGAGACTGGGACTTCCATTTTGTGGCCAAAGTGCGTTGGGTATTACCTTGAAGAAACAACAAGCTAAGAAAGCCGAAAGCAACTAATCAGACAAACAGTAATGTCAACTACATTATACAGGACAGCAAACAAAGAAGTAGGGATGTGCACGGAACTGGTTCAGAGGCCCTTTATGGGCCTCCAAACTGGTTTTGATGGTGGGAGGTGTCTAGCTTTAACAGCAGGGGAGAGTGCACTTACCCCTTCCGCCACTTTCCCCCCGCCGGCGTCCGTTTTTTGAAAAGCCCATTGGGGCGGCAGCGTACCTCTCTGCCACCACATTGCTCCTGTGTTCTGGATATGACCGGAAGTCTCTGATGTGCCTGTGCATGCCGGCGCGTTAGAGACTTCCGGTCATATGTAGAAAACGGGGGCAACGGGGCGGCAGGGAGGTATGCTGCGGCCCCGATGGCCTTTTCAAAAAACGGACGCCAGCAGGGGGAAAGCGGCAGGAGGGGTAAGTGCACCCTCCCCTGCTCTTAAAGCTGCACCCCTGTGGCCTTTGAGCCTCCCCGCTGTGGTTCTGTGCACATCCCTACAAAGAAGTAGTACATGACAGAAATATCAGCTTTGCTAGTGTTTTTTTAGCCTACTTTCTAGTAGGCTTATTAGATCACCCGACATTCCATGTGTCTGTGTGTCCGTTACTAGAACAACTTGTTTTTACATGCATTAACAATATAAAGCTTCTTTTCAATGAGACACATTTAACTGATTTTTCAGTCAATACCACTGTGTAGCCTATTGTTTATTTCCATTATTTATTAAAAATTTCTTGAACACCACCTCCTCCAAAGACTCTAGGCGGTGAACAATAACAATAGCAATAATTAAAAAAAAATTAAAAGGCAATGCATAGTAGTTAGAGTGTTGGATTATGACCGGGAAGACATGAGTTTGAATCCCCATTCAGCCTAACCTACCTCACAGGGTAGTTGCGAAGATAAAGATAACCATGTACAGTGCTCTGAGCTCCTTGGAGGAAGAGCAGGATATAAATGTAATGAATGAATGAATGAATGCCTGGCAAAAAAGGCAGATCTTAAGTAGGCCCTTAAAATCCACTAAGGAGGGAATTGAATGAATCTGGGGGGGAAGGGTGTTCCAAAGAAGAGAGGCAGCCACAGAAAAGGGCCTCCTATGGGCCCAGCAGAGGCATAACTATAGGGGGGGCAGGTGCCCCGGGCGCCATCTTTGCAGGTCACGTGGGGGGCGCCGCCATCCAATTTTTTAAAATTTTTTTAAAAAAATTCTCCGGCTCAGCAGTGGCACTAGCAGCAGTCAAGGGAGCGCGTCTGCGCCCCTCCCCCACAAGCGGACCCTTCCATGCCCCCCCATGGCTTGGCGGCAGCCTGGCGGGCGCTGCGGCAGGCGCCTAGTTTCCTGCTGCTTGCCTTGCTTTGACAGAACTTCGCCAATCACAAGCAAAGAGGCCTTCTAGTGGCTTGCAAGCCAGGGTGTGGGTGTAGAGAGAGACTAGCCGTAGCAGCGTTCGGTATACTACTTCCTTGTGTGGTGCTGTTCTTTCCTTTTCTTGCCCACCGTTGCTGACTGCATTCTCTTTCTGCTGCATACGAGTCCGACCATCCCACTGAGTAAAAAGTAAGTAAACTTACAGTTCTCAAAAAGAAATATCTCAGTCTGTCTCTCTCTCTCTGTCCTGTAAGTCGCGCCCCGCCCGCTATGGGAGGGAGGAGGAGGAGGAGGAAGTTTTTATTTTTTATTCTATTTGTCCTTGTGGAGGAGGGAAACCTCTTGCTTCCTCCCCCTACATCCTTTTTTTAATGGCAATGTTGCTCCTCTCCTTCCCCCACCCTTGTGTTTTTGTTCCTCGGGGAGCCTCCGTTCCCTGGGGAGCTTTTAAATTCAAAAACCAAAGTGGGGGGGGATGCAGAGAGATAATTTTCTCTGGGGGGGGCAGCGGGGGAGGTGCAATTTCAGTGCTTGCCCCGGGCGCCGTTTTCCCTAGTTACGCCTCTGGGGCCCAGGCACCACGCGCTACATCAGGGTCTGGGACACTAAGGAGGGCCAATTGAGAAGACCTCACGGGACAGGATACAACTGGCCAAGAGAGGAGATCCCGGAGATATACAGGTGCTAAGCCACCTAATGGCGCAGCGGGGAAATGACTTGATTAGTAAGCCAGAGGTCACCGGTTCAAATCCCCGCTAGTATGTTTCCCAGTCTATGGGAAACACCTATATCAGGCAGCAGCAATATAGGAAGATGCTGAAAGGCATCATCTCATACTGCACGGGAGGAGGTAATGGTAAATCCCTCCTGAATTCTACCAAAGACAACCACAGGGCTCTGTGGTCGCCAGGAGTTGACACCAGCTTGACAGCACACTTTACCTTTAAGCCCATAAAGGTTTTGTAGGTAAGAACCAGCACTTTAAATTGGACCCATCTATGTTGTTTGTATAAACTATATCAATGTTCCCAAGGTTCTACCACATTATAGAATGATCAAGGAACAAAATCCTAGATGGCAGTATTGTCTACGCTGACTGATAGTGGCTCTCTAAGGTTTCAGGCAGGAATCCTCATCAGCCTATCTGCATCTTGGACCTTCTGCATAGAAATGTGCATGAACAGGTCTAGAGTCTGGGCCGGTTCGGTGACGGTGTGGGGGGGTTACCTATAAGGAGCACAGAGGGTTGGCAAATTGATAGTTGGCAAGGCATTAAAGTCTATAGGAAACAGGGGGGTAGGGGAACCATGACTGCAAAAAGACCTAAAAATAATGGAGAAAAGTAATATTTTTTAAAAGATTTTTAAAAATCACAAAAAATCCTGTAATATTGCCAAGAGCCACCAAGAAGAATGAACAAATGAACCTCTGGAAATTTTTTGAACCCCACCCACCAAAATTACTCAAAGGCATTTTAAATTGGCAAGGGACAGCAAGGGTCACCAAGAGGAATGAACAGATAAAAACTCTGAAATGCGCCCCCCCCCCCATCACTGAACTCTTCCCTCCATCACTAAAAAACCTCCCCAACCACAGATACTTGGGTTGCGGTTGGCAAGAACTGTCACAATTTCCCATTCACATATAGTCAAAACTGCAGTTGGTAAAACCATGGTTCACAAGGGATGACTGTACTACAGTACTACATAATACAAGCTGTAATCCGGTACACTGATCAGAATTAGTTAAAACTTGTCTGATAGCAGAGACATGGATCAAGCTTAGTCCCACCCATGTAGTACTTTCTACCATAAAAGTAAAAATGTAGTACTTTCATGTAGTACTACAAAAAATGTAGTACTTTCTACCATACATCTTCTCTGTTCTTCAATATGTTCAGTATATATACACAGAGGAGAATCTCAATACTCTCAGAGGTTCTGTTCCTGGCTGCTACTGCGGTTACAGAAACTGCGAAGATTGAATCATTGGGGGCTATGGGACCACAAGGGTTAGGTTTCTGGTAATCAAGAAAATGATCAAAATTTACCAAAAACCAGCTACATTTGAGGGGGAAATGTGGGGGGAAGCTCCCTACCATGCTTTGCTACTCCCCCGAGTCGTGTTGTGCCCTGGAATGTCCGCGAATTGTCCAATAATCATCAGTTTTTTCCTTTTAAAAAACAAAGCCATTTTGAGGCTCCAAAACAAAAAATGGTGGCCGGAAATGACCACCCCAACCAGCAGATACGTGAGGCTGATGTGTTGTTTTTTCCTCCCCCCCCCCCCGCGTATGCTGAGGTCAGGTGTCTTTTACTCGACTGCAGATACACAAATCAGCAGATATCGAGGCCCTCCTGTGTGTGTGTGTGTGTGCATGCCCGTGTGTATGTATGCATAAGTATACATATATACATATACACACACGGCTGAGTTTTAATGTAGTTGGAAGCAAAGATTTAAAAGGTTAATCAGACACACTGATAAATGACATTTAAACTGCAAAAGGGTTGGAAGATGCTATTTGTTAACCAGATCCCCAAAGATTAATCATTTAGGCAAAAAGAAATCTTGAATATTTTTCTTTAAAAAAATTAATCTTACATTAAATTCAGTCACAGTATTCATTTCAAAAAATTTAACTGTTTTCCATTTAATACCATTCATTTAAGATAATCTATTATTTATGCAAAATGTATAATTTAAGTGTTCAATTTTCCCTTTGTGTACTTCAACATTTCTTTAACCACTTGGTTAATATTACTCATTTTACATTAAGAAGCATATAAAAATAAAGAAATTCAAATTATTAAATGCCATCAGTAATTAATTTTGTGCAAATGGGGCAAAATGTAAACTCTGATCAATTAATGTAAAGCTATCTAGAGGGGGAATTTCTTGTCTTATTAAATTATAGATATACATTAATATAACTCATTGTTACTGCTTTGAAAGCTTTAGAGAATGGAACCGAAGAGGAAACAGAAATAAAATGCACAACTTTGGGAGGCCTATATTAGCCAAGAAACAGTGTAAAAATCAATGATGATGGTGATATGATGCTGATGGGTGGCCTTGACCAGTTTACAGAGTCCTTGCTCCAAAGGCAATTTTTGACACTCTAGGCTGCAGGTGGGTGAGGCTGAATTTTTGAATGTTTTCCCCTAATTGGAAAACTCCTTAAGCAGAAAAGTAATATAGCAAGGAGAGAGCTGGGCAAGAATTTCCCCCCTGATGTACCAGTTCACCACTTGTTGAGAGATTTCACACGGAGGAAAATTTAAAACATTTTATTCGCTACTTGAAGTCTGAACTGATGCAATCCATTCTACTAAGTCAGCAGGATCAACAATGGCCTCTCCTAACTGAGGAAAAAATAATAGGTTGGTTTGGATAATACTCTCTGACCAGCCCTCTTCCCATGGGATTAAGACAGAGGCACACACCTCTTCCCCACTGTGTGCCATTCCTCAATCACATGGGGCACTGTTAATCTGAACTGCCCCTCTACATGCGTTGCAAATATTACTTTAAAGTAGTATTTGGAGTGTGCATACAGGGGAGATTTCGATGGACCACACTCCATATGATTAACAAATTGTGTTCTGGGGGATGGAGACATGCATGTTCACAGTGTGCTCACATACACATAGGGCATGTGTATCTCAGACACATAGGATAGTCAGGCAAAGAATGATCAGAACCAGCCCACTGACTGTATTCTGAAGCATGCCCAGTTTAGTACCAGTGGGCCGGAATGTAATGGACAGAAGAGAAAGTCCACTGAGATTTCCTCTTTTCATCTTCTTCTTTAAGTACTAAATTTGGTTTGGCAACTTAGATACTACTACGAATATTGATATACTGCTTTTCAACAAAGTTCTCAAAATGGTTTACAAGAAAGAAAAGGATGAATCAGATGGTCAAGCTTTGAACTGATATCACTTGAACTAATATCATGCCGCCACTAGGAATAAGGAGGAATAACCCACTATCGCCAGCACCTGCTGCACAAGAAGTGAGCAAATGCATATGAAAACTGCATTTATACACTTATTAAACCATGAGAACTAAGGAAAATCTATGCAATGCACTAAGTGGAATCCTAAATTACAACAAACCCCACTTTGTACCAAAAGCAATTAACATTCAGCAAAAATACTTTCTAGATGTTCAGCTGCACCTAAACTTCCTCTCCCAGGATTTTCCAAATGGGAAATTAGCTATTTATTTCAGCAGAGCTGCAAAACTGAAACTTCTTCCAGCAGAATCAAATATATTGTTAGGTATTTCTGCAAAATCCCTGTTTCAAAGTCACATACAGGGCATCAAACAACTAATGTGCATTTCTCAAAAGATGACTTTTGAGAAACACACAATCAAGTCTCTTGGTCTGATTCAAGGAAGTGTAATTCAATGGTTGGTTGAATCAATATACCTTTTGCTTCGAAGACCTCAGCAGCCAAATGCCAGCAAAGTTTTGGTTAATGGGCCCCAATGACTTTAGCAGCTTATATTGCTCAGGCAATATCAGACTATTTAAATGAAAATATACCCACAGCTTCAGCTGATTAAATACGATACTGTATTTATTTGGATAAAATCTTTTCTATTGTCAGGCTTGTCACACACTCGAATTCTATGTCATCTAAACTTGCATATGCTGTTGAAGGGATTAAGCTGGTCATGGGATTAAGCCTGTCTTCTTGTAGTGAACATGAATTGCACCCCTTTGCTGATCAGTTCCCTTTGGTTTCCATTTGGGTGAGTAGCTATGTGAGTGCTGTCTGCTGTAAGATATTCCCCTTAAAGGATGGGGCCATTGCTCAGTGGTAGAGCATCTGTTTTGCAATGCAAAAGGTCCCAGGTTCAATCCCTGGCAAAGATTCTTGCTGAAATCTTGGAGAGCTGCTGCCAATCAGTGTAGACAATACTGAACTAGATGAAGCAATGGTCTAATAAGACAGCATCCTATGTTCCTATGACAGGCATAGAAATGTGGGTGAGAGCAAAGGGAAAAACCAGTTGATTAAGAGAGTGAAGCAGGGCAGCCTGAGAAGCCAATGCGGCTGCAAGGGAGAACCACAGGAGTCCGGGGATGGTAGTTCCGCTCAGAGCTTTTCAGCTGTCACGTGCATGTCTGGGCATGACAGTCCCATGGTGAGGCTCTAAATGGAACTACCATGCCCAGACACTCGTGCGCCCTTGCAGCAGCTGCACGGGCTCCCCAAGCTGCCCTGTGTCAATCCTTGCCTGTCCCTGAAGCTCCTGAGAATTTATGCGCCACCCATCTGCCCCCATGCCAGGGCTGAGTGGGCAAGTGAAAGGGCCTCCACCAACATCGCACTACCCAGGGCACTTGCTGCTACCTCCTACTGGTGTCCTGCTGCCTCCTGCTGGTGGGGACAGGGATTTCCAACATCAGAAACCAGACTTTACCGAAGCACACAGTCCTATTAGAAAGTAGGGGAGAGATGAATACCAACAAAAAGAATGCACAGAACAGCATCTAGAAAACTGGTATTCAGTCAACAGCAGCACAATCAATAGTAGGGATGTGCCCGAACCGGTTCGGAGGCCATGCTGGAGGCCTCCGAACCGGTTCGGATGCGAGCTGGTCCGGCGGCTCGGCACGGAGGGGGGTTGTACCTTTAAGGGCGAGGGGTAGTACTTACCCCCCGCCGCCGCTCTTCCGCCTCTGGTGCTGTGGTTTTTGGTAACGTTTCTGGGGAGGCATCATTATTTCCTGCCGCCCCTGCCCCCGTCGTTAGCCTGCCAGAGCCTAAGTAAGTAACACGCATGGGCCCGTTCCGGAATGGGCGTGCCGGAACGGGCGCATGCGTGTTACTTACTTAGGCTCTAGCAGGCTAACGACGGGGGCAGGGGCAGCAGGGAGGAACGCTGCCGCCCCAGAAACGTTACCAAAAACCACAGCGCCGGAGGGGGAAGAGAGGCGGGGGTAAGTACTAACCCCCCGCCCTTAAAGGTACAACCCCCCCCCATGCCAAACCGGACCGGTTCGGAGCCATGCACATCCCTAATCAATAGTGCAGGGGAGGCCTCTGCAAGTCTTGTTGGACTACAATTCCCATCATGCCCAGCCACAACACAATACTGCTGGGGATGATGAAAATTTTAGTCCAGTAAGAGCTGCAGAGCCTCAGGTTGGTAATCCCTGCAACAGTGATTTTGGACTGGAATATTAATTAATTAATTAAGATTTAATATAACACTCAACCCACAGACTCAGAGTGGTGTACAAAACAAGAATAGCACCAGAGATTACAAAACAAGAATAGCACCAGAAAAGAAATGTCTTCAATCAGGTCTTAAAGAGTAAAAGGGAGGCGGCAGACCAAATTGTGGGGGAGGAGAATTCCAAAGTGAAGGGGAAGCAACAGAAAAAGCCCTTCCACGGGCCCTAGTACTACGGACCACTCTGAGACCAGGGACCAAAAGAAGGGCAACCTGAGAAGATCTCACAGGATGGGACAGGACTGGCCAAGAGAGGCAGTCCTGAAGGTAAACAGGCACTAAGCCCTGAAGGGTTTTAAAGGTAAGAACCAGCACTTTGAATTCAAACCAGGAGCAAATAGGTAACCAGTGCAGCAACAGCAGGAGAGGTGTAACACTATCATATCTTCTAGTGCCTATAAGCAGGTGGGCTGCAGCATTCTGGACCAACTGAGGCTTCCGGATCGTCTTCAAAGGCAACCCCAGGTAGAGTGCATTACAGTAATCCAAACAAGAGATGACGAGGGCATGAGTTACCATTGCCAGGGCCTGCCGGTCGAGATAGGGCCGCAACTGGTGGATCAGCTGAAGCTGGGCAAAGGCACCTCTGGCCATGGCATCCACCTGCTGCTCGAGCAGGAGCCGCAAGTCCAAGAGGACTCCCAAGTTGTGGACTACCTCCTTCAGGGGCAGTGCAACCCCATTCAGGGAGAAACTCAGACTCGGCAATTGGCCAGGTCAAGAAGTAAGCAAAAGCAACTCAATTTTGGTGGGATTAAGTCTGAGCTTGTTTTGGCCCACCCAGACACTGGGCAAGCACAGAAACGACATCTGTTCCCAAAATATCTGTTTTATCATTGCTGTTTAGATATATATTCATTATATAGAGATGTGCGAGCTGGCTCAAGGTCGAGCCGGCTCGCACTCAAACTGGCCCAGCTCAACTCGCTGTTGAGCTGAACTCCGCAGGCCAGGCAGGGTTTGAAAAATACAACAATGAAAAAAAGGCAGACTTACCGTCATTGGGGGCCCTGGGGGTGCAGGCATAGGGGTGCATCTCTTTGAAACTGGGGGAGAGGCCAGTGGGGGGGGGGACATCAGGAGACCCTCCCGTGGCTGCAGCAGCATCCCTGAGGCCCCGTAATGGCGGTAAGTCCACCATTTTTTTGCTTAAATTTTTTTTGTTCCTCCTCCTCACCCTGAGCTGGTACCAAACTGGTTCAGACTCGAGCTGGACCAGGCTCGGCTCTAGTGTGCACAAAACCAGACTGGACTCGGTCCGGTTCAAGTTCAGTTCTACTTGAACTGAACTGGGTTTTTTGGTTTTGTGCACACCCTATTGTTACATATCTTACATTTATGAAGATCAATATTTCCCCACATTCATTTAATTCTAGAGTGGCTGCAATCTGCCTCTCTCCATTCAGTCTCAAGTACTTGATGCACTACAGAGGCACACGCCCTCCTCTAACACACATGGAGAAGAGGGGATGCTCTTCTAAAACAATGCCTGCGATGATGCACATATACATAATCCAAAAACCAAGGGTGTATGCTTCTTTCTTCAGAATTGTTTGCACCCATGTGCAAATTAATCAATAGACTAAACAGACAAACCTCATATGATTGAACTGATCACAATCTCTTTAATCAGCCAATTGCTTTTTTGCTTCCTTAGGAGATTATGGATTGTCTAGAAGTTTATATGCCATGTTTTCCTTAATACTTAATGTACCTGGTAGCCTAGTCTTCTTCACTGTAAGGCCTGAGGGCCAGTGGCAGCTCCCATCAACCCTAACTGCAGCCCCCTGACTAATTGTTTATTGGGCCTGCGTGAAGCCTCAGCCAAAGCTGAATACTCTGCACAGTCTGCTTTGCACCATGCAAAGACAACCATTCCCACTGTGCAAGTGCTATGCTTTGCCCAGCACCTGTGTGGTTCCTTAAAGGGAAATTGAGCCCTCTGAAGTCCCTGAACTACCTTGCATGGTGTGCACAGATTATTTATTCACTACACTTATATCTCACTCTTTTTCCAAGGAGTGCTGCAAAATGTAGCCTTTCCCAGCACTTTCCCAACAGAGCTCTTAAAGGGCTCTCCCAGCACTGAGGAAGTACTATGCGGAAGTCAGCACAGTAGGAAATGGCTTGTACATTGAGGGCCTTTTTGGCCAAAGTGATCTCTGCTTGAAAAATAGTGAAGATCGTGGTGATAGTCCACGCATGTGCTATACAGAAGACAGGCCAATTGGTTCCTTAGGTCAGCAAGCAGCCAGTACTTTGTTTCAGTGAAAGATTTTATTCATGCCTGTTTAAAAGACTTGTAACAAAACTAGTTACAAATGTTCTGATCAATGAAAGCAATCAGGAACATTTCAAATGCCTCCTTTTTCACATATAAAAACAACACTATTATAAAGTAAAGTACTGACTGTTAAATAAAGAAAAAGAATCAATATTAAAATACTCACAAAAAGCAGCAGGAGCAGGGGAGTTATAACAATGCCCTGGAAGAAATCAAGAAGAGTATTAGTTTAGGAAACAGAATGCTCTCTTTGACAAATCAAATCCTGATGAATTAAAATAAATTGGACATTTTACTGCTAAGCATTTGAGCAGGTGCTTCTTCATATATGGCCCATGGAATCTCATTTCAATGGCAGCATGATCTGTGATGCTGTGGCAGTTAGTATATCCCTTTAGAATAACATGGGCACGTTAGCTCAGGACAAATCAGTTTCTTCTGGGCAAACAACTCAACAAGCATCCTGGTTCCAACAAGTTCGGATCAGCTCAATAGTTCAGAAAGAGTTACAGTTACAGGGTGGGAAACTTAGAGATCTGACTTAATTTGAAGAACTAATCACCGGAAACACTGATCATTTATTAGGCAGAATTTATAAACTATTACTGAAGTATGAAACAGAGACTGAGCAGATAAAAGATGTATGATAAAATGGATGCAGAACTTTAATAGATCGATTGATCTCTCTGACTGGGAATACCAATGGAAAAAGAATGTGAAATTTACTTTGTGTACCAATCTAAGGGAAAATTGGTATAAGCTGTTCTTCAGATGGTATATAACTCCTTTGACTATTAATAAAATAGATGGTTCTTTTTCTAAGAAATGTTTGTTTGTTTGTTTGTTTATTTATTTAATATACCGCCCTTCCAAAAATGGCTCAGGGCGGTTTACAATTAAAACAAAGTTGTAAAACAATGAAAAGCTAAAACAAATTAAAAATAATAACACAACAATTAACAATTTAAAAACATTTTAAAACATGAATTAAACATTGTCCCCAGACCCCAGCTCAAGAAGACACGCAGACTTAATATGGATGAAAAGGGCCACAACTTTATTAACTATTACACAGGCATGGCAGACTGGAACACCAGGTGATTAATCACCCTTAGAGAACAGTGTGGGCCAATAGAAGCAGGTCAGAACTCTGAAGTCCTACCCATCACCCTACTGGGCAACACACCCTGGCTCGGGAATGGGCAGGTACGCCCCACTCAATTCCTTCAAAGCCAACCCCTCCTTCTGTAAGAGAGGATCTGGATACTTCTACATGTTGAAAATGTAACTCACATTTAGGTTTATTTTACCATATATGGTGGAGTTGCGGTAAAGCTCAACAGTTTTGGAAACAAATTCATATGAAAACTGAACAAATCTTAGAAGTTAAGATTCCCTTCCTTCCAGAAATTTTTCTTTTCAGTATGATAAAACCTTATATTCCCGCCAAATCAAACGGATTGTGTTTATATATGATTACAGCGGCTAGGATTATATATGCATCTAACTGGCATATTTTGGAAATTCCTTCCTTAAACGATTGGTTTTTGAAAGTGTGAGACTATGCTTCAGTTTCGAAAGTCTCGGCTTATGTACATGGCATGTCTACTGAATCATTCATGTCTGTTTGGGAACCATTTATAAATTATAATATCCATTATGGTCAAACTCTTTTCCCATTTTCTGGATTTGACTTATAGTGTTTCCGATATGTAACTTACAAGAAGCTGATCAAATTAGATTTTACAGTTTTAAGAGTCTGAATTTCTTTTGCTTTATCTTGTTCTAGATGTTTCCTCTTTACCGATGTAATTAATTAGAAAAATGAGTTTTTTTCATTATGAAAAATGATTGGTTTTATATTGTCTTTATGGTGATTTGTCTCTGTCTTCTTTGGTTTACTTCTTAATAAAAATTCTTATTAAAAAAACAAAGAATAACATGGGCACTGATGTAGCAGTTTTTCCATCTGAATATTAGTCGTGCTTTAATTGGCTGGGAATATTTGTGAACAAAGAAAGTTCTGTATTTATCCCTCACACACACATTAAGGAGTCGGGAATGATCCAGATACCCTGCAATTAAGACAAACAATGTCTTCTAGATCTGTATTGTGATTTGTGAGTTGGACTCTCTCTCTCTCCCCCCCTCCCCCGCCTCCACTCTATGAATATACAGGTCGAGGCCTTGTAGACCCTTCGTACTAAGGCCTCCTACTCTCTTAATAAACAGTTCCTTCCAGATAGGGGACAGGTGGTTTACTATCATGCTGCTTGAACTGTGGCCCTCTCCTGAGTAAAGTCTGCATCAGCCGTGATGAATTAGGTGTCGTGTGATTTTGTAATGTAAACTGATATCCCCTAGGAAGTGAGTTGAGATCTCAGAACTCATTTCACTTGATTAGACTCCGTGTCTCCATGGTGGGAAGGCAAGTCTTTCATCTAATTTAGTCACACAGGACCACTTCAGCTCTCCACATCCCCCAGGCAAAGAAAGGCAAAAGATTTGTTTTCTTCAGTGACAGCAAAGAGGTTTAAGGCTGATCATAGGGCATAAGACAAGATTTTAAGTCTCAGGAAGACAAAGCTTAAGATGAAGTTTTAGGAATGGGAGATAACATGACAAGCATCCTCTTCACAACAGCAAAAGGCAAGTCCCACTTCTCCCACTCCTTCATATTTCAATACTTCATCATAAATTAATTTTTAAAAATCTTCTACTTAATGCATAATTCAAGAATTCTTTGTAGCCCTTCCATTAAACACACAGGAATGGCTACAAAGTATTTACCCACCAATAATATTAGTTAGGTACCATTTTCTACATTCAAAGCTTTTCTTTTTTGGAACAGTTTAAATTAAACAGTTTTTTTGGAACAGAGTTTAAATCTCTGTACACTTATATTTTCCCTGGCTTACCTTGACATGCCACTATCAATTTCAGTTAATACTTTAACAAATGGTCAATAAATGACCTTTATTGGCAGGTTTGTGGTGTGGAAGGGTGAGGCAAGAATCTATATTATTAATTCCTGTAGATGGACCAGGGGGTGTGTGGGGATGTGGCAAGCCACGCCCCCGCTGAAGCACCTGATTGGGCAGTGGGGATTCCGTATGCAGATAGGGAAGAGGAGCCTGTGAGAGCGGAAGCACTATGGTGACTGGGCAGTGGGGATTCCATATGCAGATAGGGAAGAGGAGCCTGTGAGAGCGGAAGCACTATGGTGACTGGGCAGTGGGGATTCCATACGCAGATAGGGAGGAGGAGTCTGTGGCACCGTGGTGATTGGGCAGTGGGATTTCCATATGCAGATAAGGAAGAGGAGCCTGTGATGGTTAAGGTCAGTTGGAATGCAACTGTTACTGGTTGGAAGATGTTCTGTCAGCAGCCTGAGGGGAATGAGCGGTAATGGCAGCACTGGCAGCAAGGAAGGGCCCAGTCAACCACTGCTGCTGTTTGGGGCTCCCGAGGCCATTGTCAGAGGGAGGCAGGGAGGCAAGGGACAGGCCCGGGCCTGTCAGCGGCCTGAGGGAAACGAGAGACCATGGTGGTGGCAGGAGTGAGGAACGGCCAGGGCAACCACTGCTGCTGATCCTGTGGGGAGGACCAGGAGCGGGTCTCGGGTCTCTGGGTCTGCAGCTTGGCCAATAGGTGGCAGCAATGCTGCAGCCATGACCAAGAGGGGTGAGGGGGATGGAAGCAAAGGGATGGAGGAGGAGTACAGCTCAGGTGAGGGTGGAGAGATCTCTGAGGTGAGGGGGGCTGTGGCAGGGGGTGAGGGGAGCAAGCAACTACTAGCGCACAGATGCTCTAGAGTGCGCACGAGTTCCAGCACTGAAGCGGAAAGAAATAATGGCAGCGGCCAGGAGGTGGCAGCGGCCAGGAGGGCCGGTTTGCGAAGCCCCGCCAGCCGGGTGGAGGAGGCGGTTGCGGCAGGATGGCCTGGACCTGGCCCACCCACTAGGGTGAGACAGCAGCGGCGGGCTCTGGCCCGGCTGCATGGAGGAAGCGGCGGCAGGCCAGCCTAGCCTGGCCGGCAGCAGCAGGACAACCTGGCCTGGGGGGATGTGGCCAGTCAGCCAGCCAGAAAGCCAGGCATGCCAGCGTGGGGGTGGGGACAGCTGGGCCCAACCAGATGCTCTGCGCCAGGGCCCACTAGTTATGTATAAATGCCTATGATGTTAGCCACTATGGGCCTTTGAGGCCACATAGTTTCTAAATGAAAAGAACAAGTTCTTTACCTCAGTCCAAATAGATCTTTTTAATTCATGTTGAAGCATGTGTTTATTTGGATTTCAAAAGTGAAGACTCCCCCCGGCCCCACAATAGTCACAAGGGGATGGGGTCTGTAGGGGCCAAGGATTCCAGACCCTTTCCCCAAATCCAACTCTTTACTTTACTCTTGAAGACAGAATTAAAAGCACACAGGCAACTTTCTGGCCCAAGTGCTTGGTAAGAAATATACCTTTGAGAGTTTTTGATAACAAGTACAAAGACATTGGGGCAACTGACACACATTATAAATAAATAGCATCTTTTAAATCCAAATCCTTTGGTTCTTTTATTTGTTTTTAGTTGATTTCATTTTTCAATTGCCATTGTTAAATTTGCAAATTGTCTTGAGATCATGTGACAAATAAATAAAATATTGGCACGTTATGTATTCATTCATTCAATTTATATACTGCCCTCCCTAAAGCGGCTCAGGGCAGTTTGCATTAACATTTAAAAAACATATAATAAAACAATTAAAATTAGAAAATATTTAAACCAGATTAAAATGCATTAGAATTCAAACTAGATATCATTTAAAGTAAGACTAAAGATAGATCTAAGGCTCTCCTGAAGGCCTCCAAGGAAGATAATTCTCTTATATCTATAGGGAGCACATTCCACAACCTAGGAGTGACAAATGAGAAAGCCCAATACCAGGTCGCCACCAGATGAACTAGTAGCACTTGAAGACAGACCCCTCCTGATGATCTCAATGAGCAGTGGGGAGCATGTAGAGAAAGGCACTCTCTCAGGTAACCTTGACCTTACACATTCAGGGCTTTAAAAGGTAACTAGCTGACCCAGGCAGAGAGCATCTGCACTCCTAGTTCTCCCGTCCTCCCCCTCCATTTCAGAGCTCAGCCAGTTCTCCTCCCATCCCTTCAGCCAGTCTCCCCCGCTGCCCTTTCTGCCGGCAGCTCTCATCCTCCTCACGAGTAGGCTGGCAGCTCTGTTTTCACTGCCTGCTCAGCCGCTCGCAGTGGTGCTGCTGCCTCCTCCTCCTTAACCTCCCTGCTCCCACCAGCTCTTGTCCTCCACATCAGGAGCCAGGCGGCACCACCTTTTCCTTGACCTCCTCCCACCTCCCTTCCCCCACCAGCTCTCATCCTCCTCATGAGGAGGCCACATTTTTCTCTTGTCCTCCTTATGAGGAGGCCACGTGTTTGCTGCCTGCTCTGCTGTCCTCGGCAGCTTGCAATTGCGCCTCCACTGCCTCCTCCTTGGTCTCCCTCCCTCCTCACCAGCTCTCACAACTCCCAGCAGCTACTCACAAACTCTCACAAGAGCTGCCACACACAGGATTAGCCACAGGTACGCCTTAGAGAATTATATAGATAGATACATATATAACTAGCACTTTGTACTTTGCCTGGAAACATATTGAATCAAGTTTCTTAATCAAGTTTAAGTATAGAAAGTGTAAATATCTTCAATACAATTAAATAACCTTCCATTTATTTGGCTATCCCTATTTAGGTGCTTTCTGTCCTGCACCGATTCAAATGACCCCATTCTGTGCACACTTAGGCTCCCTCACTACAATATCTCTGGTTACAGGCTGGTTTTACGTTAAACCTGTCCTCAAAAGCAGAAGGCAAATAGTACTGTGCTTTCAAAAGCATTTTAAACATATTTAGGTCACTGGCAACAATGGGAAAAATGTAAGAAAGATTTAAAATATCACATTTTCAGCTGTGTAAGTGCAGCCACCAAAAGCCAGAATACATTTTAAAAGTTTTGCACAGGGAACATGTACACTTTGAAAGGGGATAAACAGCTTCCATAAAAGAGGGAGAAGCCAGAAGAATATTTTCAAATAGTGATGCATATTCAGCCAGTTCTGAATAATACTCAGTATATCATATTTCTACACTTATGCAATAAAGCATATAATGTCCATATTTATACTTCATATGCATTTGGAAAGATTCTCATGTATAGTAGAATGCACGTTTCTCTTAATATAAGAGCAAATAAAACAGATGTTTTGTCCTTCATTCCAGTTGTCCAATGGATAACAATCCACTTTCTGCCATGTTTTTACTGTCATCTTTAAGAAAGGATAAGCCAAGGAGAAGAACTTGCTTCAGGTCCACCAATTTCCAGGCAACCAGGTTTATTGGAACACTGGCACACACAGAATAATTCTAGCAGTTCTTCTGAGGGGCAAGGAAGGCGAAGGAAACATTAGGCCAGCTCTGTATAGCTTAATACACTCAAGAATAAGGTACATGTTATCTTTAAAATTAATATTTATAGAGTCAAATTCTTCCCTGAGATGGCTCCAGCTGAGCCACACACAATTACCTGAGAGAAAATGAGGCCCCTACAATAGAGCCCTTTCCCCTACCTACACTTAGATTCTCAGGAAGACATGACATGTATCTGCTACATAGTGGGTTTTGAAATACAGAGGAACATGCAGGGATGTGGTGTTATGACACAAAGCATGTGGAAACTAGCAGAGACACAAACTGGAGACTCTGCACTATACCTAAAATTACATTTTGGACAATCATTTGATGCTCACACTTTGTTAAAAAGATAAAGAAATGAGTGTTTAAAGTTGTAAGTTTTACTTAGATTACAAATTTCTAAAAACTATATTTTTGTACTTAAATGTATTTCATAATGTCATTTTCCACGTTAAATGTAAAAAGCAACAACTTAAAGTGTAAGAAATCACATTGACTCCTGACAACAGTAAGCAAACATCTGTAGGAAAGTAATAGTTATTCAGAGTTTCTTGACTTGTTCCTTACTCCAACAATTTCTGTACTGCTACACTGAATGCAAGAGTTCCACAGCAAACACAGACAACTGCAATATAGATATATATACACAGTATGTGAACGCTGACCTTACAGTGCCGGTGCCATAAGGAAACAAGAGACGTTAAAGGGATAATCACATTTCCACCCCAGGGCATCAAATGCCATCAAACAAAACAAACCTATTCTAAAAGTTTAAACTTGACTGCTCTTCCCTCTACTGTGCTTTTTGTGCAAGTGCTGTCAGGTACACAGTGTATGGAGATAGAGAGATAGTAGCTGAGCACTTCTTTGCACAAACTGAGCATCTGCCCTTGTGGATGCAAGGTCATTGAACAGCAGAGTATTCTCAAAGTTAGGGTGGTATGTTCAGCTTGCAATGCAACCAGTAATGGAGTCGAAGTTGTAAAGTGATTGCCTTTTGCCATTCTGAAGAAAAACTTTCAAGAAATCCATTTACACCTCTGATGTGAAAGACTGACGGAATATATTTCAATGATTTTAGTGGGAAAGAGAAGAAAAAAAATTCACAGCCTGACCCAAAATGCTCATACAAAAAACGATTCTGCGTAGAAGTCACATCAGGAACCTGTAAATGCACTTTTCTTTACAGTGAGGATCATCTAACATGTCATATTTTAGAAAGCTCGTTATGCTTTTCTAAAAGGAAAACTAACACTGAGGGATAGATTGTATTATAGTTTTTCTAGATGATAAAACAACATATTTCAGTTTCCAGTATTAAATGTGGGTTAGGAACTGTATAATAGTTCTTAACCATATTTCAAAATATGTACAATATATTTATAATCTGCCAAACCAGATTGCAGTGAGAATCACTATGAAGAAATGTAAAGCTACAACAGTTAATTATTAACCAAGGAGTAACATGAATGCTTATTTTGCTAAGGGAATACCACTTCAGAGATTGAAAATCAAAGCCAAAGACAGCAATCTTTATACCATTAAGAGTCCTTCCACAAACATCTATAAACAAGATTGTTCTTAAACCAGAGGTCTATAAATTGTAGCCAAAGGGCTGGATCACCTATTACTTGTATTACTACTACTACTACTACTACTACATGGCTCCATTCACATAGATGGCACTTTGCAAGTAATGAGAAGACTGTCCCAGTAGGCTTATGGTCTAAAGTGGATACAAGGGCGATAACAGAGGAAGTGGAAGAAAAGAGGAAACAAGGATAAACTTTGGAAGGTGTGGTTATTTCAAATTAATGTTAGTTACAACATGGTGTCGAGACTGTCTGGATAGCACTCTACATAGGAGGGAACTTGATGAAGTTGCCCTCTTTCCTCACCAATATCAGTGGTGATTCAATTTCAACTGGTCCTGCCACACCAGTTGTCTGGCGTGCTCAATGGCAGTTCGAATTCTAGCAGGGAGCTTGATGAAGTTGACAAAGTTCATCCACATGGAATAAATGATTAAATACATGTAAACAAGCACAACTCTGGATGTAGTCATGCCTCTGTAGTAATCTTTCTCAAGCAGCCAGTACAGGCAGAGAGATTGCTGGAGAGTGCTTCCAATCACTTGTTTCTCCCTCAACTTGCATGGTGCTTCCAGCAAGGAGGGAGAGCTTGTTGTCACTCACTCAACTCCTGCAGGACCCAGTTGCTTTATTGGCTAGCTTTTCTTGTTTTTATGACAGTTTTTCTTGTTCTCTCTGGCAGCAGGTCACCTTCCCATAGCAGTCAGGAGGAGGGGACTCTGCCCATTTCTCCTCAGTTGCCATGAGAGAAAATCCAACACAGCTAGACAACAAGATAAAGAGATTTCACCCCTATTCCACTACCTTGTATTTTGCCTCACTGTGGCAAGATTAACTTTCCATAATACAGCAACATCAGAACAAAAGACATATGGAACAGGGTTTTTTTTGTGTGTTTTTTTAAAACATTATTTGTCAAACACTGATAATACATTCAATAGGCCAAGTACTATTCCACTCATGGATTTAAGTCCAATGCCACAATAAAGTACCTGGCTTATGGAGGGGTGATGTGCTAACAAGTAGTTCTAGTAAGAACTAATCTGCCTACTTTCATTTCATTATCCTTGGAATAAATTTGGTCCAAATTGGTTAGACAGTTCACAAGTTAGCCCACTTGCATGTCAAACATTTGCCATCTTGAACTGGGGTGGATGACATCATCATAATCTATGGCCTTGAGGTTTCCCTTTGTGTCCCTACAGCGGTAGCAAGTTTAGTTCAGATCAGTTAGGCAGTTCACAAGTTAGCCCAATTGTGCCTCATACGTTCTGCCACCTTGGATATGGGTGGATAGCATCATAACAAACTACACCACTGAAGTGTCCCTATGTGTCCCTACAGCCATCAGTTAGGCAGTTAACTAGTCAGCCCACTTGCGCCTCAAATGTTTATGCACCTGCCATCCTGAATTGGGGTGGATGACATCATCATAAACTATGCCATTGAGGTTTCCCTATGTGTCCCTACAACTGTACCAGATTTGGTTTATATTGGTCCAGGTATTCTAAGTTGATAGTGGGGGATGGACACACGGAGGGAATGCCAGGTGATCTCATAAGCCTGGGGAAAGAAGGCTAAAAATGACTCATAGGACTTTCTCCATGGTGACGTTCCAGAGGATCACAAAAACAGCCCTGTTTTGCTGGTGCATGGCCTAGCATAATTGGTTTTAGGTGAGTTTCCACTGTTTGGCTGCTGAACTCTATGACCACTGATCTGCTTGTTTGATATTCATTATTTTGATATTAGTTATTTTTATCACTGTTATCAACGTTGCCTCTATCCAGTGTGATTTCTAAGTTTAGTTCTGTTTCATCCTGAAGTTTTAACTTTTAACTAGCCGACCCGCACAGAGCATCTGTGCGCTCTTCGGGGCCAGCAGTTACCTCTCCTTAGTGGTGTGCATGGTTTGGTTCGGGGCCATTAAAAAAGCCTCCGGACCAGTCCGGAATTCCGGCGGTCCGGAAGGGTGGGGGAGTGTCGCTTTAAGGGGGGTGGTAGTACTTCCCCCTCCCGCCGCTCTTCCCCCTCTGGCGCTGGTGCTTTTAAAAACCTTCTTGGGGCGGCAGAGTTCCTCCCTGCTGCCCCTGCTCCCGTCGTTGTCCTAAGCCTTAAACGAGAAGAGCTGGCGGCGCGCATGCACCCTTCGTGGCGCACGCTCGTCTCCGCCGCTGGCGCACGCACACTGTGTGATGTATGCAGCATGCGCATACCACCACCCCTTAAAACGACACTCCCCCCAGTGCCGGACCACCCTTCTGTGGTTCTGTGCACATCCCTACTTCTCCTCCCCAGTCTCTGGCCATCTCCGCGGCCGGGCCCAGCCTCCAAGTGCCGCCTCCGCAGCCGGGCCTGCCGCTGGGCCGAGTGCCGCCTCCGCTGCCGGGCCGAGTGCCGCCTCCGCCGCCAGGCCCGCCGCCAGGCCGAGTGCCGCCTCCGCCACCGGGCCCGCCGCCACCGCTGCCTGCCTCCGTGGCCGGGCCCGCCACCGCCTGCCTCCGCGGCTGGGCCCGCCACCGCCTGCCTCCGCGGCTGGGCCCGCCACCGCCTGCCTCCGCGGCTGGGCCCGCCACCGCCTGCCTCTGCGGCTGGGCCTGCTGCAGGGCTGAGTGCCGTCTCCACAGCCAGGCCTGCAGCTGGGCCGAGTGCGGTCTCCGCGGATGGGCCCGCTGCCACTGCCGCTTTCCTCCACGGATGGACCCACCTGCCGCTTGCCTCCCCGGCCATGCCCGCCGCCACCTCTGGTCTCCTGAGTGTGCTGGCGCCCAGCCAATCAGCTGGGAGCCGGGACATATTCCATGGAACACCCAGGAAAATTAATATAATAGATGATGAATAAACACTATTATATTATAAAACACGGTCTTCCCACTGTGTTTTCTATTTTTACATTTCCCTGATTATTTGTTAACTGAATGTGGATTTTGATATCCAGTTCCATGTACTTTCCACCTTTATTTTACTTGTTGCAATAAATCCTTCTTATAGTTTTAGGGTAATAAGCTTCCAGATCCGACAAGAAATTAAGAAAATCTCTAGTTTAAACTTTATATTCCACCTTTCAGTTCAGAGTTCCAAGACAGTCTACAGAAACATGACAAGCACAAAAGCAAGAAACAATAAGAAGTAAGCAAACAACATTTACATGTGATCATCATTTATAACAGAATCCAAGGTTTGTGAACAAAGGGCTTGTGAACAGGCAGCCATTAGCTAAATGGCAGCCATAAGCATCATATGTGAATTTTATTTGCAAAGAACACAGCTATTAAAATTGTATACAAATGTAATTTCACAAATATGTACAGTTTTCTATATTCCACATCAATTAAAAATGGCGACAAATGGGACAAAAGGTAAAAGTAGCCCTCCAAAAGGATCCCATGTTTATATTTTCATGACTAGATTATAAAATCAGAAATGCAATTGTGAGACAACCATTACTTTATTAGAAGGGACGTAATCTGCCAGCTTTAATTTTAGACAGTGGGATTATGCCCTAGGCATCCAATCCCAATCGGATGCTTCATAGTCATCTTTCCCCTGAGACAATATCTTTTGTGCTCTCTTAAGAGGAAGGATTGGATCATTAACACAGCTAGGCACACTGCATGCAAATGCAGTACCAACATTAGAGATTGGAAATGAATAGTGTTTCTACCACTTACAAAATAGTTACTTGCTCCAGACCTAATTTCACCAGCCAAACAGATGCATACACCAGAATGCTTGCTGGTAAGTCAAGCAGACCAAACCAGCAGAACTTCCTCCCAGTCCTAGGAGCTCCTAGATAAGAAGCACACACAACAACAGCTGTAGGTACAAAAGCTAATGTACCAACACTGACAGACACTTCTATACCAGCATAGTACAATGATAAGTGTTGGACTGGGATCAAGGAGACCAGAGCTCAAATCTCCATTCAGCCATGAAACCCACTGTATGAATCTGGGCCAGACACTTATCTTTCAACATAACCTACCTCACAGAGTTATTGTGAGGATAAATATAACCATGCATACCACTCTGGGCTCCATGAGGTATTAATGTAAGAGTGAGATATTAATGTAAAAATAAACAAAGTCCTCAAAGGAGTTTACATAGTAAAAGGAATATGAAAATGATTCCCTGTTCCAAAGGGGCTCACAATCTTTAAAAAAAATTCACAAGGGACATACCAGCAGCAGTAACTGGAAAGATGCTGTGCTGGATTGAACAGGGACAATTGCCCCCTGCAAAATGCTAAATGTGATGATGATGATGATGATGATGACAATAACAATCTTTGTTAACTGCCCCATAACAAATTGTTATCTGGGCGACTGTAAGAGTCATCACTTTACAATGTACCTCTTTGTCCATTTAGCAAGGATTGTGACATGATTTGGCAGGTTTATTTGACTAACATATTTAGTAAACATAATGAAGAAGTGCCCGGTCTTAGTTTTATGTGCTGTATAAATATCTCAAAAGTTTTCCCAATAGCTGCAAGTAGTGGAACTGACATATTATAAAAATAAATGAATAAAGCATATTTAATATGCTTGTTTATATTAAATCAGAATCAAAGCTTTATGTGCAAATTATTTTATTGGAATCTTTCTAAAAGTTTAAAGAAAGTACACCATAGTCTTCTCTACTACAAACACTGTCAGCCTCCCCAGCACAACAAAAGGAATGAGGAATTGCTCTGTGCATTTGCTTGAAATGAAACCAAAACTAATCAGAGTTTTAATTTTGCTTTCACCTGCAGTCCAAGAAGGAACAAGAATTGTAGCATTGGATGCATAAATCGAAACCAATTAGGTTAATTCATAACTTGATTTTAGTTTAGATTATTGTGTGTATTTTGGTTTTATCCCGCCCGCCCCCCGCCCCCGTACTTACAGATCAACAGGAGTTAGTCTCTCTCTCTCTCTCTCTCTCTCTCTCACACACATTCACACACACACACAAGTTTTGAAACTGCCCAGCACACTTGATATTGTGCTGTTTGCCATTCATTCTGATCCACTGTTTGATTAATTTGTGGAAATGTAAAATGTTTCATAGGAAAATAGAGCAGTGGAAAATGTTCCACGTCAAGTCACTGCTGACTTTCCCTCATTCAGTTTCCAAGGTGGCTAGTTTAGTGGCAAATTAATGTCCATTCAAGGACCACCCCTGGGAAAAGTGACTTCCACAGGGCATTTGAGTGTCATGACAAGAGGAAATTTGTTGTGTGAACTCATGCCACAGCTTTGTAGACATAAAAGTTAGGAACACAGGCAGCTGTCACATACGGAAGCAGACCATTGGTCCATCTAGCTCAGTGTGGTCGTAGACCAGCAATTCTAGCTCAGTATTGTCTACACAGATTGGCAACGGCTTTTACAAGGTTCCAGGTAGGAGTCTGTCTCAGTCCTATCTTGGAGATGCCATGGAGGGAACTTGGAAGCATGCAGGCACTCTTCCCAGAGCTGCCCCGTCCCCTAAGAATATCTACAAATGCAACTAGGGTGGACCCTGCTTAGCAAAGGAGACAAGTCTTGTTTGCTACCACAAGACCAGCTCTCAACAGTTATGCTGCTTTTGGGGATAAGACAAACCATGACTAAGTTAGAAGAATGCCAGTGGTATTCCTCTGTTGTTGCAGGAGTAACACTAAAGTAGCACATCCCACCCACCCACAGTGTTATGCTCTGCTGCTGCAAGGAGATTTCGCTCCAGTCTTATGTCCCCCAGCAGGCATAATTCAAAGACAGACTTGTTCTATATGTTACTGATATGTATAAATATGTAATACTAAATAGAATATTAGAGGAGAAATATATTGACAGTATGACAAATTAAAATTATCCTCTTTTCCAGCAGAGGGCGTCTTCTACACACTAGAAAAGTCTTAGTTGTGTGGAGATAGTTTTGTACATTTTGGAAAGAAAGAGAAATAGAGATGGTTTGTAATGACATCCAGTTCTGGAATGGTTCTTAGATGTGTCATGTTACAGTTTGGGGGGGCTGTCCTCCAAGATCCTCTTTATGTAGGTTACCTTTAAATGAATGAAGTCATACAGAAGTTTCAGCAGTGTGCTGACACTGTTCCTAACACACACACACCCAAATATCTAATAGAGTATGTTGAATTTTAGGCTTACATGATCAATCATCAATCATCAGAACATAGGTCTGAAATTTAAGGCTACACATGGCGTTCCTAACTATAAAGAAGATGGTGTTATGCTATTGACTCCATGCCATTTACAGATAACAAGAGATATGGGATCTGACTCTATCTTGTGACATACACGTTTGTACTGATATATCTGCTTTGAAACAAAATCTGCTTAAGATCAAGGAAATGTACAACAAAGTAGAAATGGATGAATGGGTTCCACTGCCACTATAGAAGAACTCGTCTGCAGCTAGATGTTTGTATGCAGTGGAAACTTTCAGGTACTATAATGTTCTTTTCCCACCACTGGACAAAGTATAATTAACACATCCTTCTAGAAAAAGTAATGTTTGGACCAAAACTATCTATACACGTACCAACAATCAAATTGCCAAATTCAGTGGAGTTCTTGATTTCAATATGTTATTTTAAAAGTGTCCCTGCCAATATGTTATATAAGAGTGTCTCTGCCAAACAAGGGGAGGCGGGTGGCTACTAGGGAGAGGACCTTTTTGGTGGTTGCATGCCGTTTACAGAACAGCCTCCCCAGTGAGGTTCACCTGGCACCATCACTTTGTTCTTTTAGATGCCAGGTGAAGACCTTTCCTTTCCTGTTCACTCATGCTTTTAAAAATTGATTTTAAAAAAAGTTTCTAAATTGTGTTGTATTGAATTTTTTGGTGTGTTATGATTTGATGTGTTTTATGTGTTTTTATTGGATGTTTTGGTGCGGCCACATTTGGAGTACTGTTACTGTTCTGTGTACATATCTCAAAAAGTGCATTATAGAACTGGAGAAAGTACAGAAGAGGGCAACCAAGAGCACCTTCCTTACGAAGTAAGGCTACAACACCTGGGGATTTTTAGACGACTGATGGGTGTCCTGATAGAGGTCTATAAAATTATACATGATGTGGAGAGAATGGAGAGAGAGAAATTCTTCTCCTTCTCGCCTAACACTAGAACCAGGGATCATCCCATGAAACGGATTGCTAAGAAATTTAGGACTGACAAAAGGAAGTACTTTTTCATTCAATAAATTAACCTTTGGATTTCTCTGCCACAAGATGTGGTGACATCTACCAGCCTTGATGGCTTTAAGAAGGGCTTAGATAAATTTATAGAGGACAAGTCTATCAATGGCTACTAGTCTGAGGGCAATAGCCACCTCCAGCCCAAGAGGCAAGATGCATCTAGATACCAGTTGCAGGGGAGCGAGGCATGCCCTCACTTCTTGCCTGTGGGCTCTTCAGAAGTATCTAGGGGTCACTGTGTGAAATATGATGCTGGATTGGATAAGCCTTGGACCTGATCCAGCAGGGCTGTACTTATGCTTTAACATTGTGTTGTGAGCCCAATAAGGTGTTTCCTATATTCTGGGAAACATACCAAGGGGAATTCGAACCAGCAACCTCTTGCTCGCTAGACAAATCATTTCCCCGCTGCGCCATTAGATAGCCCCTTCATAAATTGCTAAAGGCTAAACATTCTGATGTGGGACATTCTGCTCCTCAGCACTTATGTTCCAGCAAGTAAAGGTTAGGAGTGTGCCGGCACTCTATAATAAATAACAATATCAGGCTGGTATTACATTAGCATTGCAGACTGAGACCCAACATAAAATTTTAGGTTTAGGGTGATACATGTACTAATTTAGTACTCTATTCAACATATTATTTGCATATTAAACCATTCTTAGGCTTAGAAAATTATGTCAAAATGAAGTGATCCTCTACACTAGATGGTGCTATGTCACTTTCCAGAAGACACCTCTGCCTAAAAATAAGTTTTATTGTGCTTTTGATTCCACATCCTTAAATTTATATTAGGATTTTAAGCCATTTCCAAAAGGCAATACAAGAAATGAAAATAATACACTGCAGAAAAACAATTAATTTTGGCAGCCATTCCTCTCTGAAAAAAATGAAATATAGCCCACTTCCAGGATGGTTTCTCATCATGGGTCCAATGGTGGTGGTCGCATCATTCCAGAGAATACAGGTTTTCTAAGCAAAATGATTTTCACTGTCAGTCAGTCATCATAGCCCATTTCATTTTCTTTAAAACATGAAGAGCTTCTCTTTTTATCTCTGCCTAACTAAAGTGGGTCACCGCAAGGTTGAGAAAACAACGGTTTATCAAAAGAAATATAAATTTTCATGTTTGAATGTATACATAAGATATAGAACAACTTCACATTGAGATGTCTTGTACCATAGGATAAGAGCCTTTCTATTCTTACTTTTTAAAAGTGAAAATGTTACCTGGGAACACTTAAGTGGCATTTGTATATAAAAATTATTATTAAGGCATATTGGGTACAATCCAGCCAAGGTTACACACCTATACTTGATAAGCGCCTGTTTAACCCATCATTTAAATTAGGACATATGAGTGCTTACCTTTCTTTGGTTGAATGTTTTATTTATCTGGTTATCAAGTGGTACTTAGCATATAGTCATGCTTACACAAACTATGCAAGGCAAAAAGTGAAACACATAAGGAAGTTTTAAAACCTCTTCTCACTGCTCTCAAATAAAATCCTTCAAATTATTAGCAAGAAAACCCATGGAGCAAATAACCAGCATTAGTACTGGAAACAATCTTCATATTGTCTTTTAGTAAATAAGCAGGATGGAGAATATGCATTTTTGCTAACTGCAGTTTCACAATTATAAACCAGAAAAAGAATATCTAAAATTAAAGGACTATAGGACTGCCACAAATATGCAGTAAACGAAGTATGCATAATGTGTTTAAAATAATTTTCAAAGGAATCACTTCTCCCATAAATAAGTTCCTATAGCTAAGATCTTCAAATCACTTCAACAAGCATCCTAGCATGAGAAATGGCATAGTTGCATTGACTTCAATGAGGCAGTTCACAGTTATTTATTTAAAATATTTATATTCCCATCCCTACAGTACACTATGACTCAGAGAGGCTAACAAAGTCAAAAAAGTACTGTAAATGTTGCATATACTGCAACATAACCGAGCTCACCTGTTGCTAACACTTAGAGAGAGGCAAGCTTTATTAGTGGAAATCAGAAAAACCTGACAAACCCATATTTCTATTTCCAGTGACCACAGACAAAAACATGTGCTTGGCCTCAAGTCCCTTTGGGTGCCAGAACATTTAAAGTACATGCTGGACATTGTTCAAAAAGCAAACCCAATTCCCACTAGCTTGTAAACAATCAGATTATCCATTTACTGTCTCAGCTTATCCATATACCATTCTCTCATGTTACGGTATATATCCTAAACAGATTTTGTAATTAAAAAGTTGATTTAAATGTTATAGCATTGCTTGGTTCGTCACTAAAAAGTTGTTCTAGTAAGAACTAATCTGCTTACTTTCATATCACTATCCCTTCAACTGGAATAAATTTGGTCCAAATCAGGCAATTCACAAATTAATCCACTTGCGCCTCAAACATTCATGCATTTGCCATCTTGGGTGGATGGCATCACCACAAACTGTATGTTTGAGTTGCCCCTATATATCCCTACAACTGTCCCAAATTTGGTTCCAATTGGTTACACAGTCCACAAGTTAGCCCACTTGCATCTCAAACATTCACATGTCTGCCATCTTTAATTGTGGTGGATGACATCCTCACAAACTACGCCATTGAGTTGTCCCTATGTGTCCCTACAGCTGAACCCAATTTGGTTTATATTGGTCCAGGCATTGCGAAGTTGATGGTCACACGGACAGATATACACACGGAATGCTGGGTGATCTCATAAGTCTACTGGAAAGTAGGCTAAAAAGGGAGGGGGAGGACAACAGTTTAAAATGGTTATGGATACTGCTGCTGTGTAACCACTGTTTGTTCAATGGATATGTCAATGCGGTTTATGTGGGGTCTACCCCTACTGAAATTAATACAATCTGTGCAGCAGTAGTGCTGGGAAGAATGAGCCCCTTTTTTTAGAACTAAAGAACTTTGATTTCTAAATACAGAACACAAAACCTCACACTACAGTAATATATATGTACGTTGCTTATGCACTTTGCTGCCCGCCTGGCCTCTAGTCATTAATAATGAATAGAACTGTACAGCTGTAGTAAGACCAAGTGTCTTAGGCTTGTCAGGGATTTCTGAAAAAGGAACACACATAGGTTTGCCATTTGACTGTGTCTCCTTTAGGAAAAAAACCTGTTACCAAGAACACACACATACAATCAAGTTGAATGCTTGGCTTTAAAAAAAAAATGTAAAGGGGATATTGAAACCTTTTAAGTACTACTTTTTCAAAACTGACACACACTAAGATCAGTTCATTATAACACCGTGAACCTGAAGAGAGTTCATCAAAATAATATTTTTTAAAATATAAACCACACTAATGCAAGAAATACAATTCAAGCTTGTGAGGAAAGATGCCTAGCAGCATCTAAAATAACTGAATTTAGAATGCTTTTTTGAGTCTGAAGTTGATGAAACGTTTGCCTCTTTGGGCAAGCAAACTTGATCTTCATTTTTGCATACTATATTATGTTAGTACATAAACCGTAACAATGTTCACTCTTCTTTGCTCACAAATTATGCAGTATTTCTTCCTTATTATAGTTTGCATACCAACATAATACATCATGCAAAAATGAAGACTGAATTTGCTTGCCCAGAAAACCAACCAATTCATTAGTCTTTTAAATAAAACCTTTATTGAAAGGCAACTTAATAAATGTAGACCACCAGAAAATAAAGTGCAAAAGATTATACATTACCTAACCACCCCCACCAAAATAGACATGCTGCATCTCTTGCAATTTCCTCCTCTATTTGCTAAACATATAACCATAGATACTGCAACTGCAGTATTACAAGTGAAATTATCTCATGTTTTACAAACAGAATGCACCAGCTGGTACCTTACCAATCCATATCCCCTGGGAAGCAGAGTTGTAGATAACTAAATTTCTACAGCAAGCACTCAAACCAAACTTATTAAAATCCCAGTAGAAACCCAAACCTTTGCTGCTTTTGGTGTTTAAGTAAATTCCAAAAGATGTCTCACTATGTTTTCATAATGCTAACCTTTAATAGTCCCAGAGCTATTGTGCTAGGAGGATAAACACTTTTTTCACCCTGCGAAGTGTCTGATGATACATAAAAGCTAACAGTCCAATTATCAAAAGCCCAGCAAACTGACCCTTTTCGAAAAGAATTAACACTGCACAAAATGCAGTACTTAAAAATGTGTTTTGTGATGTGGCCTAAATAAAAACATGAGACAAGAGGAAGTGTTTCAATATTGCACTCAAAACATTTTTTAAAAGTCTATTTTTAGCCTTAATAAAGGGCAGTAAAGGCAACTGAAAATATAGATAACTAGTAGGTTAGGCCCATTATTGACCAAGCAAAGTCATCTTGCATAGATTACATTTTTAGGAAAGTTCAAGAAATTAAATAAAGAAGTAGAATTTTTTTATTAATGTACTTATTTATTAATTTTATTAATGTACTAAAACAAAAGTTAAAAAATGATTTGAAATTTGTAGGATTTCAACAGCTATCAGACATTTACATCTCCCCACTTCTTTCATTATTTTGGATTTTCCTTTATTAAGCAGCTTATGAAGCATTGCACCAGTAAACCTATTCACCATAGATTTTAACAACAAATCTCTAGTGAATACATGTACAGTTACAATGTTGCATATTCATAACACTTAATAAGTTGCTCATCTGTTAAAATGTTTGTAAATTTATTTTAGCAGAAGAAGCCAGGTTTGGCTAGTTGCTGATCCTACACCCAATCCCATGCAAGTCGTCCCTTTGCCTTCAGCAAGTTGCATCTGATTTATTAAGGTGTGCATGGTGAATCAGTACAAATTGCACAAATTTTGTATTTATTCAGAAAAATACAACCACCCAAGTCCAGAACTCTAGCATGAAGCACATATACACAGAATAACTACAAATATATGTACTAGTAGACTAGATAAGGAGAGTGTAGTTAGATTTGATAACTTTTTTTGGTTGAAATGTGATATAATACTAATTTAATCTAATCTCTCCCACCCTGTCAAAGCCCTAGTAGTATGTTTATTGCGGTCACAGACCAGATTAACAAACAATAACAATAAATAGCATTAAAATTTAAAATAGCATTAAAGTTTAAAAAATAGCATTAAAATAGCATTAAAGTTTAAAAAATCACAAACTATTCAAATTATTAATACAGTCTTTACGGAGCTTTGACACCACAAAACAGAACTATGCCACAAGACAAAACCCTCAAGACAAAACCCTACAAGACACCAGGGAAAGATGTATCAGAAAGCAGCTCTCCCATACCAACACCAAGGAAACAGGTGGCCAAGAAGAAAAGGACAAATGCCCAAGGACACAAAAAACATATACCAAATAGGGAACTGGTTAACTGAACATAAAAATTAGCGTACATCAAGTCTGGACAAATTGCAGATATAGGGGTTACACTACTTTGGATGTGGTTCATTACCATCCTTCCTACTTGTTCATGATGGCCAAATCTTGTCTAGAATACGTTCAAAGAAGAGTTTGCACCTTGTCTGACAACTGCAAGAGCCTCAAACTATGATAACCATAGTATTAGCATAATAAATATTAAACCCACAAAGAAGTGTTTGGGTTTGCATTAGTTTATATATTTGTATGTGACTTCTGATTATTAATGGGTAGAACTGGAGTGGTTTCCCATCCCTGTAGCAGAGAATACTTTCAAGGAAGATATTTTTGTATACAGTATTTGCATTGTGGCACTGGGCAATGCTATAATCCTGCTAGCTAGGCAAACAGAACTAACAGAATACGCATTACAATATAGTTCAGTTATACCAAACACAAAAAAGTAAAAACAAATACTTATATATTCTAAGGATTCTAAATGTTGGGTCCCCAGATGTTATTGGACTTCAGCTCCCATAATCCCCAATCCCAGTGGCCTTTGGTTGGGGATTATCGGAGATGAAGTCCAATAGCATCTGGGGACCCAACGTTGAGAATCCCTGTGACAACACAGAAATTTAAAAGAAGTTTACACATTAATTATGCAGCCAACAGAAAGACGACAACACATTGGCTTAAATCTAATAAGTGTTTCTTCCACTTCCCCTCTCCCAAGGGGTACGTGGCGGACATCCTAACAAAGCATCTTGTTGTAAACTGCCCAGAGACATAAGTTTTGGGTGGTGTAAAAATATGATAAATAAATAAATAAAATAAAATAAAGCACTCACACTTCTGGAGCCTTCAGGGGCACAATGGGGTCCCTTGCCAGCTCCCTTGTTCTCCTGCATATGCAAGAGCCTTCACACTCCAGAGCACTCCAGAAGAACTCTGCAAGAGCAGAACACATTGCTGACGCTCTCCAAGTCTTTCTAGTGTGAGGGGTGTTCTGGAATCCAAAGGCTTTTGCAATTGTGATTGTGCAAGGGGATGGAGGAGTTGTGCAAGGGCTTCTATCGTGCCCCTGCAGTCCCTAGAAGCATGAGTGCTTCATTAGTCAGGATGTCAGCCAGAGTCCTCCATTTCCCTTGCTGCGCTGCATTGCCCTCCCCTAGTGCCACTTCTCACACCATTCTGGAGGGTCCTCTAGCCCTCAAGGAGTGGCTTTTCAGAACGCGTGAACAGCTGTAGTGAGAAAGTGACAGAAGGAGAGCCCCACAGTATGAACAAAACACTGCACATGCTCTTTTTAATCTAAGCTACTGCCTGCAAAAGAATAGAATAGATGCTGTGCTAGTCTTGGAAGAAAAGTTAGCACAAATATTTAAATTCTAATGCCAACTGAAGGTTTTGGGAGGGTGTGGTGCAGATTTTAGTTCTATGGAGTCATTTCACTAAAGAAGGGAAGCAAACGTTCCATGAAATTATCAACCTGCAGAAAATAAAAATAAATTATTGGTCAGGCGTAATGTTGCTTAAGCCACCTAACGGTACCGCGGGGAAATGCTTGACTAACAAGCAGAAGGTTACTGGTTCAAATCCCTTCTGGTACTATTATTATTATTATTATTATTATTATTATTATTATTAACATTTATATCCCGCTCTTCCTCCAAGGAGCCCAGAGCGGTGTACTACATACTTGAGTTTCTCTTTCACAACAACCCTGTGAAGTAGGTTAGGCTGAGAGAGAAGTGACTGGCCCAGAGTCACCCAGCTAGTTTCATGGCTGAATGGGGATTTGAACTCGGGTCTCCCTGGTCCTAGTCCAGCACTCTAACCACTACACCACGCTGGCTCTATATTGGGCAGCAGCGATATATGAAGAGATGCTGAAAGGCATCATCTTATTCTGCGCATGGGGAGGCAATGATAAACCCCTCCTGTATTCTACCAAAAGAAAAGAAAATGGCTCTGTGGGCACAAGAGTCGAAATAGACTTGAAGGCACATGTTACTTTTACCTTAATGTTGCTTGGGGTTAGGAACAAAAGGATATTAGATCCTGAGGCAACATCATCATCAATCATCATCATCTTTACTCTTCCTCTTCTTGTCAACCATAAGGTAAAGGTAAAGTGTGCTGTCAAGTCAATTTCGACTCCGGGCGCCCACAGAGCCCTGTGGTTTTATTTTGGTAGAATACAGGAGGGGGTTACCATTGCCTCCTCCCACGCAGTATGAGAAGATGCCTTTCAGCATCTCCCTATATCACTGCTGCCCGATATAGTATCAGCGGGGATTCAAACTGGCAACCTTCTGCTTGTTAGTCAAGCATTTCCCCGCTGTGCCACTTGTCAACCATATACATCCATTAACGCTAGAGTACAGCCCCAGAATGCTTAGAATGCCACTGCAACCTATTCCAGCAGTTCAGCTAGTCAGATCTGCCTTGAGAGAGGCTGGTGGTTAGGTTTGGGAAAACAGAAATGTATTTTCCAACAGTTACAAATACTCAAGATATAGATGTATCACTGGCTTTATCCCCTTAGCAACACACACATTCAGGACTTTGTGTACCTGTATGGTTTTCCTAACATGGTAAACACACTTGGGGAACCGATTTACATGGGGAAAATTGTACAGTGGAGGTAAAAGTAAAGCGTGCCGTTGAGTTGGTGACGACTCCTGGCGACCACGGAGCCCTGTGGTTTTCTTTGGTAGAATACTGTACAGGAGGGGTTTACCATTGCCATCTGCCGTGCAGTATGAGATGACGCCTTTCCTGTATTGCTGCTGCCTGATATAGGTGTTTCCCATAGTCTGGGAAACATACCAGCAAGATTCAAACCGGCAACCTCTGGCTCGCTAGTCAAGTCATTTCCCCACTGTGCCATTAGTTAGTGGAGGGGAGTATAAACATCCTCTTTTTCCGAGCAATGCGATCCCAATTCAATTTGTCATCCTCCACAGCTGCTTTTAAACTGATAAGAACAGATGACGCGGTAGAGAATGCTTTCCCAGCCAAAAGTACTAAATTTTGAAAAGATGGAAAATCTCATCACAGATCTTGAACATCTCATCTAGTTCATCCCTCATTGGTCTTCAGGTTTCTTCTACTCTATTCTACTCTGTTTTTCTTTAGGTATATTGTACTTGTTTTTTTTAAGGTTTTTTTTTTTTTTACACCTTTTAAATCAGAGCTGTGTTTTTATATTCTAGCTTAATATTTTAATTGTGCAATTTTTATAGTTTTGTTTTAACTTCTGTGTGAACCACCTTGAGATTGTTTTAATGAAAGGCAGTATAGAAATTTAACAATAAATTTTAAAAAATAAATTAGGCCTGAGAAAACTCTGGGAAGGATTGCAGGTTTCCCCCTCAGTCCCGTTCACATTTCAGAGATAGAGGGGGGTGCATGCATGAAAAGCTGTCTCTAAAGAAAAATAAAAGCTTTGTGCTCCAGATTTCTGTTCTTAACATCAAGAAACGAATGGTTTATGACAACCAGAAACAAATAAAATGTCTGATGTCCATGCAGAATTTAAGAACAGAATATTCAGAGCTTTACATTGATATTTATTCCATAATGAACAGAAAGTCAGGTGCTTTATGCAGTAGCGAGAGGAAACTAGCTGTAGGATGCTTTTTTCACTGATTTATAGTCTTGTAGGAAACTGCCTGAACCCACAACAAAACTAATTACCACATTTTTGCATGAATAACTGCTTAAATATTAGGGCTTTGGGGTTTTTTGATGAGGGGTTGTTTGATTTTTTTTTTAAGGATTATGCCTAGATATTATAGTGCTGGAGCTATAAAGCATGCTATATTGGCTCTTATCAAACTATAATCCTTTTGTTACTTTTACCCTTTTTCAAATGGAACACCACAACTACCCACCATTTTTGAGGAAAAGCATAGAAGACTACTCTTGTAGCCCCAGTGAAAAGTCTGTGAAGTCAAAATAGCTCTGCTCTCACTGAAATAGGGAGAAAAACCAACTATTCCCCCTCCCAGCTAGCCCACAGAAAAGGTACAATACAAAATACCTGCGCTCCGGAAGCAGCTGCTTAGGGAGATTAAGGAGACTGCATGTCTAGATGAAAGGAAAATACTCTTATCAAATACAAGAAAATACTCTATCAAAGGTAAGTCAAAGAGGGGTTTAAAAAACTGAAATTGTAAAGTCTCTTTTGAAGGGTGGGGGGGAGAAGGGAAATAACCTGAACAACTTGTGCCTTTAGAATTCAACTGGCCATTTCCCTCATTTTAAATCTACAATATTGCACATGAATTATTCTGAGGAAATCTCTATAATCCAGTCAGTTCTCTTTTCCTCTCCCCCCCCCCCTTTTACACACCTGGAAACCAGAGCAGATCAGAACTACTGGGCAATACTACTCTGGTAGAGCATCCTTGTAGTGACACCACCTGGTGTGTTCATACTCTAAAACCACATAAAGCCCTGTGTATGGAACCCACAGGAGAGCTATAACCCTGTCTTCAGCTTTGACACAGATCTTTTAGAAGTAAGCCTTCTTGTCATTAGTGAAGCAAATGATATACAGCACTGTATGCATTCCCTTTAGCTGAATGTGTGATGCATGTCCTGAGGCACTCATGGCAAAGTGGTATTTTATTGAGGATTCCTATGATTTTCTAACCAGCTAGAGTATTTCCTTGCTTCTATCTTGGTGTTTCATAAACATCTTGATCTTGCATGTTGCAGGCTGTAAGCTCTGCAGGATCCACTAAATGAATCTCACTCCTTTTTATCCATAAATATAATCCATATGACAGTTTGAGCTTGTGTTTCCTCTGAAAGGTTTATATAACATAACTGCAAAAGGTAGCATTTTCATTATATTATTTATATGTTAATTTACAGGAAGTCCAAAGAATGTATAACTGTAATAGACATTGGGCAGGATCCATACTAAGTTAGTCATGACCAAGCAGAACTGCAATGAATGGGACTTAAGTTAGTCCGGATCCTATTTGGAGAAGTATATGGAACTGTAAAGGTCACTATAAAGCAGTCAACATAGACCCAATTCATACATTACTTTAGCAACACAATATAATTCTGTCCCGGAAATGCAACAACCTCACTGCTCAAGTAATGTATGAAACAATGACATTATATGGGAGGTGCAGACTATGTGGGAGGTTCCCAATTAAGTACCACTAGCCTCTGAGAAGGTGCTGCACTGATATGAGAACTTCCCACATGACCCAGTCTTTATCATGTGATTTTGCCATTTCATACGTAACTGTAAAGGTGGAAGTAGGCATGGGAATGTAGCATTACCACTTGGATAACACAGCTATCAGGCTTTGCGATTAGTGGTTATGTCACAACTGGGACTGGCTAATATGTCTTGATTAAAATATGTATGTATGAATGTTTCAAAAGCACACAAAAGTTAGAGACCAACAACCAAAACAACTCCCTGAGCCAATCAGTGTTCTCCCTGAAGTGATAATGCTGCTGGGAAAGCACTTTCCCCCTGTACTTCAGCCTTTTGCTAAAAGTTATAGGACATTTTAAAAGATAGTTTATAATAGATTTGTATTAATTGCAAAGAGTGTGTTCTATCTCACAGCCCTGTATTCAGTAAAATGAGTTAGCAGTTTCTTAAACTCAAACCTGACAGATTCCTTCACAAATAATGTAATGATGCAACTACACATCATTATGGTTGGGGTATCTTTTGCAATACATAAATATATTTTAAAATTCATGCTGGCTTTTAAATCATAAACATGAGATTCTATGGCAACCAGGGAATAATACAGATAAGCAATTCAGTCTGCCAAATAGCAAGAACAACTTCAGCTGCCTGAGTTCAGGAAGAAGAAAATTGCTTGGTTGACCATTTAAGTTCTAAAAAATGAATTCAAATATAATATACTACTAATTCTCAGTTTAAAAAAAGATTTAGACTGAAGTAGTGGTTCATTTGCTTTCACATGGGAGCTACAGCCAGAATCAATAACACTGAGCTAGATGGAATCGTATGAGTCAACTTCATATGTTCACATTCAGATTTCACTCATCAGAGTGTGAGGATAATTTCATATGACCAAAAGGCATGGTGAGAATGGGGACAGCGTGAATCTGAACAGACTTCACCAGAGAAAGAAGCACTCCCACATTTACCTCACTGCTACCGAGCCATCAAACCTGGGTTGAATAATGGTGCACTGGATGTCAGTCAAAAGAGTTGGGTATCTGTAGCAATGACATGATTGCTTCATCATGGAATGAGCTAGCCCAAGGCTACTCAGCCCTTATATCCATCCAACAATTTGAACTTACCTAGAGAAGACAGCAGATAATTTGGAAATCTGTCCCCAGTCTGTTGGCTTTAAAAGAAAGGCAGTTTTCTCATGTCTTGAGTACATTTCACACTATAGCAGCTGCCAGATTTTATGGGTTAGTAAAGTAGGGAGCATAAAAGTAATAAACTGAAAGGTATAGGTGGCATGTATTTTCCATAAGCATATATACAATCATAAGTGGAATTAAAATTAATATATTTCCATAACTCTCATTCTGGAACAAACTCTTTAGTACATATCTAAAGTTACTTAACTCCTACCCACACTATGGGTTCAACTCTCCCCACCACCACCCCACGTCTTGAATATTCTACAGTAGACTAAAGAGACTAAAAATCTCTTCCTGCTCTTACATTTCAAAGCAGAGAGCAAAGTCTGATTTGTTGCAATCTCTTCTATGTGACCAGTGATCTTTTAAATCACTCTTTTCTTCCATCTGCTCCATTTCTTCTACTTTGCACAACTCTCTTCCTTCAATAAGTCACATAATCCATTTTTGCTCTAAAGTTATTCACAGGGTCAACAGTCAGTGCTCCTGAAGAGCACCTCATCTGTTATCACATGTGGGCAAATGCTATTTTCACATTTTCCTTTTTCTCAAAGGGCTGAAAAAACCGTTGAGCATTGCCAAGATGAGGGAACTCTTCCCAAAGATCATATTCAAATTTCAATTTTCACTTAGTTTGTCATAATTTATGTATTGCTTCACCCAACTGCATAGTACAGATTAGTAAACTTGATTGATCTGCTCATTTATCTTAGAATGCTAAAACATTAAGCAAAATAATGTTTCCAGGTACAAGGAAAATTATGACTACAGCAAAACAGGAAAGAAATTAGGGAACCCAAACACTAAGGTCACAACTTCATTTAACTATACTTCCCGCTGACACACAATGGCAGGGACACAGACCTTAACCTGTCCAGGCTGCATGCTATGAGGCAGTTTCCCATTGGCCTGCCCAGCTGGTGGGGAAAGGCATTATTTATTATTATTATTATTATTATTATTATTATTAATAATAATAATTCAATTTCTATACCGCCCTTCCAAAAATGGCTCAGGGCAGTTTACAAAGAGAGATAACAAACAAATAAGATGGCTCCCTGTCCCCAAAGGGCTCACATACTAAAAAGAAATATAAGACACACACCAGCAACAGTCACTGGAAGTACTGTGCTGGGGGTGGATAGGGCCAATTAACAGACAAAGGCTTCACATAGGTTGCTGCTCATCTCCCCAAGCTTGCAGCAAAACCTCATTCCAGTTGCTCAGTTACTTTAGGATGTCCAAAGCCCTGACCTCTTAAGAAGAACCTATTGCAAGGTGCCCAAACCTGTTCATCCCAAAGGCTGAGCCCCTACCTTAAACAAAGTGCTAGCTGTGGGGGAAAGCATGGCAACATAAAGCAACATCCTCAACAATCCAGAAGAAAAGTTTCTATGCTGACAAAACCCAGATCAGGCCATGCCAAGCCAAGCCAATATGGCTTCTGGTATTTCCCAGTGCCCCAAACCAGCAACCAATGATAAAGCATTATTGTGCCTCTTTTCCTTAGCGATGACAAGTAACATTGTATTATATGATATATGTACATTTTTCAAGAATTCTTCATTAGGAATAACACATTTTTGAGAACTCTCATAGCATAGTGTTACAAAGTATGATCAAGTATGCATTAATGATTTAAGAACTCCAGTTCATTAAACTTCCAAGACTCAGAATGCTTGCTGAAGTTGAACAACTTCCTTTTTATCCATCAGTTTTCCTACAACCATTCTGCAAAGCAAATGCTATATACTGTGTACCCTGAGCTATATTTTCAATGCACACAGTTTAAGAACTTTTCCAGCTGAAATGGTCTTGGAGCATCTGCTCCAAGCTGAATATAAAAGGTGCCATTTAAGAATATGAATTATCAATATTCCAGATAAATCTTTTCTTCCTTTCCCCAAAAGCTGATGGACATCCCTAGTGCATTTCTTCACAGTTACCTTCATATGACATTATCAATAAAAATTTCATCAATGAAATGTTAAGGAAAATTTTTAAAACCAACAAATTATGAAGGCAAAGAAAAAAGGAAAGATGTTTTGTTTTTCACAAAGAAAGATTTCAGCTGTCTATAGTCTGACAAACAGTAAAAATATAGCTGATTTAACAAATGAATGCTCAATCAATGATGCACTGAGGCACATGACACAAGCAAGTCAAAATCCATTACATTCAAGAACATCCTTTAAATTCCACTTCGGTGCACTGACCCTGTTGCTCAATGCTAAAGACTTTACAAGTTTTTTTTTTTTTTTTGGTGAAACATTCAGAAGAGCTTTTGTTTTGGCGTTCACTCAGCTGCACCTCACAATTAACACTGCCAGACTCTTCTCTAATCAATTATTCATAGAGATTACTAGCATATCTTTTGAGCACCTTAACTTCACATCAGAAGTGTGCGAGGGCTGACACATGCATGTGTACATTACAGAATAAAAGGCAGACTCTAGGCAGGTTTTAACGCTAAATGAGAACAAGGCTAAAAGAAGTGAAATCAACATTTTCAGTCAAAGTTGAGCTCCAGGCAAGCTGCAGGCAGTGCACAGCGTGAGAGAATTTGGCTCTAGAAAGTGCCCATGTGTTGACAGCTGAAGAAGAGAGTTTGAAGGCTTAATGGTAAGAAATGTTCCATCAATGATAATGTTACACATCACTCCTCTTACTGGATTTGCTAGTCATCTTCACAATTCCTGGCAATCAATGATACACACACCTATATACACAGAACTACTTTATAAAGCTTTAGCATTAAAAATAAAATAGGATGAGTTTTTAAATAATTATTAGAGTTAGCCATGTCAAACTAAAGTGGTAAAAGATAATATTCATAAAGAAACTTCGATTGTGACTGTGATAATAATTTAAGGATACAGAGGAAACACTGAAATCTGGAAGCCTGCCATGATTTTATAAAGTGTGCTAGTTAATTGGAACTGTGTTCCACAGAACATGTCAGTCTATATTACAAACAATACATAAGAAATATACATGGAGGGCTCTATGAAGAACTGGTGGTGTGGGAAGTGCATATGGAAAAAAAAGGTAAGCTAGGAGGAAGAGCTCTGCTTTTTTAGTACCTGCAAATTGCTCTTTCTGCCCCTCTAACTCTGGTAAGAACTCTAGATCTAGTTATGAATTGGATTTGCACAACATATACATTCAAGAGTAGGGATGTGCGAATCAAGTTGGATTTGAATAGATACAACTCGAATCTGGCTGATTCTAATCAATCTGGCCGATTCTAATCTGGCGGATTCTAATCAGATTAGAAACAAATCACTTCTCAAAGGGGTGATTTGATTCGAATCAATTTGACCTGTTTATAAAATTAAAGCCTGGGGAGGGAGGAGGCCTCCTTTTAAAATGACATAAAGAACCACCAATGTGCCAGGACCTCATCTTTCAAGTGTGCAGAGGACAGCCGGGGGACGGGGGGGAGGTGGTGACCCAACCTACCATCCCTCTGTGGCCTGCTGGCCACTCATTTCAAAAAGAAAGAGGGGTGAAGGAGCCTTTGAACCACTCCTCAGTGGTACTACTGGCATGGTACCTACTATAGAGTGGCAGGGGAGGGGGAGGAGGCACCCCTACCTACTAGGAGTGATACCTAGTACAGAGTGGCACCAGATGCCGCTGGAAGCCACAGGCAGGAGTTGAGGGCATGCCTCTCTCCTGCTGTTACTCCCCTGCAACTGTTACTCAGAGGCATCCTGCCTTTGAGGCTGGAGGTGGCCCACAGCCCTCAGACTAGTAGCTGTTGATAGACCTCTCCTTCATGAAGTTATCCAAACCCTTCTTAAAGCTATCCAGGTTGTTGACTCTTACCATATCTTGTGGCAGAGAATTCTGCAAGTGGATTATGCATTGTGTGAAAAAGTACTTCCGTTTGTTGGTCCTAGATTTCCCGGCAATCAATTTCATGGGATGACCCCTGGTTCGAGTGTTATGGGAGAGGGAGAAGAATTTCTCTCTATCCACTTTCTGCACACCATGCATGATTTATAGACCTCTATCATGTGTCCCCGCAGTCGTCTTTTTTCTAAACTAAAAAGCCCCAGGTGTTATAGTCTTGCCTCATAAGAAAGGTGCTCTAGGCCCCTGATCATCTTGGTTGCCCTCTTCTGCACCTTTTCCAGTTCTACAATGTTCTTTTTTAGATGTGGTGACCAGAATTGTACACAGTACTCTAGGTGTGGTTGCACCATTGTTTTGTATAAGGGCATTATAATATTAGCTGTTTTATTTTCAAACCCCTTCCTAATGATCTCGAGCATAGAATTGGGCTTTTTCACAGCTGCCGCACATTGAGTCAACACTTTCAGTCCTTCTCCTGGTCAGTCACCGACAGCTCAGATCCCATCAGCATATACTTGAAGTTGGGATTTTTCATCCCAATGTGCATCACCTTACACTTGCCAACACTGAATAGCATTTGCCACTTTGTCGCCCACTCGACAAAGTTTGGAGAGATCCTTTTGGAGCTCCTCACAATCCTTTTTGGATTTCACTACCCGAAAGAGTTTGGTATCATCCACAAATTTGGCCACCTCGCTGCTTACCCCTGCTTCTAGATCATTTATGAATAAATTTGAAAGCACCGGTCCCAGTACAGATCCCTGGGGGATCCCACTTCTTACTTTCCTCCATTGTGAAAACTCTCCAATTATACCTACCCTCTGTTTCCTGTCTTTCAACCAGTTAGCAATCCACACATGTACTTGTCCCTTTATCCCATGACCGCTAAGTTTTGTTTCATTTGTTGTTGAGGTATTAATCTTAAACATATTTACTCAATCCAAAGCCCCACTTGTGCCACAGTTTGAGGATAGTGTAATGTAGTCTTACCCTTTGAATTTATAGCTTGCAGTAACTCTGAATGTGCCAAAGATTCAATATGAAAGCCCCTATAGGGAGAGCTCTTTGGGCACACTGGAGGTCTTGCAAGAGTTAGTTGTACCAGAGAAACTGGTGTGAACTGCTTCATAACTCTTACCACATACTCAAGAGAGAAAACTCTCATTAAAAATCTGTTTTTAGAAGTCAAATTCAAGCTGACACTATTTGATCATTTGATTAGCACAACTAATCTTGATGTGGCATAAAATCTCCAGAAAGTAATATGTGGGGGAAGGCCCACATAAATGGAGACCAGGAAACATTTCTTTTTTTGCAAATTTAACAAACATGCTCTTAAAATACACAAAACCCACATAATATAAAATGAAAGTTTTAAAAGAGATCAATAAAAATGCAGTCACAGGGAACCGTGGGTAATTGTTTCTGGCAGCTATGTCATAGGACACAATATTTCCAGTCAGTCAAATTAACACAATTTTGCTAACACAGTTTTATAACTAGACTTTACATCATAAGAATGTGTAGAAAAACTGCACCCTTTGTGGGTAGTAGTACTTCATTTCAAGCTTTAAGTATGGAATTAATGTCTGCATGTCCATAGTTAACTCACCAATGATGAAAACTCTTCAGTCCCATCCAGGCATATTCTGCTCTTTGCCATAACCTTTTAAGTTCTGAGCCAGGAATATGTCTGTCTATCCATCTGTATCAATAGGGATGCTTTTATTTCATATCTATATAATGTGTATTGTCCCACACTAATATTGATTGAAGGAACTCAGGCAAAGCAGTGTCAGCTTTTATTCCTACAGGGAAACCACTCAGCTGAATGGCAAGGTACTTAAGGTCAAATCAGGATTCATCTCACTTTGTTGCTATGCCTTAAACTGTGCAAAGCTAATGCAAAAAAGAAAAACAAAGATAGCCTTTTCAGGTATGCTCAAGTTCTCTATTTAATGTCCCCCCATGCCCACTGTCCTTAAATAGTTCAATAGTAAATATATACACATACAATGCACTCCACCAAGATGGCAGAAGAGTTGAAAGCACCATGCACAAAAGGGAACACTTTTTAACTACAGAGACCTAGAATTACACAGGCAGGTAACATGGTAACACACACAAATGGCCTGAAGATGACAATGACAGTATGCACAGATGACTAGTAGCGCCAATGGCTTTTAATATATATTAGATTAGACAAATACATGGCGCCTAGGTAAACTCCTCCTGTATTCTACCAAAGACAACCACAGGGCTCTATAGTCACCAGGAGTCAACACCGACTCAACGGCACACTTTACCTTTAAGTTATAACCATTGATAGACTTATTTGCTACAGTCACAAAGAATCCATCATTTACATTAAGAGGAAAAACAATTCTGACAATCCTTCTCCAGTTCCTTGTACTGTAATCCTCCATGATGTGCAGTCTCTGAATCTTCAGTTCATTAAACTGGACCTTTAGTCTGATTCAGAACAATTCTTATGCTTGAGGGTTGTTGTGGTTTTATTCATTCATTCATTCATTCATTCATTCGATTTCTATACTGCCCTTCCAAAAATGGCTCAGGGCAGTTTACACAGAGAAATAATAAATAAATAAGATGGATCCCTGTCCCCAAAGGGCTCACAATCTAAAAAGAAATGTAGACACCAGCAACAGTCACTGGAGGTACTGTACTGGGGGTGGATAGGGCCAGTTACTCTCCCCCTGCTAAATAAAAGAGAATCACCACATTAAAAGATGCTCAATTAGCAGAGGTTTTTGTGGGTTTTTTTACATTAAGGACAAACAAATTCAGTAGGTAGAAGGTCACCAAATATATCTGAACAGTGCTTGGTGACAACCACTGCCTCTAAGAAACTGCAGCCTTTCTTTCTTTTTTCATTTTAATGTCCAACTTATCCATACAAAGAGGAAGCTCAAAGAATATCACAACCAGTCCTTAAATGCATCTGCAATATTAATAAAGACAACTCTCTTGACCAAGGAAAAAACCCATTGTTGCTTGCTTATGCACCAAACACAATAATGTAGGGTGTGTGTGTGTGCAGTGTAAAAAATAAATTAGCACTAAATCAGACTTTCCACCGGTGCATGTGGCAGCAAGCCCAAAGACTTGCAGGATATTCCTCTTCTTGAGTGGCTGCAAGAGCCAGACAATTTCAGGCAGGCAACTTACGGATGATTATTAGCTGGGAAGTCTAGCTGAGCTAGTATGTAGGCAGAATGGTCTAAAATAGGCTAAGAGGGCATAGCAAACAAAAGGTATATAAACTATGGGCTTAGGAAGAAGCCATTTCATTGATAGGGCCGAGAAGGTGATTAACGAAGGCGATTAACTTGAAGCTTACACCAGTCAAGAGCAACAGATCTAGGAAATACAGTCCCTGGAGATGGATTTTTTGTGTTTGTTAAGGCTAAAACCTGGAACTGTAATAGAAGCTCATTACTACACATTTCATCACACAATCATCAGCTGAATGTACATTGTCACCAACAGTTTTACCCATTAGGCTTAAGCCCTTTGAGGAGAATGAGCACTTACCAGCTTACTATGCAGCATTTTTCACAATATGTAACACCATTAAAAAGCATCTGCCAAGGAACTAGAGATTGATTTGATAGGCCAAATGTATTTCTCACACTCATGATGCAGCTCCTGGACTGATATTAAATTAAATCAGGAACAGTTAACCAGCTCATACACTTGCACTTCATTCAGAGTAACTGCAATCATTTTATCACATATCCAGGTGCATAAAGATGTAAGAAACTGTGCAAGAGCATCTGCTTTGCATGCAGAAGGTTTCAGGTTCAATATCTGGAATCGCCAGTAAGGCTGGGAAAGGCTCTTGTCTGAAACCTTGGAGAGCTGCCCCCAGTCAGTGTGTAGACAATACTGTGCTAGATAGAACAGTGGTCTTTCTTTATATAAGGTAGCTTTCTGTACAATTTCTGTAACCTTGGTTCATGAAAACAAAGGTTACAGCAAGTACTATGCACCACTTAACTCTGGGGGCTTCCAAATTTTCTGTCCACACACCTTGCAATAATTCATTCATTCATTCATTCATTCATTCATTCAGTTTCTATACCGACCTTCCAAAAATGGCTCAGGGCGGTTTACACAGAGAAATAATAAATAAATAAGATGGATCCCTGTCCCCAAAGGGCTCACAATCTAAAAAGAAACATCCTGCTGGACACTGAACCAACACAGTTTAAAGTGAAAATTGGCCGAAATTTTTGAAACCATATCACCCTCTTGAATATTTCCAGGGTAATACCAAGGTTGGAGTGGGACAGGAAGATTATTATTATTATTATTATTATTACATTTATATCCCGTTCTTCCTCCAAGGAGCCCAGAGTGGTGTACCACATACTTGAGTTTCTCTTTCACAACAACCCTGTGAAGTAGGTTAGGCTGAGAGAGAAGTGACTGGCCCAGAGTCACCCAGCTAGTTTCATGGCTGAATGGGAATTTGAACTCGGGTCTCCCCGGTCCTAGTCCAGCACCCTAACCACTACACCACACTGGCTCTCAGAAAATGGGCCCCTGCCTCTTCTCCTTCCCACCCCCACTGTCTTTGCTGCAAGCATGTAGTCAAAAATAAAGCATTTGTGACACACCCTCCCCCTCACTTCTGCACAGAAAATATCTTTCAGTCCCCACACATGCAGAGTTCATGTGATCACACACATTTGTGCTCATGCATTCTTCTGGCTCAGAAACATTTTTAACATATATACCTCCTAAAATCACTTCATATATTTAAAAAACAGTAAACATGCTTCTGTTCATCTTTATCCAGTTTCTCTCTCTTGGCAGCATGGAACCATTTTGTGGCCAAAAATCTCCCCCCCCCCGAGACTTTTGGCAAAAATTCACAAAAATTTGGAAGATTTGTATGTTTGGGGAGAGCTGGAGGCCTGAAGAGCAAGATACTGTGCTTTATTCCCTTTATCCCTGATTTTTCCACCCTTTTCTTAGCTTAAGGGACCTATCCCCTAGATTCCCATGGGGGCAAGGTTTCATTATTCGCAGTTTTCGTATTCACGCCTATAGGTGAGATTGAAACCACCGCAAATAATGAGGGCCACCTGTACTGTGATTTTACTCTGTTCTTTTTAATGATGGCAGGATTTTAAAAGGGTCCCTAAACTCATTTAAATGAAGATAATTTCAGCTCTGTCCAGCTTCAGGAGGGAAGGGGGAGAGGGAAAACAAGCATCAGGTAGCATCTCTCCCTCCTTCCTTCCTTGTGACTGGCTGAATGATGCCCAGTGCCATTTCCCTCACCATTGAGCCTGTCAGTCAGGCTGAGCTGAACCTCAGCATTAGTCAGTCAGTCAGGAGAAAAAGAGGAGGGAGGAATGTTGCCTGACAGCCCTCCTCGTCTCCTTCTGGAGAGGACTCATCTTGCTGGAAGCTGAGATGAGTCATCTGATCAGGAGCCAACAACTTGAATTGAAGTGGGTAGCCAAGAGGCGGAGAGCAAAGAGCAAGTTTTTGCCCAGCCAACAGGCCCCTCTCCTTCAGGGGCTCTGGGACATTTGTTTCACCAATTATAGCTACACCTGAGAATACTTCTCAAATAATGACTAAAAAGGTGGCCACATAGAGCATACAGAAAATTAGGGGTGTGCATGGTCCGGAGTCTCTCCCGGTCCGGCACAGGGGGGACTGTTACTTTAAGCGGGGGGAGTGGTAGTACTTACCCCACCCGCCGCTCTTCCCCCTCCGGCACTGGTCGTTTTAAACATCTTCTTGGGGCGACAGAGTTCCTCCCTGCCGCCCCTGCCCCCATCGTCGTTCCTTATGGCTTAAAAGAGACTAGCACTAGCGGCGCACATGCGCCCTGCTCAGCATGCGCTCGTCTGACACTGGCGCGCACGTGCCAGTGTCAGAGACAAGCGCACGCGCCGAGGAGGGCGCATGCGCGCTGCTAGCGCTAGTCTCTTTTAAGCCATAAGGAACAACGACGGGGGCAGGGGCGGCAGGGAGGAACTCTGCCGCCCCAAGAAGATGTTTAAAACGACCAGCGCCGGAGGAGGAAGAGCGACGGGGGGGGGGTAAGTACTACCACCCCCCCGCTTAAAGCTACATGCCCCCACCCATCCGAACCTCCGAACCTCCAGACCGCCGGACTGCCGAACCAGTCCAGAGGTCTGTAACAGTGTGCCCGGACCGAACCATGCACACTACTACAGAAAATGAGAGAAAATGCATTCTGTGACATTTTGTGCTGAAGATACCAGAAGTATTCACTAATCCATTTGGCATGCATATTGTCAGAGAGCAAACACAGGCTTCTCTGTTGCACAACCTGACATGCTGGATTCCATGCTGCCGCCTTCATCATCTTCAGAGCAAGTTAACAATAATGGAAGGCACAGACAAGACAGGATTTTGAGTTTGGAGTAAGCAGTGAGGTGGCAAAATTTGCAGATGACACCAAACTATTTAGGGTAGTGAAATCCAAAACAGATTGTGAGAAGCTCCAAAAAGATCTCTCCAAACTGGGTGAGTGGGCGACAAAATAGCAAATGCAGTTTAATGCGAGCAAGCATAAAGTGAATGCATATTGGGGCAAAAATATCCCAACTTCACATATACACTGATGGAATCTGAGCTGACTGACCAGGAGAAAGATCTTGGGGTCATGGTGGACAGCTCATTGAAAATGTCAATTCATTACAAAGCAGCTGTGAAGAAGGCCAATTTCATGCTCAGGGTCATGAGGAAGGGGATTGCAAATAAAAATACTAATATCATAACACCCTTATACAAATCTATGGAGCGGACACATTTGGAGTACTGCGTGTAGTTCAGGTCACTGTATCTTAAGTAAGACATTGTAGAACTTGAAAAGGTGCAGGAGGGCAACCAAGATGATCAGGGGCTCTGAGTACCTTCCTTATGAGGCAAGGCTACAACACCTGGGACTTCTTAGTTTAGAAAAAAGATGACTGTGGGGAGACATGATAGAGGTCTATAAAATCATGCATGGTGTGGAGAAAGCTGATAAAGAAATTTTCCCCCCTCTCACATAATACTAGAACCAGGGGTCATCCCATGAAATTGTCAAGAAATTTAGGACCAACAAACCTCCCTTGCTATCATGCTTTCCCAGCTGGACTGCTGAATTTTACGCCATAATCCTCCTGGCAGATAAGAAACCTTCTACCACCTACAAGGTTGCCAAATTTTGTGCAGCTGCTGCTAAGATCCGTCAACAGCTAATATCTAGTCCTTTTTAGATGTTGTTACATAAGACTTCTATGTTGGTGTATTCTGTATGATTTACTTCTTATCTGAATGTAGTATCATCTGTTTGTATATACAGGTGAAACTCGGAAAATTAGAATATCGTGCAAAAGTCCATTAATTTCAGTAATGCAAATTAAAAGGTGAAACTGATATATGAGACAGACGCATTACATGCAAAGCAAGATAAGTCAAGCCTTAATTTGTTATAATTGTGATGATCATGGCGTACAGCTCATGAAAACCCCAAATCCACAATCTCAGAAAATTAGAATATTACATGGAACCAAGAAGACAAGGATTGAAGAATAGAACAATATCGGACCTCTGAAAAGTATACAGTGTACTGTGCTTGATTGGCCAGCAAACTCGCCTGACCTGACCCCATAGAGAATCTATGGGGCATTGCCAGGAGAAGGATGAGAGACATGAGACCAAACAATGCAGAATTGCTGAAGGCCGCTAATGAAGCATCCTGGTCTTCCATAATACCTCAGCAGTGCCACAGGCTGATAGCATCCATGCCACACCGCATTGAGGCAGTAATTGCTGCAAAAGGGGCCCAAACCAAGTACTGAATACATATGCATGCTTATACTTTTCAGAGGTCCAATATTGTTCTATTCTTCAATCCTTGTCTTCTTGGTTCCATGTAATATTCTAATTTTCTGAGATTGTGGATTTGGGGTTTTCATGAGCTGTACGCCATGATCATCACAATTATAACAAATTAAGGCTTGACTTATCTCGCTTTGCATGTAATGCGTCTGTCTCATATATCAGTTTCACCTTTTAATTTGCATTACTGAAATTAATGGACTTTTGCATGATATTCTAATTTTCCGAGTTTCACCTGTATAACTGATCAATGATCATAATAAAGTATTTCTTTTCATTTCATTAGGATGAACAAAAGGAAGTACTTTTTCATACAAACACATAATCAACTTGTAGAATTCTCTGCCACAAGATGCAGCAACAGCCTAGATGGTTTTAAGAGGGGTTTGCATAACTTCATGGAGGAGAGGTCTATCAACGGCTACTAGTCTGAGAGTTATAGGCCAACTCCAGTCTCAGAGACAGGATGCCTCTGAATACCAGTTGCAGGGGAATAACAGCAGGAGAGAGGGCAAGCCCTCAGCTCCTGCCTATGGCCTTCCCAGCGGCATCTGGTGGGCAACTGTGTGAAACAGGATGCTGGATTAGATGGGCTTGGGCCTGATCCAACAGGGTTATTCTTATGTTCTTAAAGCTAAAAGGAACTGCAGGCTGATAAATATTACTTATCTGTGCTGGCAACAAGAAACGAAATCCTTGGCTTCCTCAAGTTCCACATATATAGCATGTTTCATTTCCCCAACTTAAATTGCCCACTACCACTGCCAATTGCTCCTGCCAAACTGAGACCCAATTTAAAAATTAAAGTCCTAAACCAATCCTAAACCAATATGCAGGCTACTGTAAAGCATTTACTCACACCAATGCTATATGCATAATATTTAAAGCTCCTTAGAGCATGTACTATGTTTGCCTAACAGTGTTCATCCTCTCTAGTGGCAACAGCACCAGCATTCAGCAGCTACAGGTGCCAGAGGCTAGGGGTGTGCACGAATGGTTCGAAATGAACCAGAAAGGCGGCTGGTCCACGATAAAACCACATCAAATCCATTTTGCTGCAAACCAGTTCGAATGTTTGAGCGGCTTATGGCAGCCGCCATTTTGTCAGCGTGTTTACTTGTTTTTCTCCCTTGCTGATTGGTTTTCTGCTGCAGCCTTCCGATTGGCTTGCAATCTCCTTTCCTCTGGAAGGCTTGTTATCATTCCAAATCAAGTGTTTGGGCAACTCTGTCCCCATTGGCTAGAGGGAGCGACAAGGAAGGGGCAAGGAAAAGGAAGGAGTTTCAAATTGTATTTAAAGCCCAGGCAGACAGTGCCTGGCTTCACTCTGCCTCTGGATCTCTGGAGGAAGAGCTCGCTGTCTTGCTCTGCATTGCTGCCTTGCTCCTTGCTTTTGCTGGATCCCTGCTGCTGAGCTGGATCACTGAGACTGCACTGCAGCAAACACTGCTCTGCTTGACCTTCTACTGCTGGAGAGAGAGCGGGGTGGGGCTTACCTGTCTCTCTCATTTTTTCCTTTTCCTTTGCCGTAACAACTGCTTTTTGTTTTCCTAAGTTTCCACACTCCAGTAACTTCAACTGGTTGCTGTGTTTTGAGCCTACTTTCCTTAAGGAAAATAAGCTTAAGAGATCACCCAGCATTCTCTCTGTGTGTCCCCACACAATGCCTGGACCAATATAAACCAAATTGGGTACAGTTGTAGGGACACATAGCAACACCGGAACGGAATAGTTTGTGATGGTGTTATCCAACCTGATTCAAGATGGTGGACATATAAATGTTTGAGGCGCAAGTGTGCTAACTTGTGGACCATCTAACCGATTTGAACCAAATTTGCTACAGCTGTAGGGGCACATAGGTACGCTCCAATGGCATAGTTTGTAATGATGCCATCCGCTCCAATCTAAGATGGCCTGATGTGTGAATGTTTGAGGTGCAAGTGGCTAATTTGTGGACTGTCTAAATGATTTGAAGCAAATTTGGTACAGTTGTAGTGAGTGACACATAGGAACACCTCAATGGCATAATTTGTAATGATGTCATCCACCCCAATTCAAGATGGTGGACATGTGAATGTTTTAGGCTGAAGTGGGCCAATTTGTGAGGATGATAATTAAGATTATAGTAAAAGGAGAGTAGGCAGATTAGTTCTTATCATAACAACTTGTTTTTTTCTTCCTTATGCTGGTTGGTGCCCCCCCATCAGCTTTTCTGTTATTTTATTTTTGAGTGGGTGGGTGCCCACCTGCTGGTGCCCATCTGCCCTCCCCTTCACTGAGTGCCAGTGTGTGCTCGGCCTGATTGCCTGGAGCTCCTAGTCAGAAAGACTCCAGCTGAAGATGCCAAAAGAAGACAACATCAGATTGGTCAGCCCCCGCCCCCAACCCCTCTTTTGAGTTCTTTCTTTTAAATAGGGCCCAGTTTGGGGAAGAGATTTATGTAGGTGGATACTAGGACTTGGAGGATGCTGGGTAGGTTAGACCACAGTAATCCTCTGCATCCCTTTCCTTAGACATACCCCATTGTTGCGTCTCCCTGCAAAGGCCTCCCCCGCAAATAAAGCCTGTGTCTTTATTTGGAGGAATTTATTTTTCTAGCTTTTGTTATTGACAGCAAAACATGTGGCACCTACAGCATAATAAATAGACCACCCCCAGCACCACACCCCCTAAAGGCGCTCCACCCACCACCACCAATAGAGCTAGGGCTTTAAGAAGATGTCTGGGCAGGTGCCTAGCAGAGCTAGGAGCAGAGTGGCAGGCAGAGGGAAGGGTGATGCTGCTGGTTGTGGGGGCAAAGGCAGAGAGAGGGACCTACTGCCCAAGTCACCGCCATCCCTCTAGAAGTTGTGTGCAGTGCCTATCCAGTGTGTGTGTGCAGCGCCTATCCAGTAGCTCAGCCACCTGTAGATGTTGCCAGTTACGCAATGGGTGCAATTGGTGGGCAAGTGGTCTGATCGATCAGAGTCTTATCTCCTCACCCGGACCATTGGAGAGATCGAGAGCCAGCGAGGTATAGTGGTTAGAGCCCTGGACTAGGACCGGGGAGACCCGAGTTCAAATCCCCATTCAGCCATGAGACTTGCTGGGTGACTCGGGGCCAGTCACTTCTCTCTCAGCCTAACCTATGTCACAGGGTTGTTGTGAGGAGAAACTCAAGTATGTAGAACCCCGCTCTGGGCTCCTTGGAGGAAGAGTGGGATATAAATGTAAAAACAATCAAACAAACAAATAAGGAAAGAAAGAAAGAAAGGAAGGAAGGAAGGAAGGAAGGAAGGAAGAAAGGAAGGAAGAAAGGAAGAAAGAAAGGCAGGCAGGCAGGCAGGCAGGCAGGCAGGCAGGCAGGCAGGCAGGCTCTGGATGACCAGCCATTCTAGGTGGTGAAGAACTCTGGCTTCCGTCACCTGTGCCTACTGCTTGCTCCCAACTGCAAGATCCCCTCACACACCAACTTCAGCGGGCAGGTGGTTCCTTCTCTGTGCACGTTGGAATTGCTAGAATCAGCAGGGCCTGATATCAGCATGCACTTTACTACAGATCTGTGGACCATCCATAGAGGGGTCCATGCTGTCTTCCTGTCCCTCATGGTACACTGCTGGAGGCAGGAGAGAAAAGGAACATCTGCTACTGGTGGCATGGCCAGCCCCTCCCATGCCACAAAGCTCAGGTGAACACTGATCACACTGCAGATAAGGTGTTGGTGGTCATGGAACGCCAGGTGGCAGAATGGCTATCTGGTCATCCAATCCTTTGATGAAGGTTCCTGGTCACCAACAATGGTGCAAACATGTTGAGGGCAGTCTGTCAGCTGCAGTTTGTGTCTATCCGTTGTATGGCACGCACTCTGCACCTGGCCATAACAGATGTACTTGGCCTTAAGGAGAATAGGACCAGGCAATGTCAAGGCCTCCCCACTGAAGGCCCTGCTGCTGCCACCATGGCTGCTGTTGTGGAGAAGTGCCATAAGATAGCAGTCCGTTTCTACCAGAGACAAAAGGCTAGGCAGATGCTCAGGGAAAGGCAGCATGAGCTCCACCTACCTGAACACCTGATCCCTCATGATGTTCCTATCTGGTGGAATTCCACCTCTCTCTTGCTCCAGTGTCTGCAGGAGCAAGAGGCAGCCATCATGCCCTGACAAGGAGTAGCATCTTGGGAGTGTGCAACCTGTCCAATGCACTGGAAGCTCACTTTCAAGGTTGTCTTGGTACTTGAGCCGTTCCTTGTTGCTACAAACAGCTTGTGTGCCAAGACAGCAACACTGAGCCAGGCTTTGCCCACTGCTCTTCTCCTGTAGAAGATTATGGGTGACCTCCAGACCTTGCTGACCACTGGAGAAGCACGTGGCCTGGCAGGTTGGCGGAGGACTGGAGTGGTGGAGTGGCTCAGCAACATGTTGGGTCAATTGGAAGAAAAAGGTTTTGGCCTATGTAACCTAGTGATGACGAGCTACCCAGGTGGAGAGATCTCCTTGTTCAAGAGATTAGGCCTACAGAGGACAAGCTGGGTCTGAACCAGGAGGAGGGTGCTGGAGCACCTACTTCTAGTGCACATTCCATCCCCAGCAGCAGAGTCACCACCATTTCCCAGGCCAGCAGTGTGGTGTCCCTGGCAGCACCAACGCAGCTTGCAGTTCTGCCCGTGTGTTCCACCCAGTGGTTCAAACAAGAGTCCTTTGTCACCTTGCCAGGGATACAGGAGGCATCCCCCAAGACTTCTAGATGTGCTGAGTGGTTTGTTCTGCAGTACCTGCAGGAGCTAGTGATAGGCCTGGAAATTGAGCTGATGCAGTGTTGGGCAATGTGTTGCCATGTCTGGCCGAACTTGGCGGCAATTGCCAGACAGTTCCTCTCATGCCCGCCAATCAGCATCCAGAGCAAGAGGGTGTTCTCCATGGCTGGGGATGTGGTGACACTTCACTGCTCACATTTGGATGCTGGCTTAGTGCTATGTGGTCCTTTTGGGTTGTCCCAGAGACGAGTCTGGCTGCCACAATCTGTACCCATTGTAGTTTCCACACTACGTACAAAGGCAGCCCATTTAGAGTTCATTACAGTAGTCAAGCCTGGAGGTTACCATCATATGTGCCACTGTTTTAACATCATTTACTTCCAGAAATGGGCGTAGCTGACGTATCAGCCAAAGCTGATAAAAAGCGCTCCTGGCCACTGCCTCAATCCGAGAAACCAGAGCAAGTTTTGGATAAAGGAGCACTCCCAAGCTATGTACCTGATCTTTCAGGAGGAGTGTAACCTCACCCAGAACAGGCTGACCTAAACCATCTCTTGGGTCCCAACCCCCACAGTCAGTAACTCCATCTTATTTGGATTCAACTTCATTTTGTTCTCTCTCATCCTGCTCATTATCATCTCCAGGCAGACATTTAGAGAAGTTATGACATTTTCTGATGAGGTTGATATGGAGGAATAGATTTGGGTGTCATCAACATACTGATAACACCCTGCAACAATACCTCCTGATGATCTCTCCAAGCAGTTTCATGTAGATGTTAGAACACTGGAGATAGTATGAAGGCTTGTAGAACTCCATACTTCAGTTCTCGCTCTGCAGAGCAGCAGTCTCCAAGCAATACCATCTGGAATCTACCCGAGAGGTAGGCCGCTGTAGAACAGTGTCACCCAATCCCACCTTCCTCAGGAGATGGTATTGAAAGCCAGCAAGAGATACAAAAGGATCTCTCTTTGCAGGCACAAAGTGGGCTGCATGTGGAAGGCTTAGTCTGGATGCTGCCCATTATTTTTCCAGTTACAATGCAGCAATTTTTATTATGATGAAGTGAGCACGGGCTGAGGACTTTCAGTAGATTAACACCTAATGATTCAGTTTCACAAATGGTTCAAAGTATGTCATAGTACCAACCATGGAAGAAAGGTCTTCAAAAAAGGTTCAGCTTGCATGTTGAGATGCAATCTAAATATATTCAATCCGTTCAAAAGGGTTCAACCAGGACCACAACAAAGTTTCAGACTGCATGAAATTTTATTCCTCAGTAGTACCTCTCTCACTTGACTGGTTTTATACACTTGTAGATTATAATATTTAAAACCCCTAGATGGACAGAAATGATTTTTAAAACTACCAATTTCTTTTAAAGAACATTGCTATAAAGCAGCATTTTAACCACTGTGGGTTTATTTTCCTACAACAATCTCAGAAATATCCATAAAAATATATTTGAATCCCTCCCCCATAGAAACAGCTCCCCTGGGTTCAACACTTGAAAATCTTGCATTATTTCCCCATAGTAATAAGAATCTTGTAAGACAAGATTCAATGCAAGTATAAACTGATACACATCAGGACCAAAAAAAAATCCCATTTATGAGCAGTTCAGATAGTGAAGACAAGAGATATTTTTCTCCCTCTTGTATAATACTGTTTTATTTATTTAAAATATGTATGCCCGGCCTCTCTAATGCACTACTGCTCAAGGCGGCTTACAACATTAATACTGGAATATTGTAACAATAAGAAGGTTGAGTTTGCAATAGATTCAGCAATAGATTCAGAACAGACAAAACAGTGTATTTCACACAACGTAGAATTTAAATAATGCGTTATGACACAAGATGCTGATTGTCACCAGCTTAGATGGCTTCAAAAGGGGACTAGACAAATTCACTGAGGATAGATGTGGTGGAAGAGGGTAAACAGGGTCATAGCTCAGTGGCAGAGTACCTGCTTTGCATGAAGAAGGTCCCAGGTTCACTCCCTGGCATCTTTAAGGCAGGTCTGGGGAAAACTCCTGCCTGAAACCTTAGAGAGCCGCTGCCAGTCAGTGCCTACAATACTGAGCTAGGGAGAATTTATCAATGGACTGACTCCGTATAAGGTACCTTCCTATGTTCTTGGATTTCAACTGCTATTAACTGCAATTGCTACATGAACTTCCAGTTTCAGAAATAGCATAACACTGAATATCCAGCTGTTTTGGGTGGAGCAGCCACCTAATGGCGTAGTGGGGAAGTAGCCTGTCTGCAGAGCAGGAGGCTGTTGGTTCGAATCCCAGCTGGTGTGTTTCCCAGAATATGGGAAACTCCTATATCGGGCAGCAATGATATAGGAAGGTGCTCAAAGGCATCAACTCATACTGCATGGGAGAAGGCAATAGTAAATCCCTCCTGTATTTCTAAAAGAAAACCACATGGCTCTGTGGTTTCCTCTCACCAGGAGTCGACCTCGACTCGACAGCACCACCTTTCCTTTCCTTGGGGGTGGGGAGCATGAACAATAGCAGGGGAGGGCAATTACCTTCATGTGAACAGAATGCTGAACTAGACTGACCCTTGGTATGGTCCAGCAAGGTTCTTATGACTTCAGCAAACGTGTAACATTGTTTTATTTGCCCCCTGTCTTGAACAAAGGTTGTAAGGATAGATCAAATGTGCCCTTACATGGGAGCTATTTCTGCTCGTGTCCTCCTGCCGCATTTCCCTTCCACCACAATCCCACATTGCTCTGGAGGGTTCTCCGGGACTCACATGCTTTTTTAGGGGGCACAGGGAGCTGCAATGGGGATGAGGAAATGGGAAAGCCCTCTTTCTTGAGCAGAGATGCACTTGTGTATCTTGGGACCATGCATTTAAAAAAAAAATCTACTTGATACTCAGAAGACAAAACATGGTATGAAAAAATTGTTATCTAAGAGGTAGCTGTGCCTCAAAAAGATAAGAAGTTTCATTCACAATTATCTCAACTGGGCAACTAGTGCTGCAGCATGGTTGCACAGCCCTCAGAGACATATTTTTGAAAGCCAAAACATATGTTTAGAGGCACGGGAGAACAGCGGAAGTCACTCCTTCTGTGTGTACACTCAGCTGTGTGACAAACCTTTGGCTGAACTCCGCAGAACCATCTCTGATAGGGTGGAGTTCTTGCCCTGCTCTCCTAACATGGCAGAACAAGTGGACCACTAATTGCAGTTTTTTAAAAGACTGAATTGAGAGTCTTACTCTTATCAAAGTAAAAACCAAAAAGATTCTAAATTGGCAAAACAATATACAAGTTTGCCCCCACTTATATAATACAGATCTGAAACAACATATATGGTGATCAAGCTCTTATAAAGGTTGATTTGAAAAATGTGATTTCTGCAGGCAATTGTGCTCTTTCTCAAAATCCATGATCTCATTCTATTGCATGCTGTTCCTATACACAGAGTGAAGGCATCATAATGGACACTACTCTGTGCAAAACCCAAAGTGTACTTTCACTATTATGAAATGAATCAAAATATGCTGCTGATGGCTAAGGGATATCAGAGTCCCTATAGCTTGAGGAATGGCCCTAAGCTCTTGCCAAATTATATACTTCAGAGTTACAGATTTGCTAGTGGAATGTTTTCCATTTTACAGTTGATGCACTCTCCATCTTTCTGTAAAAGGAAGACAAACAGCTAAATTACTGAACAGAGTTTTACATCCACTGTACTAATAGAACGACTCTTCAGGTACCAGGAAAGGGTCAGGAGTATGGAACTGTCCAGGACATAATCATGACTAAAGAAAATAACCATTTCATAAATAAATGGGTCACGGAAGTGCTAGTAGAGGAAGAGGAAATACATTAAGTTTATGGTGATGACAGCTTCCAGTGTGAAATGTAGTAAAACAAAAATAAATGAACACTATAGTTATACAATTGGAACTCCTACCCTAATAATTTGTGCTGATGTATCAGCCTGCAACAGAGTAATTACAGAATGACAGTTGAACGGTCTTGTAGGCCATCTAGTCCAATGCCCTGCTTAATGCAGGAAATCAAGAGCTAGAGCAGGGGTAAACAACTTTGGCTGTCCAGCTATTGCTGAACTACAATTCACATCATTCCCAGCCACAATTGTGCCTGGGAATCATGGGAGATGTAGTTCAACAACAGTGGAATAGCCAAGGTTGTCTACCCCTGAGTTAAAGCATCCCCAACAGATGACTGTCAAGCCTCTGCTTGAAGATCTCTAATGAGGGAAAGCCCAATTTCCTAGTAATACATTCCAATGTCAAACTGCTCTTAAAGCTAAAATGTTTATCCTAATAGTAAGCCAAAATCTACTCTTCTGTTCCTTCATTATTGTTCTTTAACTCGAGCCCATTAGACCTCACCCTAACCTCTGGAGCCACAGCAAACAAGTCTTTACCTTGTTCTGTGCAAGAGCCCTTCAGGTATTCAGAGACTGCTATTTTGAATTGGAGAAGATCAGTGTGGTAGGATTTATTGATGACAAGTCCATGCTGGCTTCTCTTATCACTGCATTGTTAGAAAGATGCTTACAGATCTTTTCTAGTATCTTCCCTAGTATTGAAATCAGACTAAATGGTCTGTAGGTTCCCAGATTTTTTTTTTTTAATCGAGACTTTCCCCACCTCATTGTGTTTTCAGAACTTCCACCTGTCAGCAAGGCATTTTATTCCCTTAGCATGCAATTAATACAACTGTGAAGACAGACTAATTCAAATGGATTGTGAGTTATTTGAGGACAGGAAACCATCTATGCTAGCTTAACCCAAGTAGAGCATCTGCATGCAAGCACTTGATTGCTCCTCTCACCCCCTTCCACAGCCCTCCTCACCTCAGAGATCTCTCCACCCTCACCTGAGCTGCACTCCTGCTCCTGCTCCTGCTCCTCCTCCATCCCATTGCTTCTATCTCCCTCACCCCTCTTGGTTGTGGCTGCAGCATTGCTAGCACCTATTAGCCAAGCTGCAAACATAATGAAGCTGCCATATACTAAGTCAGACCATAGGTCCATCTAGCTCAGTATTGTCTACACAGACTGGCATTGGGTTCTCCAAGGCTGGGAAGAGAGAAGGAAAGAAGGGCGAGTGATAGGCCTGGGCCTGTCAGCAGCCTGAGAGGAACGAGTAGCCATGGCAGCAGTGAGGAAGGCCCTGGTCAACCATCGCCACTGCTCAGAGCTCCACCTCCATTGGTGGAGGCAGGCAGGTGAGGGAAGGGCCCGAGCCTGTCAGCGTCCTGAGAGGAATGAGCAGCCATGGCGAGGAAGGGCCCGGCCAACTGCTGCTGCTTCTCCTGCGGGGAGGAGCAGGAGCAGGGCTCGAGTGAAGGTGGGGAAATCTCTGGGGTTAGGGGACAGTGGCTTGGCCAATGGGCACAGGCAACGCTGCAGCCATAACCAAGCTGGTGAGGGGGATGGAGAAGCAAACAAGAGGAGTGAGTGGATGAGGGGGTTGGAAGCAATGGGATGGAGGGGGAGGAGCAGGAGCGCAGCTCAGGTGAGGGTGGAGAGAGCTCTGAGGTGAGGGGGCTGTGGCAGGGGGTGAGGGGAACAATCAAGTACCAGCACGCAGATGCTCTGCGCAAATTAAACTTTAAACTAGCATTATTTATTTTTCTACGTTAACCACTTGGAGAACTTTAGTTGAAGAGTGGTATATAAATATTCATAGTAGTAATTGTAGTAGTAAGGTAGGTGTTTTCTGACTAAACTCTTCCATCTCAGTTTCCAGTGATACAATAATGGAACCCTTCCCATTCACAAAGCTTTTATGAGGTCACACAGTTTCCCTTTGGAAGAAGACTGAGAAAAAATAGAAGTTGAGCAATTCCACCATCTCTGTCGCTTCATCATTACTGAGCAGCAGCCCTACAGCTGGATTTATATCCTTCATGATCCAGTTACCCAGGATTTTCACATTCATCTACAAATTAACTGGTACAGATTTCTTCTGGCATGACACTGCAGGTGCCTGTCAGTTATTTTCAATCATGTTCTTGGGGTAACTGTTGACCTAGCAATCTCTTGCTACAATTTTGTGAATGATATGACTGCAATTGTGCTAGCAGATATGAGAACTGTAGGATCTCATAGTTTGCCTCTGTGTGTCCACATTAATTGTTGATAATTTCCACATCTGTTATGCATGACAATCACTGTGTCTTGCCCAGTTCCCTTCTAGATACTCTCTCTTACATGTTAACTAGCAATACTTCTTGCAATTTTAAATTTTGTTATTCCTCCTCTCTGAAATTCAGTGGTGCAGGAAATGTGGTTACCCCAAGTGCTGCAGAGCTGGCCAAGAGTGGCAGCACAGGCTACAGTGAGGGCCAATCAAATGCTAAGCAGCATTTTGATCTAGCAGCAGAAAATGCATAGAATTTGTGCTAATTAATGCTGGGGCCTAATTACGTAAGGAGGGAACTGGTAGAAAGGCTGCTGATAACAGAAAGGCATAAAACCTACATATACCTCTCTGAGGTTCTCTCTTCTATATTTCCTACGAGAAGTCAAGATACTTCTCAGAGGTGAAAGTTAACAGGAGGATCAAACCAAAGCTATTCACTTCCCCTCCCTCTGAGCTTCCTGCAGTCTCTCTCTCACTTCGGCAAATAATGTGCTTCAGGAGGAGGGCAAATTTAGAAATGTGATTTTTCTAGCAGCTTGGATACTCCCTGCTGCTATCTTACAATAAGCTGTAACATGAACACATCTATTATTGTATCACTGAAAGATGAGGTGGAAGAAGCACAATATTTTCAAGAACTTCAACAATTCACCCAAGTTTTTAACTAGATTTTAAGTGCTTTAAGTGTTTTAGACCATTTTAATGTTTTAACAGCTGTTTTGACGTTGTGTTTGTTGTAAACTGTCCAGCGACATACATCTGGGGCAGTATACAATATATCAAATAAAAACTAAATAAATAATGAAAAGGTGTATGAACAATACACACTTGTACACACAGATCAACAGACATGAGCCCTATTCACACTTTATGTTCAATACTTGTACGTGTTCAGTGTACACAGGTACAGATCTGTACACAGTTATTCACACTTTATGCTGAACAGAGATACAGCAGTACAGTCTGTATCATGCATTTTGGGGGCCTGTACCCAAGTTCACTTTGAAAATGAACACAGATACATTTATTCACACAAACACGTGTACAAGGGTATAGACACCTGTATACTCATACAGTACAATGTCTGAATAGGGCAATGATGTCTGTTTGAATGGAGTAGGATAGGTGTCCGATTACCACAGTATGGAGAGAGTTAGATGTTCTTTCTTCAAACACATGTTTCCAACCTGCACTTGCTGGGATAATGAGCATGCAAGGGTGAGGGAGCACAAAGAGGACTGGCAGGGAGGAGGAATATTTAACCCATTCACCAATTCTTCCCTCCAAATACTCCACCCTCTGCCTGCCTCCCCCACGCATCTGGTTTTCTTATCCAAACCTCATCTTGCCAACCCTTCAGATTATCTGTTTGTTTTATTTAATTTATTTATCGAATTTCTATACCACCTAATATAGAAATTTCTAGGCAGTGTACAGATTAAAACATAATATAAACTATAAAACACTTAAAATTCATGAAAACAGATAAAAATCACAACAGATATAAAATTAAAATTTTTAATTAGCCTGCAGTCTCCAAGCACCTGCCTAAGTCTCCAGGTGACCACTGAAGGCAATCCTGGATATTTTGATGACTTGATACTGGGGGTGGGGTGCAATGTGGGGAAGTCTCCAGGAATACCTTTAATCAGAGTCGCCAGCCCTAATCAAGTTATGAGGGGAAATCCCATTAAAAACAACCAGGGAAGAATCAATGAGTAGAAGGAGGATTAAGCTCTAATCTATTTCCTGCCTGAGCATTACTTTTATGAGGAAGTGACAACATTGGGAAACCTGTTTCTCATGTATAACATCTAGCTAATTCCACATGGGCTTGGGATGGTTCGGACAATGGCTGCCCCCAAGAACCAATTAATAAGATTAAACAGGGGGATGTAGTGTGAGCATGCCCATTATAATGTTTTTTGTGGATGTCCCACGGTCCTCCCACTGTGTTCTTTTATTGCCTGTGTTGAGAGAACAATTCAAACTGCCCCTCTACACATGCTCCAAATATGTTTGAACGACCCTCTACACTTGCTCCAAATACTACTTTAAAACTAGCATTTGGAGCAAGTGTAGAGGGATGGTCTGGACATAATGTCTGAACTGGTCCAAACCATTCCATCATTTGCAAAATGGTGAACCTAAAGACCACACCAAGATGTCAGCTTTCCTGCACGATCTTCAGTTATGTAATAACTGAAGATCACACAGGGATAATATTATTAAGTTTACCCCTGCTAACTTGGAAAAGAAGCACATTTTAACATGGTGATTCTCTTTATTTAGCAGAGGGAGAGTAACTGGCCTTATCCACCCCCAGCACAGTACCTCCCGTGACCGTTGCTGGTGTCTATCTTATGTTTCTTTTTAGATTGTGAGCCCTTTGGGGACAGGGATCCATTTCATTTATTTATTATTCCTCTGTGTAAACCGCCCTGAGCCATTTTTGGAAGGGCGGTATAGAAATTGAATGAATGAATGAATGAATGAATGAATGAATGAATATATGAACATCAGGCTCAAATCATCAAGCCATCCTGCACCAGTAATCCCCATTTCCCTCACAAGGGGTTGTACAGGAGCTCTGTTCCGACAGTTACACCCATACTGTACAGAGCAGACAGTCTTATGAGAGCCAATATATCATTTCAGGATCAGAAAAAGTCTCTGAACAACGCTAACTATAATCAGTAATTGTCATTAAGAACTCTCATTACACAGAGCAAGTGTAATTAAAGCATCATGCCCTCACAGGAGGCAGCACACAGCAAATGCTAGGAGGCTTCATAAATTAGTGCTAAATCAGTCTCCTCCCCTCCACCATGAAAGAGAAGTATTATATTTACATAAGTTAGAGCAAAAGCCAAAATCGTCCCCTACAAAAATTAGCCTAAAGATTATTTGCAATTTCTTGATGGGCACCTGATTTCATTAAGCATCTTGGAAATAAAAAGGGATAAAGTTTGCCATCAATAATTCTGAACATTATCTGCTGAATCCCGCAGATTCCAAAGCATTAATAATTCATCATCTTGTGGGAATTTTGTCATGGTGGAGCTACAACTTGTCTGCAAACGGAGCTCAAGGGATGTTCAATATGATCTATTTCAGCATACACATACAATTGCTACATTCATCACAATGCAGGGAAAACATTATCTTTTCACATCTTACCGTTTTTAAAGGAGAGATTTTTGTAGTTTACACAATAAAACCTCTTGAGCTTTAAAAAAAATAAATCCCAGGGTTTAAACATATATTGCTATTTAAATCATGCTAAAAAAGGACCACTGTCTCTCTGGGTATACATTCTCAGTCTCTTGCTTTTTCCACAAATGAGCCATTTCAGTGATTATATAGACATCATAAAATGCAATGGGAAAAGAGAGCAATCCAATTGGATATCCTGATGATATAATGCAAACACTATAAAGAATATAAAATAATAAAACAAATGCAACAAAGAGGTGATGGGTTTGTCAGAATTCTGGACACAAACCTAATAAATTAGTTAGAAACAGGCAAAAATATTTGCATTTTAATTGTTATACTCAATACCTTTTCTATACTTCAATAAAGACTATAAAGTAAGTATTAGGAGAAACGTTCTACAAGGGTGCGTTTAAAAAAAATAAAATTCTGTCCCACATTGTACTTACAGAAGCGTGGGAAGTGGATCTAAATAATTATTTCAGCTGAACTTGTGCTTCTCTTTGTAGTGAAGGTTTCCATCCAAATAGTTGCATTCATGTCAGAAAGACAACACAAATTGTGGGCAGCTGATAACTGGACCTGGATCAAATTGGTTTGTGGTCTAAATTCAACCCTCTAGGTCTACTGAGTGGCCAACCTTTCTCCCATATACACTCCAGACCACTCCCCTCAAAAGCAAAAATGAGAATACTAGCAGCCTACTTTAGAAAGGTTGTCAATATGTGCAATATAAAAACAGAAGCACCCAACCCCTTTTTGTGTACTTTAGATCATTAAAAAAATACTTTGCACAGAGTGATTTACAAAGATTTTGGCTGTGCTCACACAACTGAGAACAAAGCGAATCTGTTGCTTATGCAGGATAATTCACCTAGTGTGCTCCTGATCTTTGCTCATCTGTGAGTGGAAATCTCAGTTAAATCCTCCAAAAATAATCATATGCCATGTGAGAGATCCTGCTTAGCTAGCCCCAATCTGATTCCAGATTAAAAATCTGGCTAGACCATGCCAATGGCCACGGTACACGATCGCTTTCAGGTGAGCTAACTGCTATTTCTGCTCACAGAGGAATAAAAATCGGGAGTGTGCCAGGTGAGTTATCCTGGATAAGTGGCAGGTTAGCCTAGTTCTTGTTGTGTCAGCATGGCCTATATCAACCATATTTCTTCTCACTATGAGTCCAACAAAAGCTTTGGAATGCAAGACCTCTGTCACAAATACATGAAATACTGTTACAGATCAGGAAGTGATTTTTCCTAGGCTGATTGTCCAGGAAGCTAGCAGATGTCTCTGAATGAAGAGTTGTTGCCCTTGAAGTAACCCTGACTGAGGAAGCTATCAGAATTTTGTAAGATTGCAGGTTTCCCCACCTGAAAGGAGGGGCTGATGGGCAAATGTAAAGAGAGAACAAAGGAAAGCAGTTTCTGGCAGAGTTGCTCAGCGGGAACAGTGGAGACTAATGGAGGAGCAGAGAGATCAAACACCTTGGGGTGCAGAAACACTCTGAGGTCTAATGTAGTCTGTTGCTGACTTGGAATGCACTGCTATTTCAACTTCATCTGTTTTTAGGTAACCCATAAGACACCATGAGGCTATTCGCACATGCAGTGGAAACCAAGCTAAGGGAACCCAGACTGCGCGTGAGAACCACCGAGAGCTGCATGGCTCCTGACGGCATCGAGCCCTCTTAAGCTGTGCCCAAAAAGCAGGTTAAATGCTTGTGTGTCACGGCGCTGTGCTGCAGCAACTCATGAGTAGCCCCCCCAACTGGGATGCTACAACAAGCCTCCTGGCATTGGGCGAGGGGACTCCCCAGAATGCCCCGCACACTCAAGTGGGTCATTCTGGGACTTCCGAGGGCCAGGAGGCCCATAAACCCCACCACTCCAACCGGCTCTGTGATGGAGCCAGTAATCATTTGGGCAGCTGATCCAGCCATCCAGGGAGGGCTTCCTGCTTATGTGTGGGGAGCGTAAGTCAGCCCACTCTCCCTGCAAAGCCCATTCAGTTTTCAGGGATTAGTTAGTTTTTGGGGATTTATCTTCCAAAAGGCAGCCAGAACCTAGGTAGCACTGCACCTCGGGAACTTCACACCATTCAGAGAAGAACGGAACACATGTAAGAATGCAATCTGCTTTCCACAAATTCTCAAAATTAAGATGCTGCACCATTAATCAAATATTTCTGTAACCAATCATTCTTTTGTTGGTTTGATTGATTGATTGATTTCTATACCGCCCTTCCAACAATGGCTCAGGGCGGTTTACAAGGAGAAATAATAAATAAATAAGATGGATCCCTGTCTCCAAAGGGCTCACAATCTAAAAAGAAACATAAGATAGACACTAGCAACAGTCACTGGAGGTACTGTGCTGGGGGTGGATAGGGCCAGTTACTCTCCCTCTGCTAAATAAAGAGAATCACCATGTTAAAAAGATGCCTCTTTGCCAAGTTAGCAGGGGAACAGAACACATGCAGAATGCATCATGCAAAACACATCAGTTATACCATGTAGGATGAGCAGTAATTATCCTTGGAGTGATGAGAGCCAGTCTTGTGATAGCAAGCATGAATGTTTTGACCTTTAAAGCCCTTAACTGTTTTGGCCTCGGATACCTGAGGGACCACCTGATCCTATGGGTTTCTGGCCACTTGACATGGTTTTTGGAGGGGGAATGCCGCTCTGCATGCAGACAGTGGGGGAAGCTCAGCTGTCATGCACGTGGGACACGGCCTTCTCAGTTGTTGCCCCCAAACTCTGGAATACTCTCCCAGTGGGCATCCACGCCTCAGTCTCCATTACAATTTTTAGAATTTTATCCAGGCTTTTATATGAGTATTGTTTTTATTGCTGATGCTCTGTATTTTATGGCCCTATAGTGTATTTAAAAACAACAACAACAACACACACACCCACCCCTTATAATTAGATTTTTATTTTTATATTCCAATTTAATAGCACACACAGAGACAGGTGCCTAGAGAATGCATCATGTTTGAACATCATGTTTGATGCATTCACCAATGCATCATGTTTGAACAGTACATTGTGGAATGCCTAGAGGCCAGAACGCAGTGTCCTGGCCCCCAGAGATCCATGCTGCTCCAAGCACCACAGATTGTGTGGATGCTTGGGAGAGTGCCCAAAGAGGCACACTGTTGTGTAGGGGGAAGGTGAGTTGAACCTTGCCTTCTTTCCCACCTGCTCGCCCACTCATGAGTCATGTGACTACCCTTACCAAATAAAGTAAGAAACTTCTAATATTTTACTTCAGTTACACAACACATTTATTACATAACTGCTACGGATTAAAAACTAGTAGAGAGGAAGCTGCCTTATACAGAGTCCGACCATTGGTCCATCTAGCTCAGTAATGTCTGCACCGACTGGCAGTGCCTCTCCAAGGTTTTGAGCAGGAGTCTTTCCCAGCCCTACTTGGAGATGCCAAGGATTGAACCCGGGACCTTGTGTATGCAAAGCAGATGCTTTATCCCTGAGCTACAGCCCTACGGGGAATATCTTAAAGCAAGCAGTGCTCACATGTAGTCACCTACCCTTTCAAATGCAACACTGGGTGAATCTTGCTTAGCTACATGGACAATTTATTTTACTTATTTATTGTTAAATTTTTATACCACCTTTTGTAAACCACCTTGAGATTGTTTTAATGAAACATTTAAAGCAATATAAGAGGATAAGACAGTTACACAATATTAAATAATAATTGGAAAGATAAAATATTGGCACACACAAGATCCTGGCAGTCAGATTAAGGGTACACTTGTGCCCTTAACCTCAATGAAAGGCCAGGCTTAGAAGTTGGGTTTGGCTCAGCCAGAGTGCTGGGATCTACACGGATCCCAGCACTCCACACAAGCAGCCAAGCTAGGCTGCTCGTGAGAATAGCCTTAGTATGTTCATTGTAGCCCAGTGGATTGTTGGACCTGGAGATCTGTGCTCTGAATCCACCACCCTAATATCATGTAGCTTTAGAGGGGTAAACTACATGAAAGCTTTTTGTTCTGTCACTTCATGTTTTCCCCAACCCCACAGATACAGTTTAAATATTTAAATAAAACATGTATTGCCTTCCACTAGGTCTATGCACATAGGGTAAGTTTAGTACTCAATGTCAGTCACAACTGAATTCTATTGGGGAAAACAAACATCTGGAACCTGCAACACAAATTTCTCTCCCTACCCCCAACTTATGACAAGCAAAAGTTAAGGGGGGCATGAAGTCTCCTCTTACTTCTTTCCCATCCCACCCACCCCATATTTGGCTTGAAGAAGAGGCAAGACAACCTTCATGTTACAAGGGCAATGCTGCTAAGCAAATCTCCACGATGCACAGGAGACAATGAGCCACCAGTCCATGAAGCATCTTTGTAATGCAAAGCTCTTCTTCCCAAGTGCTACCTGAGCTTCAGCCTGGGACATCATCTGCAGAGTGAAGACAGATGGGTAGCTATAATAGCCAAACTCTGTTTTAATCCATAAAAGGTATGAGAGAGAAAAGAGAACTGTAGAGTTACATTTATAGTCTCCACTAACATTTGAATAATGGGGGGTGGGTATGTTATTTGCATCTGTCTTCAAAACTGATCATATACCCACATAAAACTGATCATAAAGCTGATCATATACCTGAGCTTCTCAAGCTTGGAGGCTGAAGCACTGGGTCAATTTGAGCTGACAAGAAAGGATGTTCTAAACTGTCTTGAAAAACTAAAAATTAAATCGCCAGGGCCAGATGGTATCCACCCAAGAGTTCTAAAGTAATTCAAATGTGAAATTGCTGATCTCCTAGCAAAAATATGTAACTTGTTCCTACAATCAGGCTCTGTACCAGAGGACTGGAAAGTAATGAATGTAACTCTGATTTTCAAAAAGGGATCCAGGGGGGATGCAGGAAACTACACGCTGGTTAGCTTAACTTCTGTGCTGCACAAATTGATGGAAAACATATTTATGGACAAAATTGTTAAACGTATAGAAGAACAGGCCTTACTGAAGGAGAACCAGATGGCTTCTGCCAGGGCAGATCTTGCCGCACTAACCTTTTGGAGGTCTGTGAGAGTGTCAACAGGCAAGTGGATAAAAGTGATCTGGCTGACATTGGATATTTGGACTTCCAAAAAACCTTTGACAAAGTCCCCCACCAAAGGCTCTTGAGTAAACTTAGCAGTCATAGGATAAAGGGACAGGTTCACATGTAGACTGGTTGAACTGTGGATTGGTGTGGACTGTGTGGATTGGTGTGGACTGGTTGAAGGACAGGAAACAAAATGCGGTTCAGTGTAAGAGACTGTAAACTGATGCATATTGGGGCAAAAAGACCCAACTTCACATATACACTGATGAGATATGAGCTGTCACCAACTGACCAGGAGAGAGATCTGTAAACTGATGCATATTGGGGCAAAAAGACCCAACTTCACATATACACTGATGAGATATGAGCTGTCACCAACTGACCAGGAGAGAGATCTTGGGGCTGTGGTGGACAGCTCGTTGAAAGTGTTGACTCAGTGTGCAGCAGCTGTGAAAAAGGCCAATTCCATGCTAGGGGTCATTAGGAAGCTGGCTGAAAATAAAAATGCTACTATTACAATGCCCTAGTACAAATCTATGGTGCAGCCACATCTGGAGTACTGCACACAGTTTTGGTCACTGTACCTTAAAAAGGACAATGTAGAAAATGTGCAGAAGAGGGCAACCAATATGATCAGAGACCTGGAACACCTTCCTTAAGAGGCAAGGCAACAGTATCTGGGGCTTTTTAGTTTGGAAAAGAGGAGACTACGGGGAGACATGATAGAGGTCTATAAAATAATGCATGGTGTTGAGAGAGTGGACAAAGAGAAATATTTCTCCCTCTCTCACAACACTAGAACCAGGGGTCATCCCATGAAATTGAAGGCCAGGAGATTTAGGAACAACAAATGCAAGTACTTTTTCACACAGCACATAATAAATCTATGGAATTCTCTGCCATGGGGTGTGATGGTGGCCATAGCTTGGAGGACTTTAAAAAGGGGGCTTAGACAAATACATGGAGGACAGGTTTATCAATAGCTAATAGTCTGGTGACTATAGGCCATCTCCAGGCTCAGAGGCAAGATGCCTCCAAATACCAACTGTAGGGAAGCAACAGCAGGAGAGAGGGCATGCCCTCACCTCTTGCCTGTGGGCTTCTCAGAGGCGTCTGGTGGGCCACTGTGTGAAACAGGATGGACAAGAAAGGCCTTGGGGCTGATCTAGCAGGACTATTCTTATATTTTAAATCTCCTTACAATATTTCCAGGTGGAAAACTGAGGATATCTATTAGAAATCAGTACTTCAATGCCTAACAAGGCATTAGTCAAGCAAAAAAACCCCTTCATCCTTCAGGTATCTGATAACTGGCATTAAGTATATTAATTTAGGAAGGCTATCAAAGAGAAATCATTGTGAAGAACTAATTCAAGAGTTAATTAACAAAGCATACCTACTCTTGAAGAATAACTTGAATCATGTTCCATGTTAAATATTAAAACATGCTGTACTGTCTTACAGAAGACCAGCTAAGCACCAATGTTATGTAGCATTAGCTATTAGGAGTTCTTTAAAAACCAATTTAGACTATTTTGTATAGTTTAAATGCTTAGATTTTTAACAATATATAGCAAAACTAAACAAGCACCAATTCTGTTCTGAGAGATTTTAGACAGTTTCAACATAGTCAAAAAAACTTTAGGAATGGGATCCCATCTAACCTTTGTAGATGTACATCATTGAAGGCCAATTTTACCTCCTCCATGGCCAGTTCATCACTGATCTTTGAAATAAACTTTATATGGAGAAAGAGATTGAACGACAGCACAGATTGCCAAATACATATACAACTGGAACAATTTCTGTTACCATAGGAGCTGGAAAAACTTCTGCTGCAATCACAGAAATCACCAGCAGTTGTGACAGTATAGTCTGGTTCTCACTTCTGTTTCTCCGTGTAAACACAAGAATGAGCAACAAGCTTCAGCAGTTCATATGGAGCACTAAGTAACACAGAAGACCAATTATCATATTCACCTAATTAATAAAACCACTGGAAAGTGTCAGCCATTATTTTACCACTAATACTCCAATTTATACTAGTTTTGAGAACACCAAGAAATAACAGATTAAAATGCAGATTATTAATTATTTAATTAATTAATTATTACATTCCTAAACTGCCCCATCCAGAGGCTCTGGGCGGTGTACAACAGCTTTTAAAAGACATAAAAATGCACAACTGAAAAAAATAGTGCTAAAACAATAAAAACAATTCAAAAACAATTAAAACCATTTAAAACAATTTAAAATACTTTTAAAAAACAACAACACTTTACATTAAAGAGATTGTCATTAAAGAGATTTTAATAGATGGTATAAGACTAGCAGTGCAATACACACGCACATTCTTACAAGACAAAAAGCTAGTGGTGCAAGGAAAACCTCATTCCCCCCACCCCCCATAACTGGTGGCTAATAACTGGCCAGTGAGTCAGTAAGTAATTAGATCTTCACTTATTCTAGTAGGAAGTGGACAGACCAGATACAATAGAGAATTGTATTAGCATTAAGAGTCCTGTACAGTATTCAGCTTGCAAATTATTCAGCTAACCATCTTCAGCAGTGATAACTAAGCAAATACACATTTGGAGCCTATGGTGAGGGGAGAGGGAAATGGTTTGGGGATGAGGAGCTACAGTAGAAAGTAGGGGGCAGGTGATGGCAATGCAGCAGTGCAATACCACTGCTTAAAAAAACCAGTGCAATCATAGGCTGCATTAACAGAAACATAGTGTTCCAGTTATAAGAAGTAAAAGAGAGGAGAGCTGGTCTTGTGGTAGCAAGCATGACTTGTCCCCATAGCTAAGCAGGGTCCGCCCTGGTTGCATATGAATGGGAGACTTGATGTGTGAGCACTGCAAGATATTCCCCTCAGGGGATGAAGCCGCTCTGGGAAGAACAGAAGGTTTCAAGTTCCCTCCCTGGCTTCTCCAAGATAGGGCTGAGAGAGATTCCTGCCTGCAACCTTGGAGAAGCCACTGTCAGTCTGTGAAGACAATACTGAGCTAGATAGACCAATGGTCTGACTCAGTATATGGCAGTTTCCTATGTTCCTATGCTCCTAAAAGTTCCACTGCTCTGCACTTGTCAGGTCTCAGTTGGAATACTGGTTTCATAGAAACCTAAGAAGTTGCCATATGTCATAGTCAGACCACTGGGTCCATCTAGTTCAGTACTGTCTACGGTGACTGGCAGTGGCTTCTCCAAGTGGTTTCAGCTGGGAGGTGGGAAAGGGTGAAGAGAGGAAGCGGGGTAGATTCTGTCAGCTCCCTGACCTCTCCTGATGAACAACAGCCGTCTCACCCTGCCTGCGCATTCCTGTCTTGGCTGAGGTTTGTGTTTGCAGCCCCAGACCTTCTGAAGGACCAGCTTGTGGAAGCCTGATTGCTGTCCTATTCCACCTGTGCCTTCTACACGAGTGCTCGACTTGTTCCACCTGTTCCTAAGGACCAGAGATCTCTCATGAGAGAGGAGATTTCTGGAGTCCTTGGTAGCATATATTGGAGGAAGGCACGCCGGTGGCCTTCAGTGTGGGACTGGGGAGGGGGGAAGTTATATTAAGTTGTGGTTGGAGGTCTGGGTTGAATATTTTTAGTCCTCCTTTTATTGGGTTGTGCCAGGCCTTTTGTTGTCATGTGTTTGGGTTCTCTTAGGCAGAGTGATGCAGGGGGTGCGTTCAGCAGCTCTGGGGCAGCTATTACTGTTGTGGTGGGGAATAGAAGAATTGGCATTGGCAGAGCAGCTGGCCATTACAGGGGAAGGGAAACTATAAATTTAGTAATTGTTTCCACTTCCAGCTGCCCTGTCAGCTCTCTGGCCTCAGGGAGCAGTTCCAATTTCCCACAGAACCTAGTCTTGCTCCTTTGCAACGCCAGGTCGGTTCAGAATAAGACTGAAATCATCCATGACTTGATTATGGATGAGGGAGCCGACCTGGCTTGTATAACAGAGACCTGGATGGGGGAGGCTAGTAGCCCAGTTTGGGCCCAGCTTCTTCCACCAGGTTACTCTGTTGTGGGGCAGGCTAGAGGAAGTGGGTGGGAGTGGGGTAGAGTGGAGTGGCTGTGGTCCATAAGGATACAATATCCCTTACCAGGGCCCCTGTGACAGTTGACTTCATTGAGTGTGTCTTTCTGAGGCTAACAACTAGAGATAGATTGGGGATTCTGTTGGTGTACCGTCCATCCCACTGCCCAACTGACTCCCTAACTGAGCTGATGGAGCTGGTCTCAGAGTTGGTGTTGGAGTCACCCAGACTTTTAGTTCTGGGGGACTTCAATATCCATTGTGAGACTGACTTGTCTGGTGCAGCTCAGGAGTTCATAGCGGCCATGACAACTATGGCCTACCCCAACTAATTTCAGGACCAACTCATGTTGCCGACCACACACTCTATTTGTTCTTTTGTTCGGATCGGGGGGATGTTCCGTGGGTGGGGGATTCTGTGGTTTCTCCATTGTCATGGATGGACTACTACCTGGTTAAGGTCGGTCTCACAGCCACAACCCAGCCCTGCAGGGGTGGAGGACCTATTAAGATGGTCCGCCTGAGACAGCTGCTGGACCCAGCAGGATTCCAAAAAGCCTTGGAGAGTTTTGATGTTGGTCCTGCCAGTGATTCTGTCAATACCCTGGTGGGAACCTGGAATAGGGAACTCATGAGGGCAGTAGACACGATTGCTCCTTCCGACCTGATTTAAAAGTGGCCCCGTGGTATACAGAGGCATTGTGGGGTCTGAAGCAGCAAGGTAGGTGACTGGAGAGCAAGTGGAGGAGAACTCGGCTTGAATGTGACAGGACACAGCATAGAATCCATTTGAAGGTTTATGCAGAGGCAGTGCATGCAGCAAAAAAACCAATTCTGGTCTGCCCGCATTGCTTCTGCAGGTTCGCGTCCAGCAGAGCTGTCCCGGGTTGTGAGGAGTCTGACTCAGGTTCCTTCCAATTCGAAACAATCCCCGGGGACTTTGTTCTGTAGCGATGCTTTTAATTGGTTCTTTGCGGACAAAATCTCTTGTATTCGGGCTGACTTGGACTCCACTGTTTCTGCAGAGTCTATTAAGGTGGCGTCCAGCAATCCCTCTTGCAGTATTAGATTGGATCAGTTTCAATCTGTGATGCCTGATGACGTGGACAAGCTGCTTGGGACGGCCTATCACTCATTTGCTAGATCCTTGCCTGACTTGGCTGCTTCTATTTAGCAGGGAAATTGTTGGAGATGGCCTAGTTAATATCATTAACTCATCGCTGAGGGAGGGTAGGATGCCTCCTTGTTTGAAGGAGGCAATGATTAGACCACTTCTTAAGAAGCTTCCCTAGATCCGTCAGTGATGGATAGTATAGGCCGGTCTCCAATCTCCCACTGCTTTGCAGTGGTTCCGCTCCTATCTCTCAGGCAGATTCCAGATGGTGGAGCTTGGTGACAGTTCCTCTTTAAAACAGGAGCTATTAAATGGAATCCCTCAGGGCTCCATTCTGTCACCAATGCTTTTTAACATTTACATGAAACCACTGGGTGAGGACATCAGGAGATCTGGTACAGGGTGTTATCAGTATGCTGATGACACCCAAATCTATTTCTCCTTATCATCATCAATCATCATCATCATCAATCATCATCATCAGGAAATGGCATTCACTCCCTAAATGCCTGCCTACGGGTAAGGGACTGCAGTAATGGGCTGGATGAGGGATAACAAATTGAAGTTGAATCCAAGCAAGATGGAGGTGTTCATTGTGGGGGATTGGAATTTAAGGGAAAAGTTAGATCTCCCTGTGCTGGATGGGGTTATGCTCCCCCAGAAGGAACAGGTACGCAGCTTGGGAGAGCTCTTGGATCCAGGCCACACCTTGGTATCTCAGGTGGAGGCTATGGCCTGGAGCACTTTCTATCAACTTCAGTTGATTTGACAGCTGCGCCCATTCCTTGGAGAGAAAGATCTCAAAACAATGGCGTACCAGCTGGTAACCTCCAGGCTCGACTACTGCAATGCGCTCTACGTGGGGCTGCCTTTCAGTTAGTTCAGTTAGTTCAAAATGTGGCAGCCAGGCTGGTCTCTGGGAGAACCCGGAGAGACCATATTATGCCTGTCTTAAAACGGTTGCATTGGCTGCCGATATGTTTCCGGGCGAAATACAAAGTGCTGGTTATTACCTTTAAAGACCTGAACGGCTTGTGTCCGGGCTACCTTAGAGAGCGCCTTCTTCGGTATGAGCCCCACTGCATGTTGAGGTCATCTGGAGAGGTCCGTCTCAAGTTACCACCAGTACGTCTGGTAGTGACTTGGAACCGGGCCTTTCCTGTAGCTGCTCCTAGCCTATGGAATGCACTCCCAGCAGATATCCACAGTTTAGGCTCGCAGTCAGCCTTTAAGAGTGCCCTAAAAACTGACTTGTTTGGCCTGGCCTTCCAAGGTTTTAAAATTGTTTTTAAAGTATTTTAATTAGGTTTAAATGGTTTTTAAATTTGTTTTTATATTGTTTTTAGCACTGTGTTAAGTGGTGTTTTTTTAAATGTCTTTTAAAATTTGTTGTACACCACCCAGAGCCTTTGGATGGGGCAGTTTATAAATGTAATAAATAAATAAATACCTGGAGATACCAGGGATTGATCCTGGGACCTTCTACATGCAAAGCAGATGGCTCTACCACTGACCTACAGCCCCATCCTATTTTGTAGCTATAGTATCACCATGATCTCTGGTAGTAACATTCCCCACATTATACAGGTGACCTTCTTTTCACTGTTCTTTGGCTACTGCCTCCATAACTTGTACTTAGTTCCATGCATTACATGTACACTGCAAAGAGATAGATTAGCAACCTTACATTATTTACTCCTGCACTTTGCTCCCACTGCACAAAAGGACTCAATGTTCATATAGCTCCTGTTTTTCCGCTTGAAGCAGTGTATACAATCTGATAACTTGGCTTTTCTTCGGTTTGAACACTGTGAGACTGTTCTGCCATATCATAAACATGGTTTTCTTTTGACACAGGGGGAGAATAAACCCAATAAGCCCTCTTTCTGCATTTCAGTTTGCATATAAGGTTTGCCTACCAGGATATTCTCAAACTCAGTAATCCAGAGGATTTCACCCCAAAGCCATTACTGTGAGTTAACAACCCTATCCTCTGTTTATATGCTTGTAATCCAAGTAAACACAACTGCATATCACGGAAGCAAGACTATGTGTCTTCCTCACATTCTTTGCTTTACAGGAGTTTAGGAGAGTAAGATGATGCTGCAGCTACAACACTGGGCCTAGATATAAGATAAAAATGGCACAAACCCACCCTTAGCCTTTAGATTCAATGAGTGCCTTTTGAGCTTGTTGCTGCCTTTCAGCCTAGTATACTTAATAGGATCATTGCAAGGATAAGATGAATTCCATGAATCCTTTGCAGAATGTGGCACAAAATATGAGCAATGAACGCACTTATCTATTTTAAAGTCTCCTCTCACAGGATTTTACCCAAATCCTCATTAGAGTCCAAAGAGCTGCTTCTGTGATACAACGACCAAGCCAAGAGTTTGCATTACCCAGAGGGGACAACTTGCAGTGCAATGCCTTTTAATGATGTTTTTGTACATATTTTTGTACTGATTATACTGCTTTCTACCTCCAGCTGATTTGTGAAGGTCTCTGGCTTTAACAAGTAAACAATTCAATTGTCAATTTAATCCCATAAACACATAAGAAGAAGAAAATGGCAGTGAGCGTTCAGTCACAATTATCTTGGGATATATTCGCATACAGACAAGATTTAAAGTGCAGATTTTAAAAGTCTGACTCTTGATGAACCAATAGAGCTGATAAAACATGTAACAACCCTGGGACCTGGGCTATTTAAATAATATTAAAAAAAAAAAAAAAACACAACCCCTGCTGCCTTGTAGGCTGCATAGATGCTATGACTCCTTGTACTGTGTAGCTTTTCCTTCCAGATTATATCTAAATTAGCACATTATTTTCTTCCAAGAGAAAAATTTCTCTGGCTTTCCTCCTAAGGCTCAGTTTGTAAGTTACCTTTGCAGTATGCTTGATGATGCAAAGCCTCTCACTCCATGAGTAACTCCTACAACACCTCCAGAACCTATGGCTATTTTGACTACACAAGTAGCCTGTTAGCAGCTACAGTGGAGCAGAAGGTCTCTGGTGAGGGAAGCAGCTTTGTATTCTAAGGCTCTCATGATCAAGACATCCAGATACAGCCAGTAGTGCACAGGGACTTTGTGGTAGCAAGCCACAGCACAAAGGTAAGCTATGAATTAGGCCACAGGCAACTGAAGTAGAGTGTACTCTTATAAAATCAATGCCAGTTTATCTCGATCTTAACACATGCTCAGCTTGAACGTAATTCTCTTGACTTTCATTTTTGAAAAAAGTTATATCCTGACTTTCCATCAATTTCCCTCAAGAAGGCTCACAACAAAATTTAAAACAACCCCCAAACCCCTCGCCCCTCCCCGACACACACACACACACACACACACACACACACACACACACACACACACCCTCCCCCCCCCACACACACACTTTTACAAACACACAGCCGACATCCAGACTAACGCATGCTGAAACATCCTCGGTGCCAGGGGCCTAGCAAGGTTGAAGCATGCCTGGTGCAAAAAGTGAAGACAAGCCCCTGCCCTTGCCACCTCCTTGTTTGGAGAGGCGGTAGGGATATGCACGGACCGGTCCAGAGCCCATTCTAAGGGCCTCCGTACCAATCCGTACCTGGGGCCAGTTCAGCGGTTTGACACCGGGGGAGGGTGTACTTACCCTTCCCGCTGTTTTCCCCCCTCCAGCGTATCCCGTTTTTAATGCATTTGGGGTGGCAAGGTACCTCTCTGCCGGCCCTTCTCCCATTCCTCAGCAAAAAGCTTCAAAAGGCTGACTGCACGCAACACATGGCCATGATTCACGTGTGTGTGGCGTACACATGTGCAGTCAGTCAGGGAGGTACCCTGCCGCCTCAAATGCATTAAAAACCGGGAGCGCTGGAGGGGCAAAAGCGGTGGGGGTGTACACCCTCTCCCACCTTACAGTACACCCTCTCCCACCTTAAAAACCCCCCTTCCTCAGTGCCAGACCACGGAGGTGCGGTTCCGTGCATACCTTATTCAATTACAGCTATGCCCCTGCTCAGCACGCACTAGGGAGATGAGGTTTTTTTTTTTTTAACCAATCTCCCTTCCTCTACAGCGTATTATGTCTCCAAAAAAAAATGTCCTTGCAGGTTGCAGGCATGGGCATAGTGTCTATAAGACAAAGGGGGGATAATTGTCCCCAGGCCCGGTGGGTCAAGGGGCCCACAAGGCTTGGGGTGAGGCCTGTTACCACCGCCCTTTCCATGCCACCGCCCTCTCTGCCTTTACCACGCTTTGCATCCACACGATGGGAAGAAGCGCACTGGGGCTTCCTTTCTCCTCCGCCTGCACCTCCTCCTCCCAGCAGACCACCCCTTGTCACTGCTCCGCTCCCTGGCTGCTATGCAGGAACTGCCAGAGGAGGGGCTGCCCAACCCCAATCCGCCCCAATCCAGTGGAGGAGGACGGAAACCCCCAGCAGCTCTGCGCCCAGTTCAGCCCGGCTCAGTGAGGTTGAGCCAGTGCTGCTGCTGGCCACGGTGATCTTTGGCCTATGTTGATCTTTGCTGGGTCCAGTCCATGCCTATATACTCTGTTGATTGGCATGGTGAGTTCTAATAGCTAATTAACTGTGATGGAGGGGGATGAATCTAGTCTACACCCCCACTTTCCCACATGAACAACAGATGGAGGTACATGCAGAAATTTTTACACACAGGAGTAAGTGCAGATCCCTCTTCTGCATAGATATTCTATAGATTCAGGACAATTAAACCATTCTGAACTTAGCTGTGAATTGCAGGTCACTTTGAGAGAAACACATAGGAGGCAACACATAGTTTTTCTATTGCAAAGTACAAATAAAAGAAATGTGAGGAAAAATTCTGATTTGCAAAAGGCACCTTTTTCCTAACAGCTGAATGATTTCACACAACATTAATTATTTAGCTATCCGAAACATCACATGTGCACAGAGCAGTAAAGCAGACCAGTGGCATTTTCATTTCAAATTTGTACCATCTTTGGTCAATACACATAATCTGCATTTGTAACACCTGCTTCAGTCAACTATGAAGTGCAACATTATTTATAGATCTCCTTTCATCTTTACACTGTCCAGCCAACACAAAAGAATTGCATAATGGCAGATAATGATCTAGTTTTCCAAGGATATGGATCAATTCACATGGGTTTTGATCATATCCTGATAATGATGTGTTCATGTATTTGAAATTCCACTTTATTAACATTTGTTTTTGAAGTGTACCACTATTATTGTTATCCTAATCATATGTAATATATTTGGTCTTCCAAAAATTGTCACTACATTTACACACATACTGGCAATGAAACAGAGTATGTAAGTAAACTACAGTGCAATTAAGCAATAATGCACAACAGGGTGTACCTTAATGGGCCATTAAGCACATGCCTCAGGTGTATTGGTAGGCAGGGGACCAGAGGGAGAAAGACTTCAAATACTCTGTAAGTGCACCAATGGCTCATTAGTGCATACCACAGAATTACTTGTTGCTATAGTAATATGCACAACATCAGTCCTCCCCCACCACCACCTCCAAGGATACATGTTATGGTTGGGTGATGTCACAAGCAATATTTTCATTCAACAGGTTTGTTTATTGGCATTAACAGTTACCAGAAGACTGCAGTAGAATAAAAATCAGTAAAACAAGGAGATACTACAATCCTAAGCCCCATTTGTATGAAACACCACCACTACCACCATCAATAATTTTTTGGGGAACATTCCAGAATAAGCATCTGAGTACTGGAGAATTAAAGGGAAGGGAACTGTTTTACCGATTATCAGTGATGGTGCCCTGAATGACACGTTTCCTTCTCCCCATTATAATCTCCAAGCTTCCTAACAATGTCTGAACAAACATAACCCAGTGAACACTAGCCCTATTCTCACCTTCTCTTCCACATCAACCACCTTCTCTTCCACATTAGCACATGGAAAGAGAGCAGGATATCAGCTTGCCCTGCCTCAACCTCTGTGTATTCAGTTCAAGGTGAGAGGGGGCTCTCCGTGCATGTGTACACATGAACTTGTGCTCATGGCTGCTCTGCACTTGTAACTGTGAACCCTGGAGCGAGTAGAGACCCTACGCATGTACAATTATATATGCACAGAGCCCTTTCTGTGTCCATACATAACTGCAGAGAGAAAGGGCTCTGTGCATATATAAGTGTACATGCAATAAGGGCCAAACATGCAGAGGTTGCAACCAGACAAGTGAAAACGTGGAGATTGAGGGGCAAGGCCAGGTCTCTGCAGGTGTCTAATTGACACTCATTTTCATTATCCGCAGATACGGAAGGATTAAAACTCTCATATCCACTGTTCTAAGAGGGCCAGAGATCACTTCTGACCGCCATTCTGGCTGGCTTATTTCTTTAAAGAAAACTCTTTTTGTGATTTTTGTGGGAATTTCACAGTTTTGGGGGCATTCCTCTGCACATGCAGGGCATTCTTGAACACATGCAGAACCCGGCACAGTAAAAGCTTTTGCGTTTCTTCAGGGTGCTTTAAAAAACAACAACCCGCTTTTAAAGCATTTCCCCTACATTCTAGAACCCAACCCCTTATTTCCCATTGGAATGCCTCGTTGCTCATGGTTTCATTACTCGTGGCAGTAGGCAAGGAATGGAACCCCTGTGCGTAACGAACAAGCAAGCCTGCTATTGGACAAACCACTATCGTTCAACCTCAAATCCTCACATTATGAACTGGGGAATTTAGCAGCTTGTCAGGGGCATAGCTATAATAGGGCAAGGGGAGACAGTTGTCTGGGGGCCCACTGCCTTGGGGGGGCCCCAGAGGCAAGTCAATGACTGACTCCCCCAGCCGCACACCCGCCCGGGCTTCCTTCAGTTGTAGTCATCCTCTGAAATTGATGTGAGTGTTAAGACCTAGAGCTACCAGAACAGCATGTCTTTCTCTAATACCATTATATGACTTGCATCGTCCACAATAATTTAAGATTTCTTTACTTCATGAGCTGAGCTTCAGTGAGGGGGCCCCCATTTTAAAATCTTGTCTCTGGGCCCACTCCAACCTTGTTACGCCCCTGCAGCTTGTAGTGGCCAATTAACATAGTAAGAACTGGAAATAATTCTGAGGCCTCTCTGGAGAGAACATACTCCTCAAAACCTATCTGCAAGCATTTAATAATCTCTCTCCTGAAAGTTAAGTTCTCATACCCACGAGATGAAAGAGATGTCTGAAAGAGTGCAGCAACTACACTGGCTGCACATTAATTGTCAAGAACAATTCAAAATGTTGGTGTTTATCTGTAAACCTCTATCCAGTCTGGGCCCTGAATGAACTCCCATTCCCATTAAGATGAATGGGAGAGACTCTGTTCTAAGTTGTCCTCACTGACTATGAGGCAGCCCTATCAGGAGTTATTGCTCAGTGGCGGCTCTGCATACAACTCCAAAGCATGATGATATCTATGATATCATCAAGATACCGATAACGAATTTAAAGGGCTTCAAAACTAGTTTAACAGAGATGTCTAGAATAATTTGCACAAGCTAGGCCAAACAATTCACTACTACAGAAACCTCCACTCTTTTACAGCATCTTTTGATGTAGCACCATCTGCAGCTGATCAGGAAGAACTTCCTAAGGCATCTTTGAGTTAGAAGAATCTAAATTCAGAACATCATCAACTTTGAACAGTTTCACACACACACAGACACACACAGAAAGAACTAACTTACATGAGTATGAATGCAAACCACGAAGCAGCAGAATCTCAACTAAAAGATACCAATTTATAATTAAATACTAACAGTGAGAACACATTCATTCAACCATATATTTTAAATAACTACAATAAGCAGCAGGTAGGAGAGGTACGTTTGGCCAAAATTCTCAAAACATTTTTCCTTTTTTAAAAAAAGAAGTGCACAACATTACAAAAGAGGGAAGAAAATGCATGAACAAGGGCATACCCAACCTCCCACTTCATTTTCCACAGGATATTTTAAAATGCAAAATAATTAATCGATTTTTAAAAGTGAAAAGCACTTGGTGTAACTTAATAAAACAAAAAAGCCAGTCAATTTGTTAGTTCCACACCATGGAATTTCTTTAAATAGTAATGAAATCATTGCTAAAAAAATCCATCTTTATTAACAAATAAAAAAGTTGGCTCAGCCCATGAAAATTGGATTTGTAAGTTGTTGGTCATTCCCATAATTAAATCTATGTCACAAATTTGCAAGAAAAATGGACACCACAACTAATGCATTTACTTGCCACACAACTCCTTTCAGGCTGTATACAGAATTATGCCTGCTAAAACCAAGTAGATAAGAATTATATACATTTTTATTAACAAGGCATTTTGTATCCAGGGATGGGGGTGGGGACTAGGTTTACATGTAGCTCCAACTAAAACTAAAATGTGAAATATAATCCCTGACCTTGCTCTCATAGAATGCATTGCTCTGCTAAAATAAAGTGATTCAGGCCCTCTTGGAAGCTTTTCTTAAGAAAAAGTATGTTTTTCCTCTATTAAAACATGTAAATTGATAAGTTGCAACCCATAATGCTACAAACATCACTTTCACAAGAGAAGATGATTTTTCATTTGTATAGTAATTACTAGAGATCCAAAACACTGAAAGTTTCATGTTCAGAAACGTTTAGGATAGTGTCAGTACAAAGTTCAGGGGTGCCCTTGGGAAAGTGACTTTGCAGTGCCACCTTAATGCTGGAGGTACTGAGCACCCATTATTGGCAAATACTTTTTAAAAATCTATAATACAAGGTGCCCATCATTGGCTCATTGGATACAACACGGACATTACCTAATGAATAAGAAAAGGAAGAGGGAGAAAAGGAAGAGAGAGAGAGAGAGAGAAGGAAGAGCGAATAGAAGGACAATCCATCCTGGGTTGTCACACTTCTTGGATTTCAGGCATGTTACCCATTGCCCATTAGCTAGCCTGGATTCCCAGCTTTCATTTTAAAAAAAGTTAAGCTCTTGCCTGTGTAGAAGCTGAGATATGGAGCAAAATGTTCAAGCACTATTCTGTACATAAATCGTTGGTAAAGACAACCACAGGGCTCTAAATCGACTTGATGACACACTTTACCTTTAAGGCAGGCGAAGCACAGGAGCCTGGCTGGGAGAGGTGCACAATAAGCAAGCCCCATGAGGAATGTTGCCTTTGTTTTTGTTTTTCCAACAGAAGATCCCTAGAGGGCAGTTGAGCTTGCATTTTTATGTACATCATTGTCTACCTGTGTATTGTAATTTGTAAGGTTTTTAAGCTTTACAGTGCAATCCTATGCATGCCTACTCAGAAGTAAGCACCACTGGTTTCAATCAGTCATTCTCCAAAGTAAGTGTGTATAGGATTGCAACCTTAATTGAAAAGCTCACCATATTTATTTATTTATTTGTTGTTGTTCTATTGCTCCTATTAATATCGCACAGTGTGGTCTCCATTTATTTTCTCATAGACATATGGGTTTTTTGTTTTTTATTTTGTTTTAAACCACCATGAATTCTCCCTGCCCTCTGCTCTTTTCCAATCTATATTTTAGAAAGTATTCTAAATCAAAAAGAGTCATTTTGTTATATTTTATGTGCTGATTTCAGGATGTAAATGGCGACAAAGCTTAAGCATACTGAAAGCCTTAATTCCTAGAGTTAATTTTGTAGGGTCAATTGTAGAATTTAGTGGTGATGAAAATGCACTCTTCACCAATAAATAGCATATTCAGGTATTTGAAAATGGAGTGGGGTGGTAGTCTGCAGTTGGTGAGGAATCCATGACAGCACCGCACCCAGCTAATTAGGCAAGATTAAGAACTGAACTTGTATATTAGAAAGTGCTGGGTTATGAAGTCTGAGTGTTTAATGCTACGTGAAATGGTCAGGTAAAGAGATCCTCCCAAACTATTGGTGGATATTCAGAACAGGTACAAGTTAATCTACATAATATGCAAATTAGGGTGCCCAGATTTGGAGAGACTGAACATAGCAACCCTAAATCTATCACTACTGATTTGCTGGATGATTTTAGGGATTGATACAAGGAATTGCTCACTTGACAGAATGCTGACCTTCTACAACATTTTCAGTTTACTAGTTCAAGTGGAAAGAAGAATTAAGACATCAAAACACAGGGCATATGTCATGACTCCTGTCACAGCCAGAGGAATGGTGGGGGGCGGGCAAATTCACTGGGATCGAATCCTTGTCTGCAAGGGATTCACAGCAGGCTGCCACCATCCATTTTATTTTAATGTGGGACAAACCACTCTTTCCACATAAGATTCCTGGGGCAGAGTGTGTGTGCGTGTGCGTGTTAAAGTGGCAAAACCCTCCCTCAAAAAGGCTGAGCAGTCCTAGGCCTTCAAAAGGCATGTGACTAAGGCAGACCCAAAATGAAGAGTAGCACACTTCAGCAACAAGGATTTATTATTAGATTAAAAGAAAAAGGTATACAATAAGAACAACTGTCTTTTCATAAAACAGATTGTAAGAGAGAGCTTTAATTAACCTGGCAATGCAGATTCCAAGCAATCAGTAAAGAAAAATAACTTCCCTCATGCATCTAACTGACTTAGTTCTAACTTATTACTTACAGGACTTCCCTTTCCCCAGCAGCTCTCAGCTTGCTGCTTGTTCAGGGCCCTCCTGGGACAGACTAACTATCAGACCAAAGCTTTCTCATCTCCAGTAGGTGGCTCAGTAGGTTTCCACCTAGTCCTCTGGATCAGACCTTCTGCTTTGAACTTACCGGGCTTTTTTCCTTAATAAGAAAGGCCCATCCTCCCAGCAGTTGCTCTAAGTGAAGCCTTCCCATCACTACAGCATGTTAAAATACAGTTCTAAAAAATTAAGAACACCCTCTTTCCCCAGACCTTCTGAATTTGGCTGAATGTGGAATGCAATGCAAAAAAATTTAAGTGTGAAATATAGTCCCTCACAATGTGTCTTTTACAGTAAATGAGGGAATGGCCATTTCTGCATTAGGAAACTTTGGGGGTGACGCAATGAATAGCAGTAAAATGACTTCAGCTGGGTTCAGACATAATGCAAAACCATGGTTTAGCTAAACAAACCATGGGTTCATGTCATGTTTGAACGTCAGCCTTCGTACAAACAATGGTTCTTTGTGCTTACAAATCAGGATCTGAAACCATGGTTTATCCTAATAGAGGTTTCCTGTTATGTCTGAGTCCACAGATCATAGTTAGGGCCACTGCTCCATGGAGACAGGAGTAATTCATGAAGCAGAAACCTGAGCAGTCTGGAAACAAAAAGCAGACATGTCACTCTAAGCCATGGCTTGCTCGCACATCTGGAAGGTCCAACGTTTGTGTGTGTGTGTGTGTGTGTGTGTGTGTGTGTGTGTGTGTGATTGTATTTTATACACACACACACACACACACACACACCAACTAAGACAGAGGGTTACCAAGTCTGACTGAAGCTATTCTTGGAGTTCCCTGCCCCCATATTTTCCTCCAATTGTTTCAAAATATCAAGCTATTAAAATTTCCAGGATTACTTTCAAGAGTCACTTCGACATTGATGCCAATTTCTGGAGACCTTAGGCCAATCCTGAAGGAATTGCACTCCATGAATTTGATGGAATAGGTTCCAGTCCATGAAGGTGTATGCTGTATTTGTTAACTTTTAAAGTGTCACAAAACACCTTTTCTTTTTCACATAAACTTAGGACACTGGCTGACATCCAGATTAAGTTACTCACCAGTACTACTCAGGAGGAAGTCCTTTAGAGTAGTCTGGTTGCCAGTCACCGAGTTCTTCTGGAAACTCAAAGCTGATTCAATGCATTTTTACTGTGAAAAAAAGAGGTAGATTTTTTTTTCTACTAGTAAAAAAACTTTTGTCTAGCAGGAAAAGGAGACAGATTTTCTTATATAGCATTCTTATTTCAGCAATTAATCGATGCTTCTACAGCACAGCAAAGTCTTTGGAAAGACTACAAATACATCCATGATAACTTAGATCCCTTTCAGTCTGGCTATGAGACAAACTGCCATGGTCACCCTGGTGGATGACCTATGTTGGGAGATAGACAGAGGGAGTGTGACTCTGTTGATCTTCCTGGACCTCTCAGCGGCTTCTGATACCATCAACCATGGTATCCTTCTGGGATATCTCTCCAGGTTGGGACTTGGGGGCACAGTTATACAGTGGCTCCGCTCCTACCTGGAGGCTCATACTCAGAGGTGGGGCTGGGGGATGCCTGCCCCACCCCTTGGCCTTTGGCCTATGGAGTGCCACAGGGATCTATTTTGTCCCCCATGCTGTTTAACATCTACATGAAACCTCTGGGAGAGGTCATCCGTGGGTATGGGCTGTGGTGCCATCAATATGCTGATGACACCCAGCTCTACCTATCTTTTAAGTCAGCAGATACTAGGGAAGCAGTGGATACTCTGAGCCGGGGCTTGGAGGCTGTCCTGGACTGAATGGGGGCAAACAAGCTGAAACTCAATCCAAGTAAGACAGAAGTGCTCTGGGTTCGTAGAACTGATCATCTGAGTAATTAGGAAATCTGGTCTTGAACGGGGTCACACTCCTTCTGAAAGACAAAGTCTGCAGCTTGGGGGTGCTTCTGGACCAGATGCTGTCCTTGGAGGCGCAGGTGGCGGCAGTGTGCAGAAGTGCCTTTTACCAGCTATGGCTGGTACACCAGCTGCGACCCTACTTGAAGAAGTCGGACCTGAGAACCTCAGTCACTCATGCTTTGGTAACTTCCAGATTGGACTACTGCAATGCGCTCTATGGGGGGCTGCCCTTGAAGATGGTTTGGAAGCTTTAGCTGGTCCAGATTGCAGCTGCAGGGATGCTCATGGGCACAAGTCACTTCACAAGTGTCACACCCATCCTGGGGCAGCTTCATTGGTTACCAGTCCACTTCTGGGCTATAATCAAGGTGCTGGACTTGACCTTTAAAGCTCTAACTTGTTTATTAATTTCATTACTTTTATTTTACAATGTAATATTTTATTGTGGTGAGTCAACCTGACCAGTAGTTTACTGGAGGGGCAGGGTATAAATAGTTTAAATGAATGAATGAATGAATATCTGGGCAGCAATGCAATATTGCAGCTTATGTTAGTATTTAAGTATCTTATCTTTTTTTTTTCCATAGATCAAAGAGAATCTCTTCCTTCTAGATGTAAAAGCAGGACCAGTTGCCCTTTAGAACTTCTAATCACATAAGTGCACATTTTGCAGCCTGATCCTGTGCATACTTAACTCAGAAGCAAGTCTCAATACACTAAGCAGAGCTTCCTCCCAAGTAACTGTGCATAGGCCTACAGTCTTAGAGCCACAACTATTGCTGATAATCAACTGTCTTAAATTACAAAAATGCTATCGTATTTCATTAAATCATTATCACAAGGAAAACTCAAATCACATATGCTGCATAATTATTCCAAACCCCACTTTTTAAATGAGGGGAGGAGATAATGGTATTAGCTTTGTAACTTAAAGGAATTCTTTGCAGTATAATTCTAAAATATTCTCTTGGACTGAAATGTATGTAAATTGAATTCATCTATTATTAGTCATTACCAGACTAGCTACATAAAAAACATTTTCTGTAACAATCAGTTATTTAACACATTGTGTTTTAATTAGGCCTATGATGGCATTAAACTAGCAATAAATATGCATGGTTTCTGCCTGCAAATCTACAGGAATTCATTTTCAAGATGAAACTGGTTTAAGATCTGGTTTCTGGATTAAATCTTGACATCTGTATCTGTTATCACCCATAAATGACAACAAATGCTAATATAAGAGAAGGAGTCAATAAATAAGGTGAATTTACATTTCCCCCCACAGACACATGTACCCATTATGTATTCATTACTACATACCCTCATTACAGCATATCTGAACATGTAGTATACATAGTTTCCACATAAAGTTGGCAATAATGTTACTGACAGTTTTAAAACAGCGGCCACGGTCAGATTGCACCACCATTCAATAGCCAAGTGTCATTTTATCTTTACTGTAGGAAGGAGTTAAACCAAGTGAAATTTACTGTAGAATGTGTGAAAAATATGGGGACAGTTTATCATCAAACAATGTGTACAAGTGGTGTGAACTGTTCAGAAACAGTTACATGAGAGTAGCGCGTGAATATTGACCTGGTAAGTCAATGAATAACTCTACCAAAGTTATAGGCATAACTCTATCAAAAATGTTTTTCTCTGATGACATAAAAAAAAGTTTGTCAGTCACTAGAATTAGGAACCAGAACTGGTTCCGTGCACACCCATGAGGCTGGGGGGTGGCTTTAAGGTGCGGGGAGGGTGCTCTTACCTACCTCGCCATGTCCCTCCACCCCGGCACTGCTTTAAAAATGCTGGTGTGGGGCGGCTATATACCCTCTTGCTGCCCTGGTCACTGTAAAACCGGAAGTGTTGGGTGTGCGGGCACCCACCATGCATGTGTGTGACAGGTGCGCGTGCATGCCACTTCTGGTTTAATGTTGACTGGAGCAGCAAGAGGGTATACAGCCACCTTGCACTAGTATTTTTTAAAGCAGTGCCAGAGGGGTCAACGCGGTGAGGGAGGTAAGAGCACCCTCCCCATGCCTTAAAGCCACCCCCGCCCCTGCATTCAAATGCAGGGGTTCTGAACCTGTTCGGCGTTCCATTCAGTGAAAGCTGAGCAGGCTCATGCACATCCCTAACTAGAATAAATGTGTCAAGATAGGAGGTGGTTACATTGAAAGACAGTCTATGCTCATGTTTCTGGAACAATTTTAATGCTTTACTTAAATTCACTTATTTATTGACTGCCCCCCATATCTGAATGCTAGGAAGAGCCATATTCTTTTCTAGTTTTATCCACGTCTATGCAAGCCAAGCAATTTGGCTGAATAACTATACTTCAGCAGATCAAGTACACCAAGTACTGTTCTCAGTTTTATCCTTTGATGTCATTTGGCCTCCTGTTTTAAAAGCACTTAAGGAATGTGTGTAGCAATTGTAGAATTGTTCTACTAGGAGATAGGCTATCTACTAGAATTGTTCTACTAGGAGATAAGCTACCTCCTAGTTCTTCATAGCCAACACCTTTTAGATTAGCTCTGAACATCCGAAGGACTGTGGGCAGCAAGCAAAGAGCAGGAGTGAGCAAGGAACACCACCAGAGGGGCCTATGGGATGCCTTCAGTGCAAGCCATCAGGACAGTTTATACAAATATGCTACAATATTTACTAATGAAGGTGAACACCTTGCAGGATTATCTGGCAATGTGACCTGGTAGAAAATTCCTTCACAAATTCAAACATCAATGAGATCATGTAGATATTAAGCAAACAAAATCCATCCCAAAATGAATTTTCAGTCAATATCCTCTACAACTCTATTGCTAATTGCAGGGAGCAGGGGGACGAGAATTTATTATTATTATTGGATATTTATATACCACTTTTCACCAATGTTCCCAAAGCAGTTTACATAGAAAAATAAACAAGACATAAATAAGATGGTCCCCCATCCCCAAAGGGCTCATAACCTAAAAAGAAACATAAGGCAGATACCAGCAACAGCCACTGGAAGTATACTGTGCTGGGGTTGGATAGGGCCAGTTGCTCTCCCCTGCTAAATATAAGAGAATCACCACTTGAAAAGGGGTCTCTTTGCTCAGTTAGCAGGGGGAAATTGGCACCAAGGCAGACTTACAAACTTGTTCCAAGGCCAGTTACCCATGTCCTCCTGTGCTAACCCATATGGCTTCTCCTACCTACTTTTCCAGGCCTGCTAACTTTGGCCCTCCTGCATATGTTGGCCTACAACTCCCATAATCCCTGGCTACTGGCCACTGTGGCTGGGAATTATGGGAGTTGGAGTCCAAAAACAGCTGGGGGCCAAAAGTTGAGCTTGGACCAACTTCACACTGCCCTAGACAGTGCTGCTGCCACGTACAATGACAGCTACCACCACAGCTCTGCAACATGAAGGCTGCATGGATCTCATTATTTGAGCTTTAAAGAAGGATTGAGACTAATTGGTGCAGCCTCCATAGCACCACGCTATGTAAACCACCATGGGACACTCATTTGGGTGGGTGTGGTGTATAAATATGTAATAAAGACACATGGCAGTGCTATGGTGGCTATTTACTGCCCTATACTTACAGAAGTTGTGGTTTGCCATGGATGCTTTCCTACTCCCATTAGATGAGCAGGCAAGTAGCAAGTTGCAAGGGTAGATTAAAACTCAAATCGTAGCCACAACTGAAAAGGCTGCAGTCAATAATAAACTCCAAAAAGGCAAACATTTGTATTCACATGAAGGCACACACAGCTGTTCCATAGCTAGCAGTGGGGACTCAGTCTTTGATATGATGCTAATTAACTTGGTTTACTTGTGCACATAGTCACAAGGTTTCATGCTTTGAATTTGACCTGAACACCCCGAATAGAATGGGATGAGAATCAGGAGAGCACCTAAATACATGCACTGTGGAAGCATACTTCAACTTTTTCTAGTATGTAGCCAATTGTATGATGCAGCCATTTCAATGAACAAGTGCCACATCTCATCCTCCCTTTCAAGAAGTTCAGAATTGCAAAGATGGTCTCCCACCCCCGGTGTTTCCCTTACAACAACCCAATGAGGAAACTTAGTTTGACAGGCACAGCAAACTTCATGCCAGAGCAGCAATCTGAATCCAGGTTTCCCCAATCTAAATTAACTCTAGATATTACACCACATTCATTCTCATCAGATAACCCTGGAAGCCACACAACCAGGATACTTGCCCCCTTTCCTGCCACTGCTCCTCTGCAACTGGTGTTTGGAGGCATCATGCCTCTGAGCCTGGAGGTAGCCTACAGCTATCAAGACTAGTAGCCTTTGATAGACCTGTCTTCCATGCATTTGTCTAAGTCCCTTTTAAAGCATCCAGGCTGATGGTCATCACCACATCCTTGTCCATGGGGCTCTCAACTGAACCATGTGTTTGCAGAAAGCATGGCACATGAAGTGACCTAATTTTTTAAAAATTATTATTATTTCTTGTTTACACAGTCAGACAGGTGTTATTGACTGGTTTGTTTTATCCAGACATCGAGTCCATTATTATTGTTATTATTACTAGCTGACCAGGCGCATAACATCTGCGCCCCTAGTAGCGCCGCCACCGCCGGGCCCAAGAGTGCCGCCGCTGCCTGGCCCGCCGCCTTGCCTCTGCAGCCGCCCAGCCAGGCAATTATCCTGGGAGCGCCAGGACCAATCAGGCGCCCCCGCAGCCCAGCCGATCAGCTGGGCTGCCAGGACGCACGTTCCAAAGGCACACCCAGGAGAATTAAATATATAGATTATTATTATTTCTTGTTTACACAGTCAGACAGGTGTTATTGACTGGTTTGTTTTATCCAGACATCGAGTCCTTCCCAAGGGCCTGGGATGCCAGAATTTTATTGTCAGTTGTTATAGATATCGTCGCAGAATATAGGCTGTTCCCAGTAAAACTGCTTTTTGTAATTGGCTGATGGTGATTTCTGTGGCCCCTATGGTGTTGAGGTGCTCTTCAAGGTCTTTTGGAACTGCACCCAGGGCGCCAATTACCACTGGGATTATTTTGGTCTTTTTCTGCCACAGCCTTTCAATTTCAATTTGTAGATCTTTGTATTTGGTGATTTTTTTCTATTTCTTTTTCTTCTATTCTGCTATCCCCTGGTATTGCTATGTCGATTATTTTGACTTGTTTTTCTTTCTTCTCGACTACAGTGATATCTGGTGTATTGTGTGGCAGATGTTTGTCTGTTTGTAGTTGGAAGTCCCATCATATTTTTATATCTTCATTTTCTACCACTTTTTCAATTTGATGGTCCCACCAATTTTTGGCTAAAGGTAGCTTGTATATTTGCAGATGTTCCAGTGTATCATCCCTGCTACCTTGTCATGCCTTTGTTTGTAGTCAGTCTGTGTGATCTTTTTACAACAGCTGATTAGGTGGTCCACTGTTTCATCTGCTTCTTTACAAAGGCGGCACTTGCTGTTTGTTGTTGACTTTTCTACTTTTGCTCTTATTGCATTTGTTCTTAGTGCCTGTTCTTGCGCAGCCAGTATTGGTGTTGAATAGTTTCGCGTTATTGACCATTTGAAGTGCATCTTCTTCACTGTCCTTGATATATTCTTCAAGGCCTCTTTTCTCCTCCTCTACTGTTTGATGGACTTGCAGCATTCCTCTTCCACCTGAGCTGCGAGGGAGGTATAGCCTATCTACATCACTGCGGGGGTGCAGAGCATGATTGATGGTCATGATTTTCCTGGTCTTACGATCCAGCGTCTCTAGCTCTGCCTGGGTCCAGTCTATTATCCCTGCAGTGTATCTGATAACAGGTATAGCCCAGGAGTTTATGGCTTGTATGGTGTTCCCACCATTGAGTTTGGACTTGAGGATTTTTCTAACTCTCCTGATGTATTCACTTACAATTTTTCTTTTAACTTCAGTGTGTGCAATGTTATCAGCCTGGAGAATGCCCAAGTATTTGTAATGTTCTTTCTCTTCCAGGTTCTTGATCTTGCTTCCATTGGGCAGTTCTATTCCTTCTGTTTTTGTTATTTTCCCTCTGTTCATTATTAATGCAGCACACTTGTCTAGTCCAAACTCCATTGCTATATCGCTACTGAATATACGGATAGTGCTTAGCAGTGATTCGATTTCTGACTGGGACTTTCCATACAACTTCAGATTGTCCATGTACAGCAGATGGTTGATTTGACTTGATGTTTTAGATGTTTGGTATCCGAGGCCTGTTTTGTTTAGTATTTGTGAAAGTCGGGTCATGGTGATTACAAACAACAGTATTATTATTATTATTATTATTATTATTATTATTATTATTATTATTATTATTATTGAGATGAAGATGAAGAAGTAGTTTAATTGCAGTAGGCATGCTCATGGTTTTCAGAATTTACAACAAACTATTGCAGATTGAGTTCAGAGCAGAGGTTGAGACTAACTGTGCTTTGATGGAGCAGAAATTACTATTAAATCTCTAAAACCTTCAGTTTAAGATGATACAACCACACTGGAAAGAGGAGAGACCAATTCCCGCCCCCCTTAAAGTTCAAGTATGGAAATTCAAACTTTGTGAAGTCACCTTGACTTTTCTCATGTCACCTTAACACAGTTCAGACACATATGTGCCCTAGTCCCTGTGTAGCCAGATTTTCTCTTGCCATTGTCCACATTCACCTTATCAAAAATGTGAACTCAAAAAAAACCAAAAAAACCATCAACAAGACCTTTAGTAATGACCGTCATTGATACAAATTATTGCTGACAGTCTAGTTGTTGAGAGTTTGAATACACCTATTTTTATTGAGATAAATATGGATGTTAAATAGGAAAGTGTGGCTACATAGGGGCTGATGTTTAAAGAGTGTCTGAAGTGTGTTACAGAGATATGAGATGAAGGTGACCACAATGAATGTCTGTACTTTGTAGACTATGAGTAAAAGTGGGACACTCCTCTCTCCAGCATAGTTGTATCATTTTCAACGGAAGGTTTTAGATATTTAAATGTCCAAGTTTTGTATAAAAGCGTTAGAAGTAATTGTGTTCGCATAAAATGGTTGGAGGCAGTTTTACAACAAATGAAGACAAGCTGTGCTGACCAGTATTTACAGGTGGCCTATGTTTTCATCAGCAAGAGAGAGGGGGAGGCAAATGAAGAACAGGAACTGGGGTTAGCAACTATATTTGAGAGAGGCTCGAGGGCGGTCAAAGACTGCACCATAATTCTTTACTTTGTTCCTAGCTAACTCAGGCAGCTCAGCTATGGCTGTCCCTGTTGGCAACTTTGAGCAGCATCTTCCCCATGTGTGAAGTCATCTTTCACTAAAAGAATGACCCTCCCTCTTCCAGAACTTTTAACGGGTGTGTGGGTGTGGCCTGTATCATTTGCAGCCAGGGGAGGATGAGAAGTCTGGAGAATTAACTTTCTCCTTTTCCCACATTCTTTGTCTGTCCTGTGTCGTGAAGATTTGATGGGATTGTGTCATGGTGAAGCTATCGGACTCCATCTTGACCAGTAACTTGTTGGTCAGAGAGAGGTGGGGCAGTGGAAAGGAAAACTCTGCATGTAGAGAGGGAAAAGACCTCTTTGTTGTGGCCACTGTAAAACAGAATGGTGCAAATGCTTACAGTTGAACAGAACATTATAATAGGGACTACAAGACATTATTAATACAGAAATACTTGTTTGAGAAAGTTTGGAGACATGATTTCTACCTACTCTGTGCGTACTAAACGTAAACAAAACATAGATGTTATGTACATGTTATGACCAGCAGAAGACAAAAAAGTTCAAGGAAATTCACGTGGAAAAACCATGGTTCCCCCCCACTCATGTTAACTACAGAGTCATTGCCATTTCTCTATCATGAAGTAGAATGGGATAATGTGAATGTAAACAAAGGTCAAGCAACTGAGTACATGCAACAAGAAGAGCTTTCCTGCCCATATTAGGCTCTTCCACCTTTTAACATTCATTTCTTGAGGCCATGCCGTGGACTGGGGTAACAATAACTTTCATACCAAAGTTCTACAACAGCTGAATCCAGCTGCAACATAAACTTTGGTAGCCAATTAAACACATCTAATATAGTCTAATGCCACACCCAGTAATGCCAGCTTTCAAATATTTTCTTATAGTTTAAGGTATAAAAACAATTATACTCAAGCAAGCATTTTCTAAATAACCACCTTAATCTTACATTATTTGCAATACTTTTTGTATTTTAATGCATGTTCAATTTATTTTAGTGTATATTTAAAATACTTTTTGTATTTTAATGCATTTTGCAATACTTATTTTATGCATTTACAATTCAACTTTTTATTAAAGTCATGCCTGCATCATACTTGAGATGAGCAATTTGCATTATAAAGATGCAAAATTATGCAAAATGTGTTAAGTGCCCCAGCTGTTTAATTTGCTTAGTGCATAAAATAGGGGAAAGAATGACTGAACCTGCCTTTTGGTGTATTTTATAGTATGCTGTGCTCAGAAGTGCAATCCTAGCATGTAAACATTGAACAGATATACTGAGAAACTTTGACTGTATGCTTATTTTTACTTATTCCAATAGTTTCCCTAGAGACATAGAACAAGCTTCTTCTCTGGCAGTGAAATATGCTAAAGGACACGTCACTGAGTGAATTAGCATAGCTTCTCTCATCATCTGGCCCATGTTTTCTATTCAAAATGCCATGGTCCCTTGATAGAAAATCATGATTGTGTGATAAGCCTCATTAGAAAATCAATATATTGACACTAGTCGTCTAAACATCTGAATAATAATAGATTGTCACCTCATTAAAGAGACTATTAACATGTACTTAAGCATCATTAAGTTATATTGATCAGAGATTATTCATGCACTAGTCTTCTTGAGTGTGGAGGAGACAGAAAAAGCAAACACATGCATAGGCATTTAATGAACAAGAGAACAGAGCCTGGTTCTCCTTTAAAAATAATCAGCAAGAATAAAAATATTGAAATAGTGTATTAAAAGAGCATACACACAAAAAACCTGTTATCACTTACCAAAAAGCTTCCAAATGCAGAGTTAAATATAGCAGCTGCCTAGAAGGAAGAGAAAAAAGTATCACTAAGAGTCTTGCTTACTTTACACAGAATGCTCTTTTTCTTTAATCCAATCATTCAGTTATCACTACCACTGCTTACAGCCATTACAAGTAGCCATTGCAAGGAGCCTATGCTAGTAGCTCATAAAACGTGCATCAGACTATGAATCCACATACAAGGCTGTAGAAGATGCAAAGAACAAAATCTATGCCAATAAATACAATACAGATTATAGCCATTACTACTGCTATTACAGATCTGCCTATTCAATCATGTGTTTGAAACTGATTTCACAAATACAGACTTATTCTTGCAAGAAGTCAGCAGAGAACATTCTAAACACATAAGAGTGCAGCAGTGTAGCTTGTCAGAAATTGAACTGTCCACACAGTACTTCAACTGAACCTTATTTTATTTGAATATGAACCCTTCATAAGCTGAATACGTTTTGAGATCAGTATTGCACTATACAAAACAAAACAAAACAAAAAATGATTTAAACATTTAGTGAGTCTAGGAAGTCAGAGAAACAAATGTCTTTGAACCAAATTTTAAAAGAAAGTGTTTGCTTACCAAGAAAAGCATTCAAGTAATAGTGATGGGAATAAGCATTAAGAATAACTTACTAAATTCCATGATGTACATAAAGCCTTGTAAAGCTTCCCCCTATACCATCAAAGAAGGAACTCTGGTATGGCATCCAGTCCAATGATGCAGAACCATAAGTGAAATAAGGGAGATGGGGAAGGAGGGGGAGAATCTGCTATTTACATGAAGAGCCGAGGCAGAATCAAATCAATCACCAAGGACGTCTTGCAACCATAGAGAACCAGTGGATGTTCAAGACAGCTTGGCAAGTTTGAATCAAATCCAAGAACACAGGCTAAGCTGTAGCAGAACCTGCCTTCTGCTCGATAACGAGAGAGCAATGAGAGTGAATGGCTAATGAGAGGCTTGGCTCCAGAGAGCTTAGCTTTCTTATTCGAGTTCATAATTAATTCAAAGCGTTGATAATTTCATTACAGTCATCCTTGGCTGGCCTTATCAATAAAAGATAGCACTGGACCACAGCTTCTCAGTGGCCCAAACACACAAGCAACCTCAGGCTTGGAAGCCTTTGCCTAGCTGCTTGCTTGCAAGGACAATGGCATATGGCATTACATGTTGCTGAGGGAGCTTTTGAATAGATATAGCTGAATAAAACATCATAGTTGACAGTTGTAAACTATGGCAACATATTTTAACACCTCTAACTCATCAGCATTCTGCTTTTGAACATAAGGAGGCACCAGTCCAAATGACTCTTCTTGCCAGCAGTCACAGCTAAAGTAGCATCATACACGCTCTAACAGGCAAGAATTAAACCAGTCTTCAAAATCACCGTTTGAACCCCTGACACAAATAAACTTGGTGGGAAAATGTCCTAAGTACTCTGGGTTTGACCTAAAACACTAAAATATTTAGGACCAGGGTGTCTGGAGGGCTAGTGTCTCCCTTATGAACTTGCCCGTGTCTTGCCATCACCTTCGGAGTTCTACTTCAGGGCTTCTATCTTTAGGAGGTTAGATGAGCGGCATTTGGGATCAGGATTATTTTGTGGGAGCAGCCACAGAATATCCACCCTAGAGACATTTGCCTGGTACTGAGCATACCTTCTAGGCTGTCAGAAGAGTTTCATTTTCTTGAGTGGAACTCGGAAGGGTTTGGGGTTTTTTGCCAAAGTGGCTGTAAAGGAAACTGCCTCGGGGTGATTGGTGAACACCCCAAATCTATGTTATGGCTTGTGTTAGGAAATGGTGGGCAAGAGAAAGAGAGGGAGGCGGTTGGATTTAAGAAAGGGGAATAGAGATAGAGTTAGGCTCAGCAAGGGGCAAATGTCATGTCATCTGATGTGGACAAAAAGACCTCTGGGCTCCTGGAACATCTGAAGGACCTCATTCCTCATGGACAGCTTGATCAGGTGAGCACAAGAAGGTTGGAGGGGTTAGGTGATGGAGGTGGATCCATGAGGGGGCTTCCTCCGTGGAACCAGCTTCCTATGTTTGCGAGGAAGACTGGGCGGATCAGGTTAGGCAAGAAAGCCAATCTGGGGGTGGCATGAAGTACTGAACACAGCCTAGCTGATCGAATTTCATGTATAAAAATTGAATTATTATTATTAATAATAAACAGATTGCATAGCTGCGAGAATAGGAAATCTGCATATACAGAGAGTTCAATAATCGAATCAGTACTTTTAATGGCCTGTGATCAGTAAATCGCCCAAGCAGCTGGTGACTCCAAAGTAGCTGGTACATAAAGAACACACTGGCTCGTAGAACTGGGGCTTGTTATATCCCAAAATATTTCCTGGGAGAACATTGCAGTTGACCTTTTTTGCTGAAGATGTGTGTTGGTTGGAACCGGCAAAGATTCCATTGTTGCCGATTGCTCTTCCTGAGTGTAACAATATGGGAATTGCCAAGGTATGCCAAGACTTTTTGTCAGGAAAACAGAGTGCATGGACACGAGAAGAGGAAATCTGCATTGACAAAAAGTCCAATAATCCAATCAGTACTTTTAATGAGTGCATCTCCAGGTCCTTATCGCCAACTCAATCTCTTTTGTGCAGGGGGAGAAAGCATCTGCACAAGCCTTATCTGCATTCTTCCTGCTGAGTTAATTGGCACATTAGCTTGCTGCTATTCTTTGCAAAAAGAGGGAGTGGTAGGGAGTTCACTCTGAGTGCAGAGTGACCTTGGCTGGAAGTTAACCTGTTTTTAGTTAACTTCTGGGGTCTACTTAGAGTGTCCCAGCATAGGGAGGGTGTGCATCTGCTTCCCTTTCCAATTTGCTTGTTAGGAGCCAAATCTAGGGGTGATTGGCCCACTGTCGACTAAATAACCTGTCCCTATGTGCCATAAATGGAGAGCTCACGATGCTGTGAGGCTCCTGAGCATGTCAGGAGTGAGATCTCCAAGCCTGGAGACTCAAACACAAACAAGGGGGCTCCTGGAAGCCAGCAGAAAAGCATTGCTAGTAATATGGCCCCCATTTGAAGATTTGGATGATGCAATACATCATCCAAATCCCTGGCTTTTGCTTTTTAAAAACAACTTCTTTAGTGCACCTCTCCTTCCTCCAACCCCAACAAAAGACTACCTGAAAGCTATGACGAAGGGGGTGGTGGAATGATTTAGAAATTACATTTTCAGTATTACACAATAGTCTTTTTAGATAGTGTGGTTTACTAAGCAAGTTACATAAATTGTTAAAAATAGGAAATATTTCTATTACAGTTACTACATATTTCAGGGTATTTAGTTGGAACCTCTAATGTTAAAAATTATACAAATAACTTTTTAAAAGAAAGGATCTCTTTTATAGCGTATATGACTTGTATATATATGAAGCTGCCACCCATGGTTCCAGACTATTGGCCCATGTAGCCCTGTACTGTCTACTCAGAGTAGCAGAGGTTCTCCAGTGACTCAAGTACAGGTCTTTCCCAGCCTTGTTACCAAAAAAGAACTTCTAGGGCCTGTGAGGGAGAAGAAACATTGATGATGCTTCCCCCAATAAAGGGAGGGAAAGTGGCAATACAGAAGATTATTTCCTCTCTTGAATTAGAAATACAATTTATGGCATAAAGGGGTGGGGTGTGGGATGAGAAGCATACCACACCTTCCTCACAAGCCTAGAAGCCATGGTTTGTTTGGCGGAACATGGTCAGGTTCATGGTTCAAAGCCAAGGTGTGTTCAGAGGAACATGGTCAGGTTTGGAGAAGCAGGCCCATCCCATTTCTTGTTCCTCTCACTGTGTATTTTAAAGGAAGGTGGGAGTGCACTTCTCATCCTTCATTGTGGCTACTGTAGTGGGAAGAGCAAATGGCAGGGTCAGCCCTATTTCTCCGATTGGGAGTGGGGTTGGAACCAGACAGACTTCAATTTCACTTAAACACCCTATTCTGCTATCTCTATTCCCACATCTTGACAAGGAGTGTATTATATAATGGGTAAATCTTCTCTAAAAGCCCTGAAATGTTCAGAAATTGATGTTATCAGTTTTATAATGAATTGGAGGGCTGCATGTTTATTTCTGACTGAAAATCAATTATGTTGGATGTAAGCCTAGCATTTTTAAAATATATATTTATGTGTTTATATATGCTGCTGAAATTAAATCATGCCTCGGGTTCAACACTGACAAATTGTTATCACGCATGCATACAGACACACTTTTATTAGAGTAAATCAGTTTTCCTATCTGGAAAGCAAGCTTTAAAAATATGACATTTTTAGCTAAACCTTTTAAGATCCTTGCACGATTTCTAACAAGATCCAAGACACTAGCCACAACATGGTAGCAATGATGAAGCACACAAAACCTGACATCAGATCTTGTATTGGCCTATAAATAATCAGTTTATTACTGTTTATAGTCTTACTGGCTTAAACATGTTATAAGAAGACTAACTTCAGACTTGAACCAATACAGAAAGCACCAAAACAAGGTGAGTGTTCAAGGTACATATGTAATTTTCTGCTCTAGAAGATCGGTTGGTCAGTCAGACGGTCACACAAATACACCCATCCATATTAACTGAGTAGTCACAGACTTCCAATACGGAGGGCAGCGTGATCTGGACGTCTAAGTAAATAAAGGAAGTCTGAATGAACACATAAGAGGAATATTTAAAAAAACCAAAACAATGCAGTAATGATGGTCAGACTGATCCTATGGTTTTGCTATACCAGCATTATGCAGTTCTGATCCTACACACTCCTCACAACAAACCAACACCAGGAAAAATAAAAGAACACAGCAACACTAATAGCTCCTCTGAGAACATCCCTAGCAACTTTACTGCCACTTACCAAATGTGCACAGACATGGTCTTCTTATGCTTCGCTTGCCAGACCTCAATGACCCACTGGCTAGAACCATTTACACCTATGCCTACAAGTTCCAGGATTCCTCCAGTCAGTGCTTCAAGCCCCCTGCCAGCCCAAACATGATCAGAAAGAGCCTGTGAAGAACCCTTTTGCCAGGGAACAGACAAGCAATGAGGGAGTCCAGTCACAAAACCTAGTCCACCCTGTAGCACAAGAGGCAGGAGGGCCTGCACACAAAACCCATAGGCAAGAAGATCCCAGGAAAAGAGCTGGAGTCATACTGCAGAACCAAGAACTCAGCACAGACGATGCTCATAACAATGCATGCAGCAGGCTGGTTTCTGTGTAAAGGGAACAAGCATTTTGCAATGGAGCACTGCGGAGAGGAAGAATGTGCAAGGTCAAAGGTGACAGCACTGTGAGATGACAGGTAGTTCAATGGGAAAGAGTAGTATGACAGGAAGCAGGCAACATGGTTTTAGTCCTGCATCCCAACCCCCACGAACATGTAAATGTAGCTTTCATAAGGCAATGCCTATATTTTGAAAACCTAGTCAGCAGTAATAGTTTTAAGACAGAAAAGGCAGCAAGGCTAGAACCCAGACCTTCTAATCCAGAAAGCAAGCTTCCTAACCATGTAGCCACGAGATTAGACAAAAGAAAGACTCATGAAACTTTTGAGTGTTTATAAGTCGGGGCCTAGCTTATAAACACTACTCCTTCCTTTAACCCATGCATCCACCCAGGAAGCCCAACCACAGAGCCTGGTACTGAAGAAGCCTTTCATGAAGGCTTAGCTCAGTGGAACTACACATGCTAAGCATACAAGAGTTCCCAAGAGGTATAGGCTATCAGCCAGGGTGACTGGCACATGGACTGTTCAGATAATAGTCTGATGCATATGTGTCCCAAGATACCTTTCATTTTGCCCCCAATCCCATCATCCTATCTAGCCATTCCTCTTTCCCTGAAAATATTCTGTGGGCTGATTATCAGTGCCTGCTGCTTATTTCTCCAGCAAGCATTATTATCAGTCTCTTTCCCACCACCACATACCAGTGCTGTTTGGCTTTTCATCACAACAGCAGTAATGGGGATGGAGTGGCAGGAAGTGGGACCAAAATGGCTAGAAAACATTAAGCTGTTGAGACCTCCCTCCCATTTCCATCTGGTACTCTAGTGTACTCAGGGCCATATCAAAAAAGAAAAAAACAAACGCAGACCCTCAAAAGCCTGCTCGTGTGGTGATGGTGAACACACTGATCTCATCTACTGTGGGGACCCTTCTATCATGAAGGCATCTGAAGTGAGTAACAAGAGGCTGGAGAAGAACAGAGACACACAGCTGACAGAGCTCAGTCTATTAGCCAACAGTAGCCACAACGGAATGAATTCTGACACCACAGCAACATGGATGTTCCAATCCTTTTATTCTTGGGAGGTTGCTATACCTCTGAAAGCTGCATTACAGAAAGATATTAACAGCTGCACCCCATGGATACAGCTGGATCTGTTGTTTTCCTATCCGTTAGGCACTTCTAAGAAGCACGGGAGCCCACAGAGGAAAGAGATGGGAGCTGTACAGAGGAATCGTTGGGACCCCTTGGTGATGGCTGCCAATGTAGATCATTTGTGGGGTCCATGGCACTGTGGATGGAGAACATCCTTGCCTCTGTGAATAGCTGCTTGGTGGCCTGTGGAAAAACAAGAGACATGGCAATAATAATGAACAATGGGTAGCAGCTGTAACACAGTTTCTGAAACTAGGAGCTCATTTGGGACTGGCAAAAGTATTGCCAATCCTTGCTCTCCTATTCTTCATGCCTCTTTCCACTGTACTCCCCCTGATGTCAGCATCAGCTTTGATTTGCTTATTGGAGGGAAAGAATGAAGTCACTGGTATAGACCACCGCCATGGGATAGTCACCATTGATATACCTGTCCTCCATGAATTTGCCTAAACCCCTTTTAAAGCTATCCAAGCTAGTGGCCATCATCACATCCTGTGGCAGATAATTCCATAGATTAATTATGCACTGTGTGAAAAAGTACTCCCTTTTGTTGATCCTACATTTCCTGGCCTTCTGATTCGTGAGATGACCCCTGGTTCTAGTGTTGTGAGAGACGGATAAAATTTTCTCTCTGTCCACCCTCTCTACTCCATGCATAATTTCATACACCTCTATCATGTCTCCCTGTAGACACCTCTTTTCCAAACTAAAAAGACCCAGATGCTGTAGCCTTGCCTGATAAAGAAGGTGCTCCAGGCCTTAATCATCTTGATTGTCTTCTTCTGTACTTTTTCTTCATACCAGTTCTACAATGTCCTTCTTAAGATACAGTGACCAGAACTGCATGTAGTACTCCAAATGTGGCCACACGATAGATTTATATAAGGGCATTATAATATTAGCATTTTTGTTTTCAGTCCTAATGATCTCTGATCTTGCAAGGACGAACAAGTTATAAGATTTTGTCCAGCAGGGACAATATATGGACTAGAATGCTTGGTTTTCAGCAACAACAACTGTAAGGCATAACCTTCCCCAGTGGACAGTGGGAGATTGGATTTGAAGGACTGCTGTCACCAACAGGGCCCTCCTCTCTGCACGGTGCATACTTAATAGGCAAACAAAACTTGACTAACTATACTGTTTGGCCCTGTGTATATATGTGTTTTATAGATAGATAGATAGATAGATAGATAGATAGATACACACACACACACATATATATATAATTTATATATAAATATAAATATATTTATATAAATATAAATTATATATGTTTGCTTTATAAATTTATATATAAATATAAATTTATTTATAAATTTAAGTTTATATATGTTTGCTTTATAAATTGCAGCCATAGGGTCTGTTGATCTGGAACAGGACTGCAGGCCAGGGGTGGGAGTTTAAGCTTTGTACTACAATCCAGGTTGGGGAGGTGAAAGGGCTATTTCCCCAGCAAAAAAATTTGAACACACGGGCAAAAAATGCATTTAAATTCACATCTAGTTTGCCCCTTACTCAACGTTGTAGCAATATTTCCCATTTGGGAAATGCTTACCTAGGTGGGCACCTCACAGCCTCAGTGGAGTCACGGTCCCTGGTGAGTGGGTGTGTTCAGAGTCCTGAGACAGATACCTATAAAGGATACTGAGAAGACTCATGTTAGCCAAGGCCAGCCACAAATAAAGGAAACACAGATCACACCACTAGGAAAGTGCTTCCTTTGCACAGAGTGCCGTTTCACCAGCATTCTCCATTACTAAGTCATTCACTCATAGTTCTGTGAACATGAAGAGCAGATTGATTTAACCTCATGGCATGCACCTAAAGACAAGATACACGTTCCCTTGCCAAGACTATTGAATCTTAGGACTGAGCCATCAATTATGACAAATTTAGTTGGAATGCTCTCTTCTGACGTTGCTGTGGTGGCAGAAGGGAAAAGCAATTATCCAAGACTCTCCATGTACTCCAACAGGAATATTACCTTATATTCTTATGCAGGTTTGATATTACATCATCATCATCAAAAGCTTGACTGACCCCTGAGCAAACATTAGCTTCAAATCTAGCTCTTACCCCGTACCATGTGTACAACTCTGCCCAGATGGTCTCCTTTCACTTCAGTGCAAAGGCCATAATCAATGCAGGCAACTCCAGTTTAAATGCACTGTGCTACCATAACTCATTCTGCTTAGCATAGCAGAATACAATAGCAATCCTATCACCACTCAATGAATGAAACTCCAGGACAAGATCCCATTATATGTTTCACATAATACATAGGGGCCACCCAAAGTGGCAGCCCTGAATTTAGCTCTCCCCTTTCTAATAGAACTTAATCATGCCCGGAGGTCAAATGTGGCACATTTCCTCCCCAAAGCAAATGATCTAAGTAGGGACATAAGAACACAGCAAGTACTACTAGGTATATGTTCGAGGGGGAAAGAAAGATAAAATCCATGGCTGTCATCACTTGGAACATACTGTAGGAAGCTAACATCTACTGAGTCTATCCATTGGTCTTTCGAGCTAAGTATTATCTTCACAGACTAGCAGCAGCTTCTCCAAGGTTGCAGGCAGGAATCTCTGGAGAAGACAGGGAGGGAACTTGAAACCCTCTGCTCTTCAGCAGCTCCATCCCGAGAGGAATCTCTTACAGTGCTCACACTTCTAGTCTCTCATTCATATGCAACCAGGGCAGTCCCTGCTTAGCTAAGGGCATAAGTCATGCTTGCTACCACAAGACCAGCTCTCCTCTCCTATATGTTGCATAAATACTTGCAGATTCAGCACAACATTAGTGTGGCCCTAAATAAAAACCCAAGCTTCAGTAGTATAAATAAATCAGGAATTGTATTTCAAAGAACTACATCAAAATGTATTTTGTTTTGAGGAAGTGGTTTTTGTTGTTGTTTGTTTTTTGGAACTACAGTGTATTGTTCAATTTTAACTTTAATTTCCAAGTATGGGATGCTCCAGTTTGTCGAAAACAGGTTTTAACATGTCTGAAACTGCAAAAATAGATTTATATTTTTAAAAAAGCAATACATTTTATCTCGGTTGCTGCTCATAACTATTCATTTGATATAGGACTGGAAAAGAATATATATTCAAGTTATTGGTTGTGGGTGCTAAATTGAATCAGGTGTCCTTTCCTCTTAAGAAAATTAAGTTGCTTCTGTGCAAGAGTGTTTTAATGAGAACAGAGCCTGCCGACATTGATAAATGGGAATGACACCAGAGAGAGCATGTAAGCAGGACAATATGTGCATGTTACAGTCTTGCAACCTATTTTTCACTGACTATCCTGAATGACTTCACTGTTTCTTAAGGGGCCTATTAATCTCAAATTTAGTTATTACACAACGTTTATTTGAACATATATTCTGGGGATGATGACAGTTAATAAAGGAAATTTTTTACGAGCAGTATTTTTACATATTGTTCCAGCTATCGCTCCCTTCCCATTCTTCTATATTGATGGAACACTCTGGTTATGACGCAGCTTTATTTAAGAGGGAGAAAGCTACATATATTAAGATGCTTTTTTAAGCAAAGGGGGATTCTTAAATAACTGTTAAAATGCATATAAAAATCTGACTTCAAAATGGCAAAATAAAAATGTGGTGCTAACTGCCCCACAAAAAAAGAATCAATGGATGCATAAATGGTCCCTTGAAGGCAACCAAAAACCTGGCCTTAAAAACCTACATGGCTTCTAGTACTTCATCATTATCACTTTAAACAATGGAGTGAAATCTAGTTTTTAATCTTTCAATACACTTTTTATCCCCATTGAATGAAGTGGAAGTTGCATATATGACTGGCCCTGGATATGCAACCTCTTCTCTTGAAAAGGTATTTTTGTCACAGTGTGATTGGGCTGGATGACTCCATCACACACTTGAAAACCCAAAACATTAAAAAGTGCAGATCCTGAAGTCTCCTCTCCTATCTGCTATTTGGGCCACGGCTGCATTCAAGACCGAAGCAGAAAATAGCTGTATTGGTTCATAAAACAGGCTAAAGGCAAAATTAGTAAGTTATAATAATTCCATATTTTTATCCCACCTTTCTTTAAAAAAAAAATCCCAAATCATCCAACACAAATAGTATACAATACAGCTAGGCTTAACTACTATTTCCCTGTCCTTTCACCAGCTTACACAGGGGTGCAAGCTAGGCTACGCGATAGGAAGGGAAGGAGTTTAAATCAGAACAGTAAATTTAAATATATATCATTTTCTATTCAGATTCTAACCATGGCATCTCCTGTTCATTTTGCTAACTAAGCAGCTATGTTCTTGTAATAGGGGCTTGAAAGCCTTATTTTTAGAAAATATATGCAAATTTAAAATTGCCCATGCTAGTCATTGAGGCAGCACTAAAAAAACAACAACCACCCAGAATATAAATATGATTACTGGAAATAAATAGGATTACTGGAAATCCTATTTAATATGAATTAGGTCCATGGGACTTGTGGTTACACCTGGGACACAGGAGTGTGAAACTTAAACCTTGAGTTATAACTAGCCTAACATCCATAATATGGCTCTTGTACTGATTCCTGTGGCTGTATATAAGAGGTTATTTTTCCCCCATGCTGGATCATCTCATACAAAGCTTGCTGACAGACAATACCACAAACGGACTCTGTCAGGGATACACCTTTAGCACACTGCATTTTCTGTACATCAACTACCAGTTTGCTTTTGGCTGCAATACAAAGTGCTGGTTTTAAATTTGCAAGCTCCATCTCCAGGAACGCCTTCCCCAGCGACTTATTGATTATTATTTATTTAAAATATTTATACCCCGCCCCTCCAGTACATTACTGCTTAGGGCAGCTCAAAACATCAGCGACTTCCACACATTCACTGAGATTGATCATGTAGACAATGCACAGTGCTAAATCTAACCTGTTGCAGGTGTTTTCATTCTCTCTCTCCCTCCCTCTCCCTCCGTTGGAGGCAGGATAAATGTCAACTAAGAGCAGGGTCTTTTCCATATTAGCTCCAGTTCTATAGAAAGAACTCCATCTCTGACAAAGCCCAAGAGAGTCCTGTACTGCTGATATTTGGGAAGAGCTATTTTTCTCTCTCACTTCAGTAGCAACTTTTATATGCCCCTGGTACTTCAAACAAGTGTCACTTTTTTCTGAAGAAACAAAACTGGCTCTTTGCTTCATTTTGATCTCTGAATAGAATTGTATTTCAAAGTACATGACAGAACAGAGTAATGTCATCCAAAATCATCTGCACTTCCAGACATCTCCAGTCCAAATGAAGAACACAAGCTTCTGATCAGTGGAGTTTTACTCTGCGTGAATAAATGCTTCCATCAGATCAGTCAAAAGCTTACACTGACTCTGCCAGTTTTGGTCCACTGCCATAAGCAACACAGACATCAAGGTCTGCATCTGATAATAGCTTGGTGCACAGTCATGCAAGGAAGGCAACTGTTGTCCCAGGCACAAATCCCACTCCATCACAGTTAATGCCACAGAATTACTAATCAGCAGTCACAAGAATATTTTGGTGATCCAAAGTTTCCAATTAGGTAGTATAATGTTCTACCGCCATCAAACTGTAACACAAACCAGAGGTTACACTGAATGAAAAATCCAAATGAAATTTGCATTCCACCTAGAAATACTTCTCCTCCATTGTATTCTTCTGTGGATGAAAAATGTTGTGTTGGACATGGCCTTCTACCAGACGGTGATATTCCAGGGATTCTTGTTCATCTTCAGCTTCTGTGAAAAGCCTCTTAGGCCTACAGTACAAGCTAAAGAAAACAGCAAGAGGGGAAATCTCTGTCCTACATATATTGTAGCTTTCCAAAAACAGGGTCTATAGGAGTGGAAAGCAACTCGTAGATCATCAAGTGCAGTGTTCCTCAACCGCTAGTCTGCAGACCGGTGCCAGTCCATAAGGAGTTGAGTGCTGCTGGTTTGTGAGGAATTAATCCCTCCAAAAACAATTTTAAGCCAGTGGGGGCCACCGCTGCCGGGAGCTCCCCGGAGCTCATTTCTAGGCAGGCAGCCTTTGCTGCTGGGATAACGTTCATTTCAAGGAAGCTAAATAAGCATTATCCCAGCAGCGAGGACTTCCTGCTGGGCTCTGGGGATCTCCCGGCAGCGGGGGCCCCTACTGGCTCAAAATTGTTTCGGGGGGTACCTGGTAGGGATGTTCATGGACCGTGGAGGCGCGGTCCAACGCCGGGGGGACCGCTTTACGAGGGGGTTGTACTTACTCCTTCCGGCACTCCGTTTTTATGTGAAGTTTTCTGGGTGGCAGCATTCCTCCCTGCCACCCCTGCCCCCGTTGTTGACTGGAAAAAGCGGAAGTAGCTTCCACGCATGCACCCACCGCCACATCCGCCGTGCAACATGCACAGCGGGCACATGCGCAGAAACTACTTCGCTTTTTCCGGTCAACAATGGGGGCAGGGATGGCAAGGAGGAACGCTGATGCCCCGAAAACTTCAAATAAAAATGGAGCGCCAGAAGGGCAAAAGCGGCGGGAGGGATAAGTAAAAACCCCCACCCTTAAAGCAAGACCCCCCTCGGCATTGGACCGCCAGACCGGGCCACGCTCGAACCGGTTCACAAGCCTCTAAAATGGCCTCCGGACCAGTTCGTGCACATCACTAGTGCCTGGGGGTGGGGGCAAAAACGTATATATCAGAATATTTCAGGAACTAATTCACTCCCATTACAGCAGAAGTTAACAGACTCTCAGGGCAACAGGGGCTCCCCCTTTACTAACTGCTGGTTCAGGAAACTGCACACAAAGAATGTACAAGTCCAATGACTCCAGAAACACTGAGAAACACTGATCTAATGCAGTGGTCTTAAATCCTTTTGAGGCCAGGACACATCTTAAACTGAGCCCAAAAGTGTTTAACTATATATAGGTTTATCAGCTCCTCTCTCCCTGTCCTGGCCATGTTATCCTTATTTTTCATCATACCCCTTGACATATCTTTCTGCATTGACTTCTACTTTCTCACTTCTCTTTAAAATTCTTCAACCAAGAACGTTCCCACCCCTCAATGCTGCAACACATCTGAGCTGGCCTATAGCCCAGGTTTTGGTCCTAACCAACTAGTTCAGGGGTAGGCAACGTGTGGCTCTCCAGATGTGGCTGAATTACAGCTCCCATCATCCTCAGCTGCAATAAATTGTGGCTGGGGGTGATGGGAATTGTAGTTCAGTCACATCTGGAGAGCTGCACATTGCCTACCCCTGAACTAGTTGAAGGCCAATGATCGAGTTGAACTCCCTTTTGCAAAACAGAACCCCCATACCTAAAGCATCTACTAACTTTACCTGTAGAATCTTTGGGCGAGAGAGGCAAATCTCTAAAGATATATGCCAAAAAGCATCATCGGTTCCAGGTGTGCATGCAAGGCAATTTTACGAAAACTGTCTCTCTCCTAGAGCAAATTAACCATGTGCGGAAAGATGAACTAGTCACTTTTGAGGACCTATTGGTAAAGGGGTTCATATCACAATATATCCACTTTCACCCTTCCTCACAAGATTCATCTTCTAGAGCCACTTCGGCCATTTGAAAGAATTAAACACATGTCTGGAAATTCTGGATGTGTCAACATTTTTTCTGACAGGGCTCCTGTGAATAATAAGTAGGAATTCAGCAGATGACACTTTCTCCCCATCACATTTGCAGCTGGGGAAATCTTCATGTGATTAATCCCTGCCTGTCACACTACTGTTAAAAGCACAGGAACTCTGCAAAAGAGTTGGCAACTTACTACATTAGTAGACTTGTGCCTACAAAACGGCATCAGACTGTAACCCTCACAATATTGCACAAAGTGGCAGAATTACTATCCCATGTGTTAGAAACAATATCTCTTCATACAAACTAAAGTAGCATTGGGTTTACACGCTGCACAATCAAACTGTTGAATAGGATTAAACAAACTTGTCTACTAACAACTTCCTTAGAACTGCAACCATACCCATGGGTTAGAGCCAGAAGTTTCCTTCCTCCAGTGGAGGGAGTTTCCTCAGGAGGAGGCAGTACCTTCATCCAACTCTATGGTATGTATGGCTTCAGTGGCAACATGAGCTTGGACATGATCATGTAAATGCACTGTATACCATTGGTCCTCTAGCCCAGTAATGCCTACTCAAAATGGCATCACTCTCGAGGGTCCAGGTAGGGATCCTGCCTATCTACCTTTTAGTTGGAAATTGCTGTAAACTATCTATAGACTTTGTTAGTGAGTGGTATATTAATATGTTAGATGGATGGATGGGTGGGTGGATGGATGGATAGATGAATGAATGAATGAATGAATGAATACTAACCTGGGAACTTCTGTATACAAATCATCTATTCTACCTCCAACCTACAGCCTCTCCCCTTGCTTGTGACTGGTTAGTCCATAAAGTGATTCAACTTTACAGATATTTCCAGATAGTAGGGGCAAAAATGATCTTGCCTTATAAAGTTGTAAAAACATTGTTGGTAGGAGCCAGATAATATTTCAGCCTCAACTCTGCCTTGCATTCTGCAATCTTGCAAACTGCTGTAAACACGTGTAAACTGAATCAAACATGCAAGCTGTGGTAACTGTTTATTTATTACATTTATATACCGCTCTATATAAACTCTAAGGGCGATTTACAACTCAAACAAACGGCAACTAAAAAGGATTTTAAAAAGATCCTATGAGTGTTTGGGGGGAAAGGTTAAATGTTTGTTTAAAATCACCTGCTTGTCCATTTCTTTTGTGGGTTGGGTTTTAGGTAGCATCATCATGCCCTACCACCCAACCCACTTTGGTGTCCCTAGGAGCTACTCTTGGGGAGCAATGGGGCGTTTTTACTTTCCCCATTGATCCCTATGGCCAGAACAAGCTGCACCCACAGACTGCACACACAAGTTTGGCACTGCAATTTGCAATGCATTTCACAACCCTGCCTTGAAAAACACTGCATAAGCACACAGTAAAAGGGAATCTGTCCCTCCTGACATGGAACAGACATTTCAAAGATAGTCCAAAAATGGCCAAAAATAAATAAATCACTGACCCAGAATCCACTGCCAGACACAGTGTCTGCGCTGCAGTAACATCAGTGGCACAAGTTGTGCTCTCACACACAGTTGGGGCTCCTTACTTCCTAGCATTGCAACAGATGCCACAGCAGCACCCTTTGCAGCAAGCATAGCCATAAGCTCAACAAGTGCAACCTCAGTCACATTTTGACTAAGAACACCTTGCAATGCAGTTTGCAGAGTGGACACAAGCAGTGAGTGAAGCATGAATTATTCTCAAGGCCAGAGATGGAGCTCATCACAGCAATCACCAAGAAATATTACACACACAGAGCTGCACTGTCCATTTCTCGACACACTGGTTACAAAGAAAACAGAAGGTTGATGGTTCAAATCCCCACTGGTATGTTTCCCAGACTATGGGAAATATATTGGGCAGCAGCGATATAGGAAGATGCTGAAATGCATCATCTCATACTGCGTGGGAGATGCCCATGGTAAACCCCTCCTGTATTCTATCAAAGACAACCACAGGGCTCTGTGGTCGCCAAGAGTCGACACCAACTCGACAGTATACTTAACCTTTTTTACCTTACAAATAAAATAAGGTGCTAAAAAATAGGTAAGGCTGTATTTTTCACAGGACAAGTTGATGTCCAGTAATGATGCACACAGGCAAACATCGCGAAAGTGGAATTATTGCAAATTAACATCAGATGCAATTAATCAAACTGCTACACAACCTGAAACTTGTGCAGGAGTTCCTGAACTCTCACACCAGCCACATTAAAATGGAAGTTGCATGGCATGAGTGGTTGACCACCCAACCAATTTCCTAAAGAGGCAAATGATCAGTGCAGTCTACCCGCTACTTAGGTGAAAAGATATGAAATAATGGTTTAGATTCCTAGATGGCAAGATTGAAATGCAGGTCAAATGGGTGTGTGTGTTGTACCAAAGAGCTTATATATACACTTCTAGTAATCCTGGTCTAAGATGGAGCCCATTGCTGGGATATTTTCAAGACCTAACTTTTGACATGGAGAGCTGCAGCCAGCAAAAGGTTAATCAATAATGAATAAAAAAGAACCCCAAGCTATGAAACTATCTGAAATTTTAATTTATACCTCAGTTTTGTTCAGTACCAAAGGCTTATTAGCTTAGTAGGCTAGGCAATAGCTGTCATACCAGAACAAATGGTTTGTCAGGTTATGATTTAATAGAAAAGGCCCCTGAACAGCGATGCCTAAGTAACTGCCAACATGCGACTCTCTTCCAGTCAAGCACTTTATATCTCTAAGTGACTTTTTCTTTCTGTCTTTTAAATTACCTCAGAAGGTATTCTCCAATGGATACAGAGCAATAACAACCTCCCAAACAGAGGTTTCATTTAAAGCTAAAATTTCCTGAGATCTTAAGCTGTGATGAAAACACTTAAAGGTCTTGTCCCCTGATCCTCCTCAAGACAAATAATCTATAGTGCGATTAGAGGTCTAGTTAAAACAATGCATCCCATAACTCCAAAGAATATTACTTTCTAAGTGAAGTGAAAGAACAAGGCCACTTCTTAAATTGTGCCCTTTAAAATTTACCTCCAAGGCTATACGAACACATTTTTATGCCGATAGCCTACTCTCCTGCTATTTCCAGTGCAACTTTATCTGCGGAAGCAATAGGCCAGGGCAGGGCAGAGTTATCAACTTCAGCTGCAACCAACAGAATTTAAAAAACAAACAATCATGACAACTGAGTGTTCAGCCCCACCATTAGTCACATCGCGACAGATATTATCAAGACAGCCTGGTCATTCTAAGCTTTCATCACATGATGGCTCAGCAGGAGATGGTTGTTTCATTTCTTAAAAGCAGTAGCAAATAAGTGATGCGTGTGGAGCTTCCACATGATGAAGTCAGCATAAAGTGGTTGACCTGTTAACAGGTTCTCTGGATTTATCCAATACTCACTACTACTTGATACCAACTCAACGGCACACTTTACCTTTACTACCAGAAGTAGCTTTTGCCTATTTTTCCATCATTATGATTCTTTAACATATTTCATGCCAGCTATGATCACGGATCCCATCCAGTGAGATGAAGCTGTTGCCTTGGGCAGCAGATTATTATGGCACCAGCAAGGTAGCAAGATGCTGTTAATGAGACTGCTCTGGGGTGTTGGCTAGGCACCTCTGATTAACCTTTGGGCTAGGTGTGGGGTCTAGAGTGAGCAGTTCCTTACAGAATAAATGTGTGCAAAGCTTTGGTCTTGGAAATTACTAACAAGAGAGTTGAAGTCAAATATAATCAGGTTTATTTAGGGTTTTAGGGATACAGAAAGGAAATCTTGATTAATAAGCAACAAAATATTAACTAATAAGACTGATAAAACCCATAATACTAAATTGAAACTCATGAAGAGGCATTTTAGCTTGAGGTTCAAATTACAATCAACTCAAGGCTGACCAGAGAAACAGGCCCTTAGAGATCAGCTTTAAACTTTAAAGAGAGCAAGGAAGGAGTGGAAACATCTGGAGCAGAGTTTTGTTAGTATACCTGGATCCTTTCCGATGGTATGCCGGACACTGGTTGCTCAGCTGGTCTCTCTTCAGGGACAAGCAGGGAAACAGAATGTAAGAATGGGGACCCGTGTGCCACTTGTGGGTCAGGAAGCCAGTAAGAGTCTAAAGATGGTCTGATCCCAAGAGACCAGTTCCCTAATGTAGCCAAGTGTTCTGCACAGAACAGGCCTGGAGTCAGGGCCAACCTGGAGACGGAAAGCAGGATGGGCACAAGGGCTAAGGCATAGCCAGATGGAATAGCTGGTGCCCAGGTGCATGTAAACACAATGGGTGAATCCAGAGAAGAGACACACTGCTTGATGGTCTCTGTGACAGAAGTAAGCAGAAACCTGCCTTGGGGCCAAATGCTGATCACATCTTTCTGCTGAAAAGGGTGACATCCATGATGAACAAAAGCATACATTTTGTCCTGTTCAGTTCTAGGTGGGTGTGCCCTAGAGCACAATGAAGTGAAAAGGTAAATGTAAAAAAGGAAAATGAAAATGTAAAAACGTTGAACAGGCGGACTCAGGGCTTACCTTGAGTCATGAAGACCTTGGGGCGGGGGGCGGGGTAGATAACAGATTTCTTTACCATAATGAGCGTGTTTTCTGTACTTCATGCCAGCCATTAACAGTTTGGTCAGAGCGATGAGCCTGTTGCAATCTTATTGGTTCCTTCCTGGGAAGCTAATTAGCTCAGAAGACTAATCTTTTGTGCCAGCAGAGGGGAGTCCTCAGCTACTCCTCTAAGAGGAACTTCTTGCTAACTCGTGTCTACTTCAGCATCCTCACCAGTGCTTAAACACAAAGGAGAACATGAGAAATAGTCCTCTTTCAGTCCTGGGCTAGGCTGGACCTCCCCATGCTACCTGCTAAGTGACTTACCTTCATGAGTTGGCCCATGTAAGCAACTAATGAGCCCATGAGCCCACAGGCACAGCTAGTCAAAGTGGAAACTACAAGTCTGTCATTCCAAATCATATGCAGGGGTGCTGCTGGGAGCCCACAAACAGGCTATTCTCTTAAAAATGCCCTCCTGCCTCCCACATTAAAAAGGGGGGGAGGGAACAGCATTAGGTGCCCTGCCTCAGGTGCACAAAAGAACAGGAGGGCAGTAAATGAGTCACAGGCTTGTTCCCACTCTACGTTTCACCTCTTCCTGCCCCAGCTGCCTTGTTCTGCCTCGCATCCACCAACATCATGTTAATCCCAGGTGTATGGGATGCTCATTCACCTGGGTTGGGGAAATCAGGCAAACAAGCAGCCCACACTCCTGGATAGGATCAGGGCTCATGTCAAACTGGACAATGCAACCAGCATTGTGGTTGAAAACTTAAGCACAGAAGTCAGGACCTTTGCATACATTAGGAACATAAAACATTTAATTGGACCAATTTCCTTTGGAAAAGCATGTAAACCTCCAAGCTGACCAAAACAGTTCTATGTAATTCAACCACTTGCAAATCCTTACAGCAATAGATGTTGATGTAATAAAAGATTTTTATTTGGAGCAGTGCTACAGGACACAATCACTGTGGGAAACATTTGTGTAAACTGAGGTTTTAAGCAGCAAACCAGGCTTGCCAGACCCATGTACGCTGGTGTAAAAACTAGTGGTGTGCACAGAACCAGCACCTGCCGGTTGGTGTGGGGGGGATATCTTTGAGGATGGGGGAGGGTGTTCTTATCCCTCCTGATGTGTTTCCCCTGCCGGCGCGATCTTTTAAAACGGTCCAGCAGGGCATATCTACTTGCCTTCCTGGTGCCTCCTTGGACCAGAAGTGGCCAGAAGTGCCCGGTTTGCATGTACATGTCCTGCATGCACACATGCACAAGGCTCTTCTGGTCCAAGGAGGCACCGGGGCGGCAAGGAGATATGCTGCTGCCCCACTGGACTGTTTTAAAAGCCAGTGCTGGCAGGGGAAACACAGGAGGTGTGGGAGGAGCACCCTCCCTGTCTTTAAAGATAGCTCCTCCACCTTTGAACCGGCTGAACTGCCAGATATTCGAACCAGTTCAGAGGCCCGTAAAAGGGCCTCCAAATTGGTTCATGCACATCCCTAGTCAAAAGTAGGATCTTCTCACGTTTTACCTCCACACACTTTTTAATTTTATTTTAACAGTTATATCCTGCTCTTCCTCCAAGAAGCCCAGAGCAGTGTACATGGTTATGCTTATTTCACAACAACCCTGTGAGGTAGGTTAGGCTGAGAGATACACGACTGGCCCAGAGTCACCCAGTGAATTTCATGGATGAATGGGGATTTGAACTCCGGTCTCCACGTTCCTAGTCCACTACACCACACTGGCCAACACAACAGCATAACGCTTCCCACAACATCTGTCAAGTCCAGTACTACCCCAAGTTTCTTGCTGTGTTAACAAGTCTAATAGCAGCAGCAAATCAAAAGGTCAGAATTCAAGATAATATTGAGGAATCCTACTGTGTAATTCACTCCATTTTCAAAACGTGTTTCCATGAATCCTTCCCTAGTTTTTTCTTTTCCACACAGAAACGGAAGCCATAATTTTTTGGCATCCTGTCTCCTTTAGGGTGCTTCCAGAATAATTTCTGGAAGTATCCTAGCACCAAATAAGGAAGTACCTCAACAAGTTCAGGCATTGCCTATTGTGGGGTTAGAACTACTGTTAATATGCCACCCACAGAGACTAGTGGGTGCTGCTAGTCCATATGTATGAGAAATCATCAGCAGAGGAGTTGCCATCAATATGTACACTGCAAGCGACCAATCATCCAGTTAAGAGCCACCACCCACCTCACAATAGGAAGTGGTCCAAAACAGTTCCATAACCAAAACAATTACATACATGTATATGAAACTTCACCTTGCCCACAATGTCAACTCCTGCCTGTGGTTTCCAGTGGCATCTGGTGGGCCACTGTGTGAAACAAGATGCTGGACTAGATGGGCTTTGGGCCTGATCCAGCAGGGCTGTTCTTATGTAGATGTATATGAAACTTTACCTTCATACATGTATATGAAACTTCAGTGTTCAGGCAGCCCTGCACATATGGGGGCAAACCAGGGTGGGGGGGGGAGAGGGATTGCTCTAGCAAGCTCAGGGGTCCATCCAGGAATGTAAAAAATAAAAAATGGGAGGTGGCCATCAGACCCTTACAGCTGGCACAAGAAGCATGCTGGCCTCAGGTTGCTAGAACTGCCCCAGCAGCTGAAACTAATGTGATTATGCTAAACTACAGAACAGTTGGAGGGAGCAAAATGGAGAATAAATTAAGGCTGGAAGGAGTAAAACATCCAGCCTGCCATATAACTTCCCTAACAAAAGGTGCCCTCGGTGATAGGCAGGGCATGCCAAGTGCAATATCTTAAGATGGGCAAGAAGGGGGTAGATTTCCATCCCCACCCACCTTCTCTTTCTCAGTTGAAACAAGACCTCAGGAGATTTCACGTGGAAGAGTAAGCATATTGGAAGTGATCAACAGCAATGACAGTGAACATTATCCATCTTGTTAACGTTAGAAACAAAGCCTTACAATATAAGACAAACAGTGGGACATATATTTTTTCACTCAGACCAAGTTTGCAACGGATACCCAGAATACACACTCTCTCTCATATACATAGTATGTACAGTATTCAAAGACTTAATTGCCATATTTTTTAAAAAGCACTACAGAAGTCAACATTCAAGAAAAATGAAAGAGTGATAGACATTGTCATAATCTATATAGTTTGAAAAGTGGGGGAGGGGGTTCCCCCCCCATAAGATAATAATATAAAAGGTTTCATATTCAAAAACTTTTATTTTGGAAAAATGAAACGTATTCCAGATATGCGTACTTATTACAATGTTAGTTCTATACATATTGACAGAAAATTAGCACTAATATATAAAACAGTGACCAAAGTCTTGTATGAGCAAACTACTGTCCGTTTTCTATATTGATGCCATGTATGCTATCATTTTGATTTTAACACCAAAACCAAATCCAGACAGTGGCTTTGGAAATATTTACCAGTCTGATACTCTCCAACACTAGGAGTAACAAGAAGAGTACTTTTTTAAAATGGAATTTCTAAACAACAACATCATTAGCAGCCCTATATTACTCATTTTCTAATAAATCCTCCGTCTATACCTATATGGAAACCCTCCTACGGACTTCCTTCCCTCATTTACATATCTGTGCAGGCCTATTCTTTTTTCTTCCAAGCCCCTTTGCCCTTTCAATCATGAAGCATATTACTCCACTGTCAGTGCAAAGCAGTTCCTAACAACAGGGAACCCAGCTGGGATAGGAAGAGGGCAGCAGGCTCATGCATTAACATAATAATCCAACTGTGTTCCCATAGGCCCTTAGGGCAGACAGCATATTAGGTAGGCCTCCTGTGCAGACCCAAGTGGAAGCTGCCTTATCACCTGCCTATCAACCTGTGGCAGTTACAGCCTACTCAATAGCACCAGCTCCTGCCAAGCTGTGGTGCCCAATTACCTTGCTACAAAGGATAGAAAGCCATTTTTCTATGTCTGTTTAATGTACCTGACGCATTTCCTTATTTATGATTTGAATTTCTGCATAGTTTCCAGAGGGATTGACTTATTGCCTTTTAACTTCTGAAAGTCTAGGGGACATATTGCTGCATCTAGCAAAAATGAGTCCTTGAAACCAGATTCCCAACATAAAGTACAGTTTTGCAAAATGTATCTTTGTCATTCACTGCAATGGATGAGAAAGGGGGGGGCGGTTAAAGCAAGAGAGAGAGAGAGACATAATCTAAGACTTCAATACCTTATTTCAGCAGACAAAAACTAATCAATAGCTATTTTCATATTCAAAATATTTCGACTTCCAGCAACTTGGCCACATTTGTAGTCAATTAAAAAAAAATACACTGCACATGATCTGTTTATATTTTGATGTGTAAATACATGCTCAACATTTTTAAAACAAAGAACACACATATCAGCCTTTATTGAAACATGACCCCATTACATTAAGCCTTGTTATGAGGACTTTCCCCCCCCACCCCCCAAAGTTAGTGCCAAAGCCATATTTCAGAAGCCATAGCAAGAAAATTAGTTTTTATCATGCTTAAGTTATGGGATCTTGAAACTATACTATGCTTTCAAACACCACTGATTTAATATGACTATTCTCTCTTTTACAAGCTATCTAATAGGATTAACGTTAATAGATCAGTATCAACTACTCTGTAAGTACTCCTGCAGGAATCTATAGAGAAGTTAAATACAGTATTTTGCATCAGTCTTCACTGTGGAAGATACTGGAGAGACACAATTCAACTCTTTGTTTTCAGAAAGGGCATCTAAACAGCTATAACAGACAGAAGTGAAAAAAGATATTGGGTCAGTTCAGACCATCATTGTAACTGGTCAATCTACATACAAAAAAGAAAATGCTACCCACCCTGATGTGCCATTCTGCCCCACATAATCATGTGAGGGGGTGGAATGCCCCTAATTGTGTAGTAAATAGTAAACCAAATATGCTCTTACTCACACAAAAGGGTGGTCAATATCGTCCAAACTGGCCCAATGCTTTAGAATTAATGGATATACTGAAAGCAAATCACCAGGTCCAGATGGCATTAACCTGAGAAGTCTTAACTGAACTGGAGTGTGAGTGTGTGTGTATTATATATAGATAGATAGATAGATAGATAGATAGATAGATAGATAGATAGATAGATATAGGAAATGCCTCAAATATGCAACTTGTATAAAAAAATCAGTCTCCTCCTCCTCCAGACATTAGCATGTAGTGACTCTTAACACAAATGTTCAGATAACGATGGCTGGAAGGTAGGTGGGGGCAGACAAATCTAGAAAGTGACAGATCCATCAGTCTAAAGAAACCTGTCAAAAGAAGATTGGTGGAAAGCATATTAAGGCTAGAATTATTCAAATATATAGAAGAACAAGCCTTGCTGATGCTTCACCAGCATTGCTTCTGAAAAAATCTTTTCCTATCAACCTTTTAGAATTCTTTTTAGAGTGTGAACACAAATACAGATGGAGGCAATTCAGTAGATATTATATACATGGATTTCTAAAATGCCTTTAATGAGGTCCCTCACCGACAGAACCTAAGATAGCTTGACAGTTGTGAGTTAAGAAGACAGGTCCACATCTTATTTAGTAAATGAATAGCTTAATTGCAGGAAGTAGAAGGTATAAGAAAATGGAGATGGACCCTAACCCTAACCACATATAAGTTGATAGATCTCAGATTATGTCCACCCACTAAAGAGTCTGGTGGTTGTGATCAATAATTCAATTTTTTAAAAACATAGTTTGGTGTGCAGTGGCAGAAATATGCAAACTGTATTAATTACTAGAAAAAGGACTGAAAATCAAAACACCAGGTGTAGACATCAAACTAAAAAAAGATATAGAAAAGATCCAATGCAGATTTACTCAAAGTAAGTCCCATGAATATTTATTCACAAGCATGCAGCCTAAAATGCTCTAATGCCTAGAACCCCTCACCCACAAGCAAAGTCTAACACATTTGTTTTTTTGGGGGGAGGGGTGGGCTAGGGATTTTATGCAAACTACAGCAATATAAGGGTTTTTGTTTGTGTGTTTTTAAACCACTTCTGGTATGCGGAGAGAGATCTCCCCCCCCTCACCCACACTGCAATATTAGTTTATGGAATTCACTTCTGCAAGATGTTAGATTTGAATTATTTATTTGAATGTTTTTATCCTACCTTTGGACCCCATAAGTCTCCTCAGAGGCACCAACAACAAAGAAAAGTCTAATTAAAAATAGCTGCTCTTGTGGTAGTAAGCATTAATTGTCCCCTTTGCTAAGCAGGATGCAGCTGGTTTGCATTTGAATGGGAGACTACATGTGTGAGCACTGTCAGATATTCCCATTAGGGCAGGTTTCTTAGGTCCCCAGATGTTTTTGGGCTACAACTCCCATAATCTCAGCCACAAAGGCCATGGCTGGGGATGATGGGAGTTGTAGTCCAACAACATCTGGGGACACCCCAAGCTTAAGAAATCCTGCCTTAGGGGATGGGGCAGTTCTGGGAAGAGCATCTGCATGCATGCATGCAGAAGGTTCCAGGTTCCCTCTCTAGCATCTCCAGATAGGGCTGAGAAAGACTCCAGCCTGTAGGCTTGGAGAAGCTGCTGCCAGTCTGGGTAGACAATACGGAGATAGGTGGGCCAAGTGTCTGACTCGGTATATGGCACCTTCTTATGTTCCTAAGCACCACAAATCAAACATGAGTAGAAGTAGAGCAATCCAAATGGACAGTAAAAATCAAAACTAAAAAATGTCACCAATGTTCAGAAAACATAACTAAACTATGCTTCTCAAACCTTAGTCATCAGACACTTAGTCATCAGGTTCTCTGGGAGAACATGAAGTTCTTAGCTGGCATCTAAAACTCAATAACAGGGGCACCTAGGGACAAAGTTCCAAAGGCCAGTAATGCAATAGAAAAAGCCCTGTCTTGAATAGTTACCAACCTCACTGCTGAAAGCAGAGGCTTCCAGAACAAAGCCTAAGCATGATATATTAACATACAGGCCAGTATGTATGGGAGCAAAAGGTCCTATAGATACCCTGGTTCAGAGAGGTCAGACAGCATTTTTGAATCATGCTCGAAAACAAACTTGTAGCCAGTGCAGATCTCTAAGCACTGGATGAATATCACTAGGGATGTGCACGGAACTGGCTGGCCCGGTTCGGTCCAACACCCCCTCGTTCGACTCCCCGGTTCAATTCACCCTGGTTCAGCACCCCTCTCGACACCACCACCCCCCGGCCCAGACAACGCAGAGGCCAAGTGCGCAGGCGCCCAGCCCCCAACATGGCTGCCAGGCCACCGGGTGAAGGCTGAAAACCAGACAAAGAGCGCACAAACTGGGCAAGAGAGTGATTTAGAAGGTCGGCGGGGGGAGCAGGAACCTCCGCGGACACACACACACCCCACCGCCTCCAGGAACTCCCCCGAGGGGAGTACAAGGTAAAAAAATTTGTTTCCTAAATTTTAAATTTAAAGATCGCAACATCCCCCCCCCAACTTTGGGTGGGGGCTTTCGGTCCGGGTCCGGGCCAAATTGGGGGGGGTGTCAGTTTGACCCCAAACTGTAGAACCAAACCAGTTCAACATCGAACTGGTTCGGGGTCACACCAGTTCACACATCCCTAAATATCACCACATTACAAGTCCTAGTTAAGAACAACTATTTTGACCCAACTGAAGTTTCCAGTCTTCCAAGGCAACCCCATGAATATATAAAAGTAATAAAACATGGATAAGGCATGGATAACTGTGCCAAGAGCTAGTTTTTCAAAGGGGAGCTTCGAAAGAAATTCTATGTTATGGTTCGTCAGATCCATCCAGACAATTCTTATGTTCTTTATTACATAAGGTGATATTACAAGATATCAGAACAGTATTTTGGTGCCATTTAGAGAAGATTCGGGCCTTCTCAATAACCACCTGAGCTCTGGAATGCGCTCTCCGCTGAGATGTGCGGCTTGACCTTTCCAACAGCCTTTAAGGGGGCCTTTAAAAGTTATCTCTTTACTCAGGCATTTGCTGGCTGCATTTAATTGTTTTAGTTGATTTATTAATTTTATTGTTATTCTATTCTGTTTATTAATTCCATTTGTAAACTGCCCAAGGACTAAAGTTTGGAGTGGTATAAAAATGTAATAATAAATGATAATAATAAATTGAGATACAACATACAAATTATTTACTACTTTCACTTCCAAAGGGGGCCACACTAAAAAGGCCTAATAATTGCTGTATTTATTCTAGCTAAAACTATGCAAACTTATACAAATTGTTCCGGTTAAAATCAAATAGATTTCTTGTTAGGCTTTCATTATTCATCCACCCTCCAGAAGCTGTCCAGAGAATTACTGTGAGTTTTAAGTTTCATCTCTCACAAGCTTCATCTTTAATACAAAGACGAGTAAATGTTACGTTTGCAATACAATTTTATTCCAAACTGCAGGGGCCAGGGACAGCTAAGTTTATCAATTACATTCATCAAACAAAAAGGACAAGTTCAGAGACCAGACCCATATAGCCAGCCCCTGTGCAAGAAAAATGGGTGGCGCCAGGCATCTGAAGAATCCCCCCAGGCTATACACATGCTCTACAGAGGCCTTTATATCCACATGGGATCCCTTCATTTTAGCTAGTACAAAGTAGGGAGGAAGAATAGTAATGGCTTTTTGATCTTGTTGCAGAGATCAGCTGAAAGACTAGATAGTCTAATGAAACAAGCCTCCCCGCCAAGTCATAAATAACTTTTAGTCCCCAATAACCCCCAAAGTTAGAAAACTGGCTTCATATAGTTTGGAGAAACATGGGCATAATTAGTCAGCTGTCAAGAACATAAATATTTTCAAAGAAAGTGGACACATTTTGCAAATTTTAGTCCTGTGCCTAACAAGACACACACTGTAGATTTGTATTTGTTTATATCCTGCCGTTCGTACTCGTAAGTGCTCTCAGGATGGCTCACAAAATTTAAAATTCAAAATACAAAACAAAAAAAGGCATGAACACAATAAATTGTAACAAAGAATGAACAGCAAATTAAAAACCACACACAGCAGCAGATAGATCAAATCAATAGCAGTTTAAAAGGCCTGGAGAATAAGAAGGTCACCTAGTGCAAAACCAACATTTGAGTAGGCACTAGGCAAATCTCCCAGGGGAGATCATTCTATTAGCAGGGCACCACAACTAAAGTGAGCCCTCTTCACAGTAACCACCTGCCTCAGCTCAGGAGAATAGGGCACTTCTGATGATGACCACAGTATACAGGCTGGTTGATGCAGTGGAAGGTGATCCATCTGGTACTTTGATCCTAAACCGTGTAGAGCTTTTAAAGGGAAGGACCAGACATTTGAATGAATTCTGAAATGGACCAGAAGCCAGTAGCAACAGCAATAGCAATAGCACTTACATTTATATACCGCTCTATAGCCGGAGCTCTCTAAGCGGTTTACAATGATTTTAGCATATTGCCCCCAACATTCTGGATACTCATTTTACCGACCTCGGAAGGATGGAAGGCTGAGTCAACCTTGAGCCCCTGGTCAGGATCGAACTTGCAACCTTCTGGTTACAGGGCGGCAGTTTTACCACTGCGCCACCACGGGCTCTCAGCAGAGCTATTTCTACACCAGAGAGAACAGTTACCAATACCCAGCCCCAATTAGCAGCTGTACTCTGAACTAATGACAATTTCTGTACCATCTTCAAAGACAGCCTTCAAAGGCAGACATAACATAAGTTATATCTGGGATTTCCAACCTTGGTTTCCCAGATGATGCTGGACTACAATTCTCATCATCTCCAGCCATAATGGCCTTTGGGAGCTGTACTCCAGCAACATCTGGGAAACCAAGGTTGGGAACCTCCAAGTTGTTATTGCTATGTTACTTGAGGTTTGCGGGAGTAACACTCATGGTTTAAATGATTGATTGGTTGATTGACTGAGTGCCGTCAAGTCGGTGTCAACTCTTAGTGACCACATACTTCTTTTAAAAGTTAAAAATAAAAATAATTCAGATAATGCTCTCAAATCAAATTTTCCATAGTGCAAGTCGTGCAGTATAATCTTATATTGCATGCCTTGGATGCATTGCTTATAGTGCAGTATAGACACACAGAGCAGTGTCCAGACTAGTGAGCCATGATTAAACACCACTGAAATCACAGAAACAAGTTAGCCATGACACCTATTAATTTCCTATTCCTATTAATTAATTAGTCACGAATAACATCATCTGGATGCTGCCCATAGACTGGAATGTCAGCTGTGTGTTTGTGTGTGTGCACGTGCACATAGTAACTCTAGTCATTGGCCTGAATTCAAACATCTTTTCCTTGCAGCAGCCATTTTCAGCTCACAGAAGAGACATCCCCCCCACACACGAATAGCCTTTTGGACCCCAGACATTGCCCTGGTTACTAATTTTTGCAAATTGCAGACCCCTGCGTACAATGATTGGTGACGTGCAATAACACAGTGTGGCACTGACCAACAATCACCATCAACCTGTTCTTCTGAAGCCACTATTTTTATTTCTTACTTTGTTTGAACAATGGGCTTTGCTTTTAAGTGCTGTAAATACAGCAATAATGAAACCTCACTCATAGAGGAGTCTAGTTTTACACATGCAAACTCCACACATCACCAGGAAGAATGAACATGTAAAAATGCAAGCTTCTCTTTTAGTTAGTAAAGATGAGCTTATTTTGCTTTCCTTTAGTGCTGTTAAGTAAGGGTGGGAGAGAGCAAGAATGAAAATGGTGAGGCTGTCAGGTTGGAAACCGATAAATCAATTATGTCCTTTAAATTACTCCAGAGGGCTTTCCTACTGGGGTTTAAAAATGTCTGCTCACTCAAAATTGTCCCTTAAAATTGCTCAACATGTATCAGAGGCAATAAATTGCAAATGCAATTTTATCATGAACACAACCATTCTTCCCCACTCCTGTACCACATGCTAAAGTACATATCAGCACATTAACAATACTTTATGTGGACAAAAGAAGTTGCAGCAGTTAAAATGCAGACAACTAGCCCATTAACAAGGCCTTGATAACAAAAATGGCCTAATTAAAAAAACCAGAAATAATTGGTTACAAATACGAGCATTAACCAGGGAAGAGCATTGACCAGGGAAGACGTTGAGCATTGACCAGGGAAGAGCATTGACCAGGGAAGACGTTCACTTAAATACAGTGAATGGACTAGTTTCACTCTTTGCCCTGGTATTTGTATATCTAATGCTAAAGCAAATGATAAAGATCAAAATTGTTTCCCCAAAGGAATCTAGCTATCTACAAGAAATGTTAGATTTTCATTAGGAATAATATGGAAGGAGGCTATAGAGAGAGATATTATGTGAAGGTGTTGGATGCTTCCCACAAGTCCATTTTAGGAAAGAAAAATTATAAATGACATCAAGTTTGATGAGCTTGAAGAAGGGTGAAATATCTTATTTTGGTTATAATGGGGTTATACGTAGCTGAAGACTGCTCAGGAAAGGCTTGTGTACTTGCTAGTTTCTACTAAAAAGAACTAAGATGCATCATTCAGGGCGGCATTCACACTCTAAAGCTTAGCCAACAAAAGGGTTAATTAGGGATACAAATTTTCACAGACTGTTATTAACGGGCATGACACACACTGTGTGCCCATAAGTAATTCTCAGGTATCTTTGATGTTAGCCCCAAATGATTACAGTTGCCTACCATACCCTGACCCTTGGGACTCTCTCAGAACCAGACATCTGGCTACTTTGTTGTTGTAGACTAATCTCATCCCACAAGAGCTCAAGAAATGACACCAGGCAAGGAGGCTCCTGGCAAGGGAAAAAACATTACAGCATCAGCAGATCCTGCAAGAGCACTGGCTTATCACAATTGTCTTCACATTTCTTACAGGCTGTGGTCATACGGTCTACTTATGCCCTGTAGGGGTTTTTACTTTGGCACAGCAAAGGAGAAAAATAGCTGAGTACATATTTGAGATCTATTAGTAAAAATAGTGCATTCTGTCAAACTAGGAGAAGAAAAGGCAGGAGGGGGGATGGGGGGGGGACAGGGGAGGAAGAACTAAATATTTGTTTCAAAAGGATGAGATTATGAAGATGTTATTTCTGCTCCTGGAGCCTAACACTAATATATTTCTCCTTTAGATAGCTGCTGAAACTTCTGAGATGCAGAGTATAATAGGAGCATTACTGTTAACGCTCGTCTCATAGCAGCCTTATATATTAGTAATCTCTGCAAATGCAGCCTTAAACTCATTATCAGGCGCTCAGAAGAATAGGAATTGTTTCCATTACTTTTGCATTTGGACATGAATACTCAAGTATGAAATACACACACTTAAGATTGCTTAGTGAATGGTGCTATGGTGCCCGCTCCCCACCCCCCACCCCTTTTAAAATCACAAGTTTCTCTCATCAAAATTTATGAAAGCAACAGCCAGGAAAAGATCAGTCATGTTTTGTTGGAAAAAAAGAGGCAATATAGGTCTGTGTATGCCATTAATTTCACACAAAATGCATGTATTTTGCATTTGGTACCTGCACTCAATTTGATACTTTTGGTACCTGCACTCAAGAGAAAAAGTAAAGAAGTGGCTCTGCTCCAAGAGGTTCCAAAGTGCAAGGTGCGCCTTCTAGAGAAAGTGCATGGAATTCACAAAAATCAATTTGAATTTACCCAAATTAAATCTGAATTTGTGTCAATTTGAATCGATTCAAACAAATCTCCACTCTGTTCAATGGTTCCAAATTGAATTGATTCAAATTTGAGTTGATTTGTACAAATTTCATGCACATCCCTATTCTAGAGAGGAGTGCTGCATCTTGACCTCCCTCATAGCCAAACCCAGAAACCCTCAAAGTATTCATGTGTACTGACTGATTGCTATCTTTGTTTTCATCACTGGCAACTCTTACCATTTTTCTCACACTAGCCTATTTCTAGGGGCTAGCGGGCGGGGGGGGGGGGGAATCAAGTGCTCCAAATAAGCCATATACATTATTACAGCACTATTTTGCTTTCCCGGGCTGTCCTCCAGATTTCTCTCCTATATTTTATCCTATGTGCAACTAGCACAGATAAGTTCAAGTGTTGTCAAGTTAACAGTCCATCGTTGTTCTTAGTTACTCTAAATTCACACAAAAGAACCATCAGCTTCACAATCCCTCTTGAACAGGAGACCTAGTGAACTAAGCTATACACAGAGGGCTTATAGCCATTACTGTGATCATAGCACCTGTAGAGAGTATTCTGTCAGTCATGGAAGTGGCTGTGTACCTTCTCCATTTATAGCCTGGTTCAGTTTAATATTTATTCTGTATGTGAAAGGGATCCCATCTATTTATATATTTAATTCTCTAAGGCATACCCGTGGTTAATCCCATGTGTGGCAGCTCTCACAAGAGTTTGGACAGTTTGGATAAGCTAGTCATGGGATGGGTGGGAGAGGAAAGATGGCGGTGGCAGCGGTGGCTGAAGAAAACTATGGTGGGCAGCCAGCTGGTGGCAGGACAAAATGGTGGCAGGCCATGCACTGTGTGGGCAGGCAAAATGGCGGGGGACGGGTGGGCAAAATGGTGGTGACAGCGGCTGGGGGAGAAGGCAGTGATGGCGGCTGGCAGGCAGGCAGAAAGGCCAGCAGGCAGGGGAAGGAAGAAGCCGGGCAGAAGGGGGGGGGAGGGAAAACAATAGTGACGAGGGAAACGGCGGCGGCGGAAAGGTGGCTAGAGGTGCAGATGCTCTGTGCCCTGCCCGGCTAGTTTGGAAGAATCTGCATGAATTCCATATCATGGCTGCAACCTAATTAATGGATTAATAGTCAGTTGCATCAGAATAGAACAAATTAAGAAAATGTCATTTCTTCACTAGAAAATATGCATAAAGCAAGATTGTTGTGTGGGTTTTTTGTTTTTTTTGTTTTTAGAAAAAATACAAATACCAAAATTGAGGATTAAGCATTTAGCTTTTGTTCTGCAGCCAGATTTCAAACATCCTCTTCTCTAGAAAATTCATTTCATTTTCCAAACATAAGTTACTAAAGCTTCAAAAACTCAGTAAAGTAAACAGGAGACTTACAGGCTGCAAAGTACTTCACTGGATATAAATGTATGAAGCTGCCTTATACAAAGTCAGACCATTGGGTATGGACAGCATTGTCTCTGCTGACTGTCAATAGCTCTTTAGGGTTTCAGCCAGAGGTATTTCCCAGTTCTACATGGAGTTACTGGGACTTGAACCAGGAACCTTCTGATGCAAAGCATGTGCAACAGTCCCTCCTCAAAAGTAACCACCTAGAGGCATCTCTCCCTGATCCTCACCCCCACAAAGATAAGACAGACCTTTCTTGTTTCAGAAGATGACAAAACAGTGATCAACTCCCATCCACTCAAAAAGGCTAAATGAACAGCCGCGGTAGCAAAAATATAGCAAAACAAAAATGCAGTCACAGAGTGCCCCACCTGTTTAGGAGTCAAGACCAATGAAAAATCATACTATTAGTGGGATCTTGCCAGGCTCATCAAAGACATTGCTGTCCCTTGGCTACAGTGCTCTCTTGAAATATGCCAGAGGCTCCTCTCACATCTGGCTCATCACTTTTGGCCAGACCTGTTGAGGTGGCAGCCAGAAAGAGAGAGACCAAGCAAGCTGCAAGCCAATCAATATCAGCTCAGGGGTTCAGGCAGGGGGAACATCTTGATTAATGCGGGGGGGGGCGTGCATTTTTCTTGTAATTGGCCTAAGAATTCTTGATCAATTAACAGAGTTAATGTTTCCACTTTAGTTCCAATTCCAATAGTTCTGAAAATGTTTTCTTGATTTAGGAAGGCTTACCAAAACAGAGTTTCATGTGGCATTTCAATACATAGTTACCTTAATTGCTTCTGTATTTTATTATGCTTACTAAACAGAGCTAAAATTAAGCATCTCATATAGATAGTTGAATCCTTCAATTCAAAACACTTTTCCAAATGATCGAGACAAACAATGCATTTTATTAACATCTACAGAAGAATCCAGTTCTTACTGACCCTCCAAATGCTGACAGTCAATATACTTTGATCAGAAGCAAATTTCCACCAAGAGTGCCTTCAATCCAAGTACTTTATCAATGGCTCTCCAACACTTATAGTGCTTAAATACTGACAGCAACTAAGGCCATTAACAATCCACATCTCCACAGAAATCAGTTATTTCTAATGTTCACTGGTATGCAAAGAGACTGAGCTCTGAACTCCCTAATATCTCAGGTAGCACAGGTGTTCTCTTGTCTGGAGCAGCTGGCGTCTGCTAATTAAAAAGAAGACTCAATACAGCAGTTTCTCCATATTTTTGAAGAAATTTATCAAGATCAATGCCACACTCTGCAAGGCCTCAATTACTGCAGGTAATACAGAATGACAGATTCTTTTCCTCCCTTTTCCTGAGTATCATCAGCTTGAATTTCCAGGACTGTGGGGCGATTAAAACAATATGATTAAAGAATTGAGTTAAAAAATATTAAAAGTGACAAGGGAGCAGTAAACATAGGACTTGACTTAGGAAAGTATTTGATGGGCACCTGCTTTCTCCACAGGAAAGATTCATGTTTTTACTAGAGTAGAAAAACCTACTGAAAGTAAAAAAAGAACTACAGGGGAAAAAACAGCTTTGGAAGGGAAGCAGGAAATTAATGAAGGTTCTCAGAAGACGAGCAGTTTCAATCATTTTGCACATCTATAACCCAAGTGGCAGTATACAGATGAAGCAGTATGCTCAAAACTGTTGATTAAAAATATGGAATTAAACTCAAGCTGATCTTTATAACATGAAAGCAAAAACATTTACTGAAGCACAAAGACAGGTTTACAGGAGACAAAACATACTCTTTTGCATTGCTCATGCAGCAATGTAGACTAAAAATGCTGCACCGAACAAAACACAAAAAATTGGGAACTGGCTCCCTCCTGGTAGAATTGTGTTCACTGCTTGTCAAGGGCCACTTCCCTTTAAGTCTTTCATAAGTATATGTTGCCTCCCCCTGAAGAACACAGCAAGATGTCTTATACCGTCAGACCATTGGCCCATCTAGCTTGGTTTTGTCTACACTGACTGGCAGCAGCTTCTCCAAGGTTTCAGGCAGGAGTCTTCCCCAGTCCTGCCTGGAGAAGCCAGAGGTTGAAACTGGGACCTTTTGTATGCAAAGCAGATGTTCTACCACTAACCTACAGCCCCAACCTTTTCCTCATTCTTACTCTTACTCTACAAGTCAGGGAAGCCCACACTTACACCCCCTCTCCCATTCAGCAGGACATTATCCCTTATCTTGCATAAGGCCTGCTGCTATTCTCTACTCTTTAGCTTGTCTCTTTGTTGCCTTCATCACTGAAGACTGATCACAGTTGCTGGGTGCGCCAACTTGGCTGCCGCAGGTTACACCCCATTTGCCCATGAACAGCCTGACCCTATTTTGCAGTATCTCTCAGTCCCCACCTCCAAGCCTCTAGAATTCAATCTCATCTCCACACACTAGCCCTGCCAGATGTGTTTTCCACAGTTCCAACAATTGGGGCTACTATAGAGATACTGTATAGGGGGAATAAATAGAGGAAAGCCTCGCAACTCGACAATTCATCAGGGTTGTACACCCTCCCATAGAACCACCACCCCTCCCCCACCAATTTTTACCACCTGATCAAGGGGCAGCAAAACGTGAGGCAGTTTTTGAGGTCAACTCTATTTAAAGTCATTTTATTTCTTATGGGAAGGTAATGATGGCAAAGCCTAAGAACCTGCAGCGAGACATGACATCAATGTAATCAATGGTCATATCATACATACCTAGGGCGGCGGGGGGGGGGGCAACTTACGGCCACCATAAATCAATTTTGTATCTAGTCCTGCCAGAAATTATTCTGCCTCTGGCCAAAATCAACAAATTAGTCATTACGATGCAGCCTCAAGGATACTGCTGAGTGAGCAGTCTCTAGATAACTTGTCTTTTTTCAGTTACTGCTTTGTCTACTGAAACACCCATCATATACTTCACAACTGGCCCCCAATCATGTGTACACCTAAAAACAAAGTGTGAATATGACAGGCATATGTATAACACTTGTTAGGGAGCTGGTATTGATTGTTTCTTCTTATAAAGCAAATACTTTGTGGCAAACTTGGATTTACCACTGCATAATGTATAAGAACGTCACTACATGATAGGAGGCAAACACAGGATTCCCAAAGTCATAACCAGTGTTCCCTCTAACAGGGATTCTCAGATGTTGTTGACTACAACTCCCATAATCCCTAAGCAAAGGCAATTGCAACTGGGGATGCTGGGAGTTGTAGTCAACAGCATCTGGGAATCCCTGTTAGAGGGAACACTGGTAATAACTATCTTGTAATGCTCATTAAGGGCCACAGATTATGCTCCCTTATCTGCCAATTATCCCTCAAATTATTCTCCTGTGTGGTTTTAACCCATACTTGCCCCAGCCAATCTGCATCAAGACCAGTAATAAGCACAACTGAAGGAGTGTGTGTATGTGTGTGTGCGAATGTAGTTCAAGCCAGGGGAGAACTGGTGGGCAGTGGAAATGTTAAGCAACCATACACAGCCTCTCCCCTAAAAATGCCCAGCTGCCCATGCATTATGTTGCCTAACACAGGCAAATGTATGGAGGGTAGATCTATTAATGGCTTGATAGCTATAGGCTAGCTTCCAGGTTCAGAGACAGGATGCCTCTGAATAACCGTTGCCGGGGAGTAACAGCAGGAGAGAGGGCATGCCTTCATCTCTTGCCTGTAGGCTTTCCAGAGGCATTAGGTGGACCACTGTGGGGAAGAGGCTGTTGGACTAGGTGGCTTCTCCTTATGTTCTAACACAGGTTTGGGAACATGTATTTGCAGAGGTAATACACCATTTCGCCTTTCAGCAGTCCACAGATTTGGAAGAATCTATTTAATTCAACATAAAAACATCTTCATTCTCTTACAATTAAGGCTGCAGAGTAGAGAGCTGAGCCAAACCTCAACCAAAAAAACAGTTCAGAAATGGTTTTTCAGTGAACCAGAACCTAAAGTATCTTGGTTGTCTTGAACTAGAATCTAAACATGAGAAGCAGCAACCATTTTAAAATATATGATTCATCAATCAGGCACTTTGCTGTCAACTATACATTTAATATTTTATTTTCCTGTTGTATGCATTTTGACTGTACCAACTTGAAAGTTCAAGTTGTATTTTCTCTCAAGTTAATATGCATTTTTCTCAAATAATTTATCATATTCATTTTATAGTTACAAAATATCAAACTGTTTTGCTTGAAATGTATCTAGGGCAGTTCAAAGGGTCTGACCATTTACCAAACCACTTTTAAAGCGATTGTCTGAACTGAATAGTTACAAAAAATATTGATGAAGCTGAACCAGACCTGAAGCCAAATGTTTAGTGGTTCAATGCCCTGCTGCAGTCATCTCCACCAATCAGAAATCAAAGTAAATTACAAATATGCTATATGTAAAGGCAGGTTATTTAAACACCAGGATAACTACAAAATAAATATATTTATTTCAAATGGTTAATAATAAAGTCATCCAAGGTTTAATAAGGCCAATTTCTTCAAGTCTTGTAGAGCCTTTGGTAATCTACTTTAGAACAGCACTACAAAGATTCTTGTATTTATGAACTCTTATTTTTCATCAAAGATGCAAAAAAAAATCAGCATGTGTCTTGTTCCATTGTTACATCTGAGAAAGACATTCTGAGTCTATTATGTCTGCTATGAACTTGATCTTTCAGCTGTAGTGAAAATTCTTTTTTAGCAATAATTTCAAAGTTAAATAATGAGAGGTTTCATTTGCTTTCCAAGCAGAGAAAAAACCTTTTTCAAATAGACTCCCGCTGTCATGACCTTGGTCTATGACTTAAAGTTCACCACATGCAATAATTTACCTTGCCCCTATGGGACTCCCTCAGATTTCTTTCTGAAAAGGTTTTAGATTTGGAGGCATCACTAGATTTTTTAAAAAGTAATATTCCTTATACTTAAGCAATGTCTTTTGAGCCTTGAATTTCAATTAAAATAAAGGAATTTAAAACAGATTTGAATGCCGACCACAAAATAAGAGCCATAAATAGAAGGGCTGAAAATTAAATAATTTTTGTGAAGACTTACCATACCAGTAGAGAACAACCTACAAATCATTAGCAAGCAACCCGCTGCAAAGAAAGTGGGGAAGAAACTGGGAGTAAAGCAAACCAATTCCCCAAAGAGAATCCTCTCAACAGTCTCTGAGAGGACACCACTGAAAGAAAATTTCTGTGAGGAGGGAGCTGGGCTTGCAAGATGTGTGTTACCAGGTTTGCTCTGAAGTGTGGTTGTAACCACCTTTCATGACTACGCTTAGCTCAAAGTGGGGGAAATTAGCTTCAAATGGGTGCAAACCAGAATACATCTATGTTAACCTTAAAGTACTAGGAAAAATTAATCGCAGTATGGATGCACGGGAAAGATTAGACCACTTCTTAAGAAGCCTTCCCTAGATCCCTCAGTAATGGATAGTTATAGGTCGGTCTCCAATCTCCCATGGTTGGGCAAGGTGATTGAGAGAGTGGTGGCTAACCAGCTCCAGGCACTTTTGGAGGAAACCAATTATCTAGACCCATTTCAAACTGGCTTTAGAGAGGGCTATGGGGTTGAGTCTGCCTTGGTCGGTCTGGTGGATGACCTGTACCAGGGAATGGACAGAGTGTGACTCTGTTGGTTCTTTTGGCTCTCTTGGCAGCGTTCAGTACAATTGACCATGGTATCCTTCTGGATCGCCTGAGGGAGCTGGGGATAGGAGGCACTGCTTTGAAGTGGTTCTGCTCCTATCTCTCAGGCAGATTCCAGATAGTGGAGCTTGGTGATGGTTGTACTTCAAAACAGTAGCTATTTTATGGAATCCCTCAGGGCTCCATTCTGTCACCAATGCTTTTTAACATTTACATGAAACCGCTGAATGAAGTCATCAGGAGATTTGGTGCAGGGTGTTATCAGTATGCTGATGACACCCAAATCTATTTCTCCTTATCATCATCATCAGGAAATGGCATTCACTCCCTAAATGCCTGCCTACGGGCAATAAGGGGTTGGGTGAGGGATAACAAACTGAAGCTGAATCCAAGCAAGACGGAGGTGCTCATTGTGGGGGATCGGGACCTGAGGGATGGGTTAGATCTTCCTGTGCTGGATGGGGTTACACTCTCCCAGAAGAAACAAGTACGCAGCTTGGGAGTGCTCTTGGATCCAGGCCTCAGCCAGGTATCTCAGGTGGAGGCTATTGTCAGGAGCGCTTTCCATCAGCTTTGGCTGATTCTACAGCTGCATCCATTCCTTGAAGAGAATGATCTCAAAATATTGGTGCATCGGCTGGTAAGCTCCAGGCTTGACTATTGCAATGCGGTCTAAGTGGGGCTGCCTTTGTATGTAGTTCGGAAACTTCAGTTAGTTCAAAATGCGGCAGCTAGATTTATCTCCAGGGCAACCCAGAGATACATCATTATGCCTGTTTTAAAACAGTTGCACTGGCTGCTGATATGTTTCAGGGTAAAATACAAAGTGCTGGTTGTTACCTTTAAAGCTCTGAACAGCTTGGCTACCTTAGAGAGCGCCTTCTTTGGTATGATCCCCACTGCATGTTGAGGTCATCTGGAGAGGTCCGTTTCCAGTTACGACTCGGAAGCAGGCCTTTTCTGTAGCTGCTCCTGGCCTATGGAATGCACTCCCTGAAGATATCCGCAGTTTAGGTTCACTGTTGGCCTTAAAGAGAGCCCTAAAGACTTACTTGTTTGGCCTGGTCTTCCAAGGTTTTTAGATTGTTTTTAAGTATTTTAATTGGTTTTTAAATGTTTGTTTTTATGTTTTTTAAACTAGTTGTACACCATCCATAGCCTCTGGATGGGGCGGTTTACAAATGTAATAAATAAATAGACAGACAGAGATGGAGTACAGACATGTGCCTTGCTTTGTTGGGGGGTAACTGGGATACATAATGAGAAAAGAGGATAATTAAGGCAAAGATTAGCACCTAGCAAGCTGGCTGGAAACCGGTTTGCAGATTCTCTGGTAATGACATAAGTTGTCCCAATACACAGGAACAAAGGAAGCTGCCATACACTGAGTCAGACCATTGGTCTATCTAGCTCAGTATTGTCTTCACAGATTGGCAGCGGCTTCTCCAAGGTTGCAGGCAGGAATCTCTCTCAGCCCTATCTTGGAGAAGCCAGGGAGGGAATTTGAAACCTTATGCTCTTCCCAGAGCGGCTTCATCCCCTGAGGGGAATATCTTGCAGTGCTCACACTTCTAGTCTTCCATTCATATGCAACCAGGGCAGACCCTGCTTAGCTAAGGGGACAAGTCATGCTTGCTACCACAAGACCAGCTCTCCTCTCCCCACAAGACCAGCTCTCCACACATTTACCATGCCATAGGGCTGAGGAAGGGGGACAGGGATTTGGGGTGAAAGTTTTCAGATAAAGAGATGGAGCAAGAGCCCTTTTTCGTAGCTACCTGAGATGTAGGTTGGGTTCTTCTCTCCAAAGATGGCTCAGGCACAAGGCAAAGGAAGGTGGTGTGCAAGGAAGGTGCAAGAGAAGGATGCCCTCGGGGGAGAGGTTTTTATAGCCAAAACGTCCCTTGAGGGGATGCATCATGGAGAGTAAAGTACTTTGGGTACCTGTTGCTTCTAAGGCATGATTATCTACCAAGGGTTGTTTCAGGGTGGAAGGAAACTTGCATTCCATCACCTTTTGCATGTGCCTGACTAGTCTGCTACAATTTCTCTGCATATGCTCAAATGCAATCAGAGTGGCATATCCTTAGTCCTACTGCAGTTGTTCAATGATGTGAGGGCAGTAGGAAAGCCTAATCAGAACAACACGTAATCTTAGGAATGCAGCAGGCATTCTCTTCCACAAATACTAAGAAAATGGCGATGCTTCTGTTTGGGGAGTGCACTGAAGCACACAAAATGGCAATCCGGGGAAAGCCTGGTAACAAGTGTGGTACACCCCAGTTTCCTTCAAACAGCATAACTTTAGGTCCAAGGCTTAAAGGAAACAAGTAGTTCCTTTCAATCTGTCAAACTTCCAGGTCCAGTCAGGTCTGTGGTTCTGCTGGATTCCTGGAAACATGATGTCACTGCACATGCACAAGCTTCAGACCATACATTTATATCCCACTCTTCCTCCAAGGAGCCCAGAGCAGTGTACTACACACTTGAGTTTCTCTTTCACAACGCTGTGAAGTAGGTTAGGCTGAGAGAGAAGCGACTGGCCCAGAGTCAACCAGCTAGTCTCATGGCTGAATGGGGATTTGAACTCGGGTCTCCCCGGTCCTAGTCCAGCACTCTAACCACTACACCACGCTGGCTCATGAATTCAAATTCAAAGCCATCTCTAACAGATGCTTAGATGTCTGACATCATCTAGTTTATTCAGAACCTATTTTTGTTACACATTTTGGTACTTTGGTTAACCAGGCTCTGCCCCTCACACAAGCTTCCCCCAAATTCCTAAGTGTCATTTTACTTTTATGGGAACTGAACATCCAAAAATCAAACAAAATACATCGGACCATTATTTCTGCTTCTGTCTTGATTTATCTTTCTCAGTCTTTATTATCCTGTAGAAACTAAAATGTGGAGATAGTGAATCATATGGTCACACACACTTCTCAGTTCATGCTATAAGGTCCCAAAATGCAGACACCTTTGTTGCTAATTCAGCACAGTTAAGTATGCTAAAAGAACCTAACTAGCCATGGGACATTCTTGTGGCAAGGGCAGTTTAAGTAATGGCACAGTGGGGAAATGCTTGACTAACAAGCAGAAGGTTGCCAGTTTGAATCCCCGCTGGTATTATATTGGGAAGCAGCGATATAGGAAGATGCTGAAAGGCATCATCTCATACTGCGTGGGAGGAGTCAATGTTAAACCCCTACTGTACTTTACCAAAAGAAAACCACAGGGCTCTGTGGGCGCCCGGAATCAAAATCAACTTGACAGCACACTTTACCTTTAAAGATGCCTTTCAGCATCTTCCTATATAGCTGTTGCCCGATACAGGTGTTTCCCATAGTCTGGGAAACATACCAGCGAGGATTTGAACCAGCAACCTCTGGCTTGATAAGTCATTTCCCTGCTGCGCCATTAGGTGGCTTTAAGTAAGAGTACCAGCTTCAAAATATCTGAGCACTGTCTGTCAGATATATATAGTGGGGCTCAGTAATGCAGCTGAATAATAATGGCCTGAATAATAGCGGTCCTTTTAAAATATCTACTACCAGCAAGCCCCGAATGGGGCAGACTACAGATGCCAATTGCAGCCCAGCAGCAAAAAAGATCTACCCACAAGCTACTCACTGCACTGACTCAGCAATGGTAGCTTGCTGGATCACCAGTGTAGTTAGGGGATCACCACTGTATCTGTAGTTAGGGGATCACCAGTGTAGACTATACCAGTGTAGTTAGAGTATGTGGGGAGGGTGTTTTTTCTCAACTTCCAGGTATGCGCATACCACAGGCAACGACAGTTGTATAACATTGTCTCCAACTCAAGTCTCTGGAGCATTATCTATACATTTTATACACCACTTTTCAACAACAGAAGTTTCCAAAGGAAGTTAAACAGCAAAAGAAATGAGAAGATGGTTCCCGGTCTCAAAGGAGCTCACTATGTTAAAAGAAATGCAAGAGAGATACCAATAACAGTCACTGGAAGGGACAATATATGACAAGATCTATAATGGTAGTTGCTATGACCATCCTAAATATAAAAGAGAGCCACCACTTTAAAAAAAAATTATTTTTTTATTTAGCATATTTTTATACCACCCACAACCTGCATCTCTGGGCGGTTTACACATTCAAACATTAAATCAATTTAACGATTAAAATCATTTAAACATTAAAATCATTTAAAACCCAACATTAAAATTTAAACATTCAAAATTATAAATCTAATTAAAAGTCTGAGTGAATAAATATGTCTTCAGTGCCTTTTTAAGAATTGCCAGAGATGGGGAGGCTCTTAATTCAACAGGGAGAACCTTCCAAAGTCCAGCGGCAGCAATGGGGAAGGCCCATTCCTGAGTAGCTAGCTGCCCAACAAGTTGGCGGCAACTGGAGGCGAACCTCTCCAGATGCCTCTTTGCCCAGGTAGCAGTTGGTAAATACCCACAGGTTAAAGAGAGGGAGGAAAGAGCAGGAACTGGAAGGATGTGGGTAAGGATATTTTACCACCATACAACCACCCCTTCCCTAGAGGGCACCAATACTCACTGCAGCAAAACAGGTGTATGCTTGTTCTGCCTCTCCCCAGAGGCTGGTTGGGCATTTTTATAAATGATGGACTGTTCTAAGCCAGACTGGGTCTATTAATTTTAGGGCCAGAGGAGAGGAGTGACTGCAAGGGGGTGAAGATATATGTAGGCTTGAATACAGACTACTGTACAACTAGCTCCACACACTCAAGGGAGCTTTGGGCTTGTACTGAACTACAACCCCTCATATCACATGGGAGACCATTTTTGAAACCAAGGGCAGTTTCAAAAGGATCTGATAGAACCATAAGGGTTTGTTGTTGTTGTTGTTGGTTTGTTGTTGTTGTTGTTTTTGCAGGGGGGGAGAGAATCAAGTATTCCACTAAGTTTGCCCAAGCGTTGGGTGAGTCTATGGTGTGTTTGGTTTTTTTACGTTTGCAGAAACATGTCAAAGGGGCTGCTAGTATACCCAGTTTTTAGAAAATCCAAACTTTTTTCCTAGATACATATTCACTGAAATATCTGACAAAATTTGTTGCTATATATTTCCCCCAGAGTCAGACTCTCACCTTTTATATATGTCCCACTCAAAAATAAATTCTGGGATTGGAGACATCTCTACTCGCAGATGTACAGTATGTTTCATCTTTCTAGCTTGTCTGGAAGATTGTTAGAATTAAGTTTATGTGACAGACCTAAACTAGTATTGTTTCAAGTTCTGTCAATTAACACAAAAGTTGTTGGGTTTTTTTAATACAAGTCTTCAAAAAGTAAAACATAAAAAACCCCTTACCTCATTCCCACCAACAGCTTTGGTTAAAATCACTGCTGAAGACACAGGAGGTGGCATACAGCCTACTGTCTGCAAACTAAAAGAGAAAGGGGGAAAGAGACACACAAACACCAGTGTCATATTCAGTGCAATCAATCACCAAACAATCTACAGAGGAGAACAGACATGACTATGTTCAGAAGCTATGAATATGGAACCCTTTATTTAACCCAGAGCCATCTTGGTTAGACAGCAAAATAAATAAACAAATTTAATGACTGAAATGCAGGAAGGGCCAGTGAATCTTCTCATACTGGGAGCAACTAGTTGTGCAACTTCAGACAAGTTTGAGCTACTTCCACATTTTAAAGTATTTCTTTTTCTACAGTCATGCACCAATGCCTGGCCTAAAAACTTCTTGTGGGCTCACACACACAAAGACGACAGCAACTCTGCATCCAAAGCTATCTACATGCTGCATGCCATGTTGAAGTGAATGGGAATGTTTATATTGTAACACACAAAGGACTCTGGATTGAGGAGATGAGTAACCCATATGAGCCACTTTTATATATGCATAAGTACCTAAAGACGAACATATGAAACTCTAACACAGGCAGGTTCAAACATCATGCAGAGCCCCTAGACTGTCTGTGTGCGATATCCCAGAGCTTCGGGAGCACACATTTCCCCTCTCCTTCGTAGGCAAACTGCAGAAGAACTCTAGTTCCAGGTGTGGCTAGAAATTAGCCAGGATCAGTCGTGATGTCTGAACTGATCAATCCTTGCTTATTCTAACTGGAGGTCTTCTACCACCACCTAAACCCAAAGGCTGAAGTTGGGTTCAGATTGTAATGTATTTTAAGACATAGTACAAAAGGATAAAGGAAAATAGATGGAAAATGGATGTTATAGACTGAAGTCCAGCAATATCTTAAGGAGGCAATTATTAGACATCTTCTTAAGAAGCCTATATTAGATCCCTCAGAGTTGAGCAAATATAGGCCTGTTTCCAACCTCCCACGGCTGGGCAAGGTAGTTGAGAGGGTGGTGACTTCTCAGGTCCAAGTGGTCTTGGAGGAAACTAATTATCTAGACCCATTTCAAACTGGCTTTTGGGTGGGCTATGGGGTGGAGACTGCTTTGGTCGGCTTGATGGATGATCTCCAATTGGGAATTGACAGAGGAAGTGTGACTCTGTTGGTCCTTTTGGATATCTCGGTGGCTTTCAATACTATCAACCATAGTATCCTTCTGGAATGTCTGAGAGTGTTGGGGATGGAGGCACTGGTTTACAGTGGTTCCGTTCCTACCTCTCAGACAGGTTTCAGATGGTGTCGATTGGAGATTGTTGCTCTTCAAAATCTGAGCTTAAGTATGGTATCCCCCAAGGCTCCATACTTTCTCCAATGCTACTTAACATCTACATGAAACTGCTGGGAGAGTTCATCAGAGGATTTGGAGTGGGGTGTTATCAGTATGCTGATGACACCCAGATCAACTTCTCTATGTCAGCTTCTTCAGGAGATGGCATAACTTCCCTAAATGCTTGCCTGGAAGCAGTAATAGTCTGGATGAGGGAGAATAAACTGAGACTGAATCCAGATAAGATGGAGGTACTTATTGTGCGGGGTCAGAACTCCAGAGACGATTTTGATCTCCCTGTTCTAGATGGGGTCACACTTGCCCAGAAGGAACAGGTTTGCAGTCTGGGAGTACTTCTGGTTCCACACCTCTCCCATATATCTTGGGTTGAGGCGGTGGCCAGAGGGTCTTTCTATCAGCTTCAATTGATAGGCCAGCTGTGTCCGTTTCTTGAGATGAACAACCTCAAAACAGTGGTACATATGTGGGTAACCTCCAGACTTGACTTCTGCAATGCACTCTATGTAGGGCTGCCTTTGTATGTAATCTGGAAGCTTCAGTTGGTACAGAATGCGGCAGCCAGGTTGGTCTCTGGGTCATCTCGGAGAGACCACATCACTCCTTTGTTGATATCGAGTTACACTGGCTGCCAATAGGTTTCCGGGCAAAATACAAAGTGCTAGTCATAACTTATAAAGCCCTAAATGGCTTAGGCCTGGGTATCTAAGAGAACGTCTTCCTCATTATGAGCCCCACCACCCATTGAGATTGTCCAGAGAGATCTGTCTCCAGTTGCCGCCAGCTTGGCTGGTGGCTGCACAGGGACGGGGTTTCTCGGTTGCTGCCCCGAGACTGTGGAATGCGCTCCCTACTGAGATACGATCATCCCCATCTCTGACAAATTTCAGAAAGCATTTGAAAACCCACCTCTTCACCCAAGCTTTTTCAGTTCTTTAAAATTTTAAGGTTTAAATTTGTGGGTGATTTTTAATTTGTTAAATTGTTTTAAGTTTTTGTATATATTTTAACTTGATTTATGCTATTGGTAACCACCCAGAGATGAAAGTTTGGGGCGGTGTACAAATTTGCTAAATAAATAAATAAATAAATATTCATACGGAGTTCCAGCTATTCAGTTGATCCTCAAGCTACCCTGCTAAGGACCTGAGCTCTTCTGCTCCATCAGCTTTCAGTCTTCAGTGATTCCATCACAGTTTTTAGAAAGCAACTGAAATCTTGGCTTTTTACTCAGGCTTTTATAGGAGTGTTGTTTTTGTTGTTGCTGCTCTGTATTTTATGGTCTTATTTTGTAGGTTTTTAAAACTTAATTAGATTTGTATTTTTATATTCCACTTAATGTTTTTATTGTGTAACTTTTATAGTCTCATATTGTTTTAAATGTTTTGTAAAGCACCTTGAAATTGTTTTAATGAAAGGCAGTATAAAATTTTAATGATAAACAAAATAAATTTCTAACTCAGCGACACTTCTAAGAATTCTGCAAGAATTTTCTCACAAAACCACAAGGAAGTGATGTCCACGCCATTGTACACGTGTACCACATATTGTGGAATCTGCCTTGCAGGGATGGCAGTAATATTCTACTTAGCATTTGTATAGCACTTGAGTGTTCAAAGTGCAACACAACAGTCCTGTAAAGCAGGGGTTCTTTTCAAACTTGGATCCCCAGATGTTGCTGGACTACAATTCCCATCATCCCCAGCCACAATGACCAACAGCCATTGGAGCTGGGGGTGATGGGAGTTGTAGTCTAGCAACATCTGGGAACCCAAGTTTGAGAACCCCTGCTGTAAGGTAAGTAAGCGTAACCCTCATATTGCAAATGGGGGGCTGAGGCTGAGAGAAAGTGGTTTGCCTGTGAGTTCAGACCAGAGAAAGAATTCGAACCGTGGACTTGCCAATTACAGCTCAATCTCTTAGCAGCTATGTATCAAAGGCAGTCACCAGAGTATCAAGAATCCATGTACGTTTGTCATTTTAAAAAGTGTATTTTCATTACCACATCCCACTCACCCCCATAACACTAATCCTAGATCTTCCACTTCCAGTTATGCAGTTTGCAAATAGACTCAAGCCATGGCACCTCTCCATTTAAAGGTTAACCACAGAATACAGAGAGAATAATTATTTGCTCCAGAGCCATTCCCTAGTAGCTTGGAATTGCAGTTAGTTATCTAAACTACACTCCTCTTTCAAACAATAAAACTCTGGTATTTATGATGCGAGTTTCTCTCCTATTCACCATTTGCCCACAACTGAAATACACTCTGTCTTCACCCTCTATTATTTGCAATCTATTTACTGCTATTTGTCCATGAGACCTCCTTAAAGAAACACACTTGTTTTTTATAACAACCAGAATTCCCTTTTGTTCCCATGAAACTTAAGTCTGAAGCCAGCACCTCCAGTTCACATCTTGCTTCTGCCGTGAGCCCACTAGGTATTCTTAGGCACTTCCTGCCCATCTACAACATGGGGATAACGGTGACCTCCTTAGAAGTCTATTGTAAGGATTACTGCATTAGCAAATGCACAGAACTTGAACGTGGAGAAAGTGCTATATACTCCTATTACAATACAGCCAGGGAAGAAGCACTAGCCAAAACACAATATCAGGAGAGAGATTGCAAGGCTGGCATTAGGGGTGTGCAAAACATTTCAGCGTCAAAATGTTTCAACTCAAAAAGGGCCATTTCGAGCTTTTAACAAAATGCCCTTTAAATAAAGGGCCTGTTTCAAACTTTGAACAAAACAACCCCATTTCGAGTCAAAACATTTCAAGCGCCATTTCAGAGGCCTGTTTTCCTTGCTGATTGGTTTTCTGGCAGGCACTGGCTTCTGATTAGCTTGCGATCTCCTTGCTTCTTAAAAATTTGTTTAAAGATTTATACAAAAATTCCCTTGGCCATTTCTTTTGAGTTAAGCGGTAGATAGCACCCATCACGCCCTACCACCCAAACCACTTTGGTGTCCCTAGGAGCTACCCATAGAGAACAATGGGGTATTTTGAGTTTCCCCATTGTTCTCTATGGCCAAAACACACAAAACATCTAGGGTTTTGTTTCGTCAAAAAAACCAGGTCAACCACTGTTTCAGTGAAACATTTCAACCATCTACATTTTGTTTTGAGCTCAAAACAAAAATGCAAAATCAGTTTCGGGCACATCCCAAGTTGTCATAGCTGGGCAGTTGCTGCAGATGCAGGGTCTTCTGAAGGACCCACAGATGATCCTCAAGATGGCCTTTTTGCCCATAGCCTCCATGTAGTGGTGGCAAAGAGACATTCTCAAGGTCCATCCAGGCAGGAGGGGGCCCAGAGATGGTAGTTAACTGAGGACCTCTGAAACCCAGAGTTGAGCTGAGGAGTTACATCACATAAATCTTTATTATGGGCAGAAATGTTCATTATAATCCTGTACAATAATGGTCTAGCTATCAATAATCCCTTCTTCAAAGTCAGTGCACTTATGATCATAGTCCCAGTGAGCTCCCTATCATTATATCAGTACTTGAGGAGAAACATATCCAAAGCTGCAAAAAACAAGGCCAGAAAATAACAAGTGTTTTGAATTATTTCAGACCTAAGCAACCATTTTTGCACTAAGCAGCCAGCAAATATAGGCAGCTGTGTTGTAAAAGTATGTTTTGACAGTCTGCAACTAAGGGGGCTGGTTACTAGCCTAAGCAGATATGCTATAACCTTTTCTACATTTCACAGGCAGAAATGCTTTTTCTGTACTGAAACACCATCTAAATTGTATCACTGGGAGAAATTGTATACACATTTCCTAGATCGCAGTTTTTGTCTCATATTTCAAATAACTTACTTCAGTCAATCATTTCACCCTTGGATAATGACCTTGTACAGAGAAGTATGCTACACACACACACACCTCTACCTCTCATTCTTGTTGGCACTTACACATAATCCAATCTTAAAATAAAGTACATCCGCTAGTGTTTTTAACCCTCATCTGGAGTCATGATTTTTTACACATGTGTAGAACTTCCTACTCCTGAGTAATTCCATTAGTTACACATTAGTCGTCGTCCCCACTTTTTCAAGCCACACACACCCCACAATAACATTTCACTCCAGGGGAGTGCAGCAATGACCCCCACATCCCAATCATGGTCTCATATGTGGCTGCTCAACTCACTGAGAATGTGAGCTGTTAAAGATAAATGAATATTTCGTCAAACCCCACACTAACTAGGATACATACTTCAACAGCACCGTTCTCATCATTTCAGCCGAAAGGACATGCTGTGACTGACCTAAAGGCAATCTGGAAGCTTGTCAAGTGCATTCTTAAGGCCAGTCACCCACAGTCACCACATTTTTTTGCTTGGTTTCTTGTCAGCTGTCCTGGGTACACACAATACCAACATCTTCTGTCCATCCAAGCCAAACACAGATGACAGTGCTTCCCTTTGAGAATGTGGTTGAATCTCTGGGGGTATAACTGGCTTGTGTTTCATACAAAGGTCAACCCCTTACTCAGGAGAGCCACTGCCAGCTATACACTGGGAGGGTAGGTGGGAGTTATCCCTCACCACAATTCTCTGAGGGCGGGTGCAGATGAACATTGCCCTGCATATGCAAGAGCATCAGGTCTGTGGCAAGAATGCACTTGCCTTAATGTCACTAGTGGATGTGCCAATATGCTCTTCGCACATCCTTTAATCATGTGAGAGGGATGCTCACCTGAATCACCCATCTACACGAACTTCAGCAAGCAGCCTCAAATGTTGCTCCATGGCTGTACACAATGCTGCACAACTTACAGGCCTACTTTTATTTTATTTTATTATTTATTTATTTTTACATTTTATATCCCGCTCTTCCTCCAAGGAGCCCAGAGCGGTGCACTACATACTTAGGTTTCTCCTCACAACAACAACCCTGTGAAGTAGGTTAGGCTGAGAGAGAGTGACTGGCCCAGAGTCGCCCAGCTAGTTTCATGGCTGAATGGGGATTTGAACTCGGGTCTACCCGATCCTAGTCTGGCACTCTAGCCACTACTTGTCTTTGTTGCAGTCCTACAGCTTGCTTCCCATGGTAAATGTCTCCTGTCAGTGGGTAGGATGTTTCTGCATCACAGCACCACCTTAATTTCAAACTGTACTCCTTTGGCTTGCTTGGAATGTGTTGCCAGAAGGGACAGCATATCAGAAAACTAACAGATGCTCATCAATTGCTAGTCACACCCAAGAATGTAGCTGTGCTGTAGTTGCTGCACAAACAAGGTCCAGATTGCTGTAATGGTTGCAAGCTTGGCAATCAATCGTCTTTCCTTTTATGTGGCTTTGTCATTAAACCTTAAATTATTTGTAGTGTCTTCAGATCATCTCAACTGCATCACGGCACAGAAGTAGAGTGGCCCCAAATGTACTGCCCACAATCCCTGCAACGCTTCCTGATTTGCAACAGCTAAGACTAATAGGCAAAGATATACTTTCAGTTCTGTTGGGTCAAGGCACTTCCATCAGTAAGGATGTGCACGGAACTGGGCAGGGGAAGTTCGAAGGTGGGGAGGGTTGATTTTAAGGACAGGGGAGGGTGCACTTACCCCTCCCTCCACTTCACCCCGCCGGCACTCAGTTTGCAAAGGGTCTGTTGGGGCGGCAGCGTACCTCTCTGCCACCTCGTCGGACCCTATGTCAGTAGAAGTACCTGATGCACTTGCACATGCACATCGCACTCGCACGCCCTACGTGTGCGCTCACAAGTGCACCATGCACACCAACACACAAAGGCATGTGGAATACTTCCTCTGACTTTAAGTGCCCGGTGCACATGCATGAACAAGTGACGTGCGCACACGCACAGGGCATTTCCAGTCCAATGCGCAACAAGGTAGCAAGGAGATACGCTGCTGCCCTGCAGGACCATTTTTAAGCACAGCACTGGTGGGGGAAAGAACATCCTCCCTGCTCCTTAAAATGTAAACCCACTCCCACCCCCCGGGGTCGAACCGCCAGACCTTCAGACCAGTTCGGAGGTCCGTAAAAGGGCCTCCGAACCGGTTTGTGCACATCCCTATCATTATCAACTGGGGAAACAAAACTGATGTTTTCCAAGAGAAACAGCATATGGGATAGAAAGTACCTGACCATAGAAAGCCCGTTCATTTTGGGTTGTTTTCTAATCTGTGTCATATTTTTTTTTAACACCACAAATAGAACTGGTGAGGGGCCATATTTGTGGATATATTGTGTACCAGAGTGCAGGTAAGAGTTTGAGCACAGGAGCTAGGAGTGCAGTGGTTTGCTTGTTCATGCAGGTGGGGGTGGAAAGCCACCCCAAAATCTGGATGAGGATAAGGTAGCTGTGCAAATTGCTCTTTTAAGCAAATTGCTCTGCTTAAATTTCCCTTCAGCAACTCCTAGATCCAAATTGCTATACAGCTCTATAGTTTCATACAAAAAAAGGGAATAATTTGCCAATGGGAGCTGCTGTGGAAGAGGAAAAAAAGCAGACACACATATTAAGTATGCATACCTTTCTCTTCTACATCATGTCCACTGTATTTGTATAACTTGGGGTTAATTCAGTATGAACCTGTGTACTAGCAGAAAGACAGGGAGGCAGGTCTCACAATCAGTGAGACCCACCTCGAGAGGGTTAGCGGGGAGAGCGAGCTTAGCCCGCTGTCCCCGCACATGAGCAGGCTGCAGCCTTGGGTGGCCGGATCAGCCACCCAAATGACTTCCAGCTCTATCATGGAGCCGGAGGGGGCTGCGGGGATCGGGGGCCGCTCGGCCCGCAGAAGTTCCAGCACGCTCTGCGCAAGTGCACAGAGCATGCTGGAGAAACCCCCGAACCGGGAAGCTGCTTTTTAGCATCCTGGTCGGGGGTCTCCTTGTGAGTTGCCACAGCATGGAGCCGAGCTGGGGCAACACACAATCCAGAAACCCCAGTTAGCGGAACACTGGTCTAAGGGGAGGGCTGCAGAAGTGGGTTGCCCACTGTGAGGCAACCGGGCTCACCTGCGAGCCCGGTGGTTCTCACGGTCCGCTAAAATCGGGCTAGGCTCCCCTAGTCCGATTTTAGCTGATCATGAGCATAGCCTCAAAGATTCATCTAATTAAGGAAGCAGTTTGACTCCTTAGTTAAAATTAATACACTTCTAAAATAGTATGTCAATTGAAATACTTTCAGTATAATACATTGCAATGGCTCAACATCTTTCAGTGAGGTCAACACTCATGTGCCTAAAGTATGATTTTCTACAACTCTTAATCTTCTGAAGCACTTGTATACAATGAGAAAGAATTAGTGCATTCAAGAACAGTGGCTGATACTGAAACTCACTGAGGCTGCTGAAAACGTGGAAGCAAGCCTGACGCTGTTGGAAACAATGGAAATAGCGCTGCGCAGGTGGGCATGGCTGTTTTAAGTATTTGCACAGGAGCACACAAGACCATCAGGGTTGCCTTCCATGTGTGCAATTCTCAAGCATCGGCATTCCACTGTGCAGAATGTTGGCCAATGACTGTTTTCTTGTGGTAGGGGATAACCCCATCTCTACATTTCTAAAGTTTAGGGAGTAAATAAATAAATAAATAATTCAAGGTGCTGAGAAACTAATATCCACCAGGCTATATCAAGTCAAACAGAATATGCTATTTCATGCACACTCATAGATTAAATCTCCTATTCAACCACTACTTTTCTTACCCCCATACTTTCTTGAAGCAGAGCAGCAAATTCAATACAGAACGCTTGTCAAAAAGAGGTATGATCTGTTGAGTAACTCCCTACATATAAAATTAGCTGCCAAGTCTTTGGGTACATGAAATAAAGATTTTGAAAGAGTAATCTTTTGCATACTGCTTTTTCCAACAGCAAGTGTCAAAGCATTAACCTACACAGAAAAATCACTCCACTTTAAAAAAAAAAAAAAAGGAAAAAAGGAAAAAAGCAACTGAAAGCACATTACTGGAAAAGCAGCCGTAAATATTTCACCCTTAAGATGTTAAAACATACCCTTTTAAAAGCCATTCATTTATAGGTGTGATAGATAGCAGCTGAAGAAATAGCCATATTACTGTTGGGAAGAATACAAGTGTGAAGATCTGGACAAAAAGATGCAATTTCACATGCATCAAAGCACTTGTCAGCTCCTGCAAAGTAAAAAGAGAAGAAGAGATTGCAGTTTTAACAGCTGAAGTCGGTTCTATTTTGTTTCGTTTAAGTTGCTATCATCATTATATATGTCAGGTGCACATTGCTTCAAAAAGAGCATTTACCAATTCAGTAAACCACCACACAAGTTTATTCATTTAAATGTATGCAAATAGCCCACTGCCTACCATAAAACAAATTAAAACAATAAAATACAGACAAAAGGCTTTTGTTTTGGGATTATTATTTTTTTAACTAGGCAGGGGGCACCTCTAGCTATAACATTAAATAATATACCTCTGAGTTTTAGGGACTGGAAAGGCTTCTACTAAAGTTAGTCTTAAAAGAAAAGGACGAAGTAGTAGATACATTTTAACACAAGGAGCTCCAGAGTGATATATTAACAAGTGTTCTTCTTTCATGTGGTGCAAACCTATTGCCCTTAAAAGATGTACATCCAAAATGGCTTGAATCAATGCACAAACATAGGAAGAAGCAAGGCACACGGTCCTCTATATGGCAATGTTGAACCCACTCAATTTCAAAAGCACTGCAGGACATTCTGTGCCTCAGATTACACTGGCCTATAAATAAGAAGCAGGGAATAAACAAATACACAAACCAGGAGATAAACTACAAGGTTACCTGTAAGCAATCAATTATCTGAGGCACATCCATGCAAGAGCTTCTAAGCTCCAAGCAGCATGCTACAATGCATGGTGATGACTAGTGTGGGGAAAGCCTCATCTCCATGCTTACTACAAGAGGTCAGCCAAAGGGACTGGTCAGCCCATGCTGATCCAACATCAATACATATATCAGTTGCAACAAGTGGAACCACCTCACATGGCAATTCCTCACAGCTATGAGCATCAGCAGTCTTGAAGCATGCACTAGGCTTACAAAATTCGAGCAGCTTGGACATGCTTTTCCCAGAACTAAAATCTATTTGAATAAGTGAGATTACTAGTAATTATGTTCTAGTATATTACTAGTAATTATGTTCTAAAAGCTTTAATATGCCCACTGTAAGACTGCAAACTTGGACTCTTAAAACTTTCCAGGAAGCTTCTTTCCATGTTAATCTGACACCAAAATACGAAGTATAATGCTACACAGCATGAGGTTTGTGTGGAAGCCTTCAAATACATGCGAAAACAAGAATTTCACTTGCTCTGTCCTGTCTCCCCAACACATATATGCTCAGACGTGTGCATGTGCATACACACATGGGAGCAGGTATCGTTGCAACTATGCGGTTGCTTCCATTTATCATTGCAAAGAATCCTATCATCACAAAGGTTATCAACCCGATATTCCCATCTTCATTCAGATGCTTTTTAACAGTAACACAAAGTGATAGATAATAATGAAGATACATTTGCAGTACCTCTGTTTTCAGCGAGAGCCCACTGTTAAAGAATATAGCTGATACAGCTATATATGTAATGGTGATTTCTGGCTTCAGTGGTCCTAAAAATACAAACATACATAAAGCAAAGTAAAGAAAGACAGCCAACATATCAATAAGATTTATTTCAGCATTAGACCTGCAAGCCCAACCATCACCATCACCCACCAGCACCACCCCACACAAGCGTATAAGGCTCCTGACAGCTACAGAAAGCAAAGATCTGCAAATTCACAGGCACCCTCTCTCTAGCCAACAGGAGGAAAGCCAATGTGCACAAGCGATCTAGCTCTTAGGAAGCTGCCTTGTGCTGTCTAAGTCAGACCATTAGTCCATCCAGCTCAGTACTGTTTACATTGACTGGCAATGGCTCTCCAAGATTTCATGCAGGAGTCTTCTCTAGCCCTACCTGGAGATGCAGTAAGGGATTGAACCCAAGACCTTCTGCATGCCAAGCAGATGCTGTGCCACTGAGCTACAGCAGACCCATGGAACTCTAGTGGACTAGAGTCAGTGGATTAGGATCAGTATGAAAATGCTAAGGACAAAATCATTCTATACGATAGGGATGTGCATGGAACCGGACACGGATGGCTCGAGGGGGTGGGGGTGCCACTTTAAGGGCAGGGGAAGGTGCACTTACCTCTCCCCCCCGCTTTCCCCCCACCAGTGCTCGTTGCCTGTAAAAGCCTTCGGGGCAGCAGTGTACCTCCCTGCCACCCCTTCCCCATCTTTGGCCAGAAGTACCGGGTGTGTGTACACATGTTTCATGTGTGCACGTGATGTGTGCATGTACACCCAGTACTTCCGGCAAAAGAGGGGGAAGGGGCGGCAGGGAGGTACACTGCCGCCCCGAAGGCTTTTACAGGCAACGAGCACCGGAGGAGGGAAAGTGGGGGAGGGGTAAGTGCACCCTCCCCAACCCTTAAAGTGGCACCCCCCAGCCTCAAACTTCAAACCCCCACCCCCACCCCCGGTGTTGGAACCTGTTTGGAGGCCCGTAAAAGGGCCTGCAAAGAGGTATATGCATATCCCTAATATAGGAGAGAGAATCAAAAAATGCAACAAATTTTATATTACAGAACAGGAATCCAGAATAAAAACAGATTATCTAAATAACAAAATCAAAGTATCTTCTTTTAAAAGTAGAAATGCAAGATTATGAAGACACACCTAGATGCCTAGATCATTTGTTCTGATCATTCTAGGGGCAAGTGTAAACCCCGGTCTTCCATTGCTGCTGCAAATATATATTAGGGTGGCATGGCATCTAAATTATAGTAATTAACAATGAGCAACTGTTAATTATATTTGCAGTAGATTAGGGGTTTACAGTAGATTAGGGGTTTACATCTGGACAATCAGTTCAAAACCAGCCTTTGTGATGTTAGCCTTTGCAGAGTAATCCTGCAAGTCCAGATCCAAACAAAAAATAACTCAATAGCCAGTGTACATATAATGCAGGGAGGATGGGTAGCCTTACCATTGAGACAATGGTGATGAAGTATCTGAACTATTATTTTATCTGCCATTTTAAAATGAGGCCTGGGTTACTTATTTATTTATTTGACATATTTGTATACCACCCCAAACCCAAGTCTCTGAGCAGTTTACAACAATAAAAACAAGACAGACATTACAACAAATTTACAATTTAAAAAATTGATAAAACTATTAAAAACCAAACAACTATTAAAACAGTATCTAATTAAAAGCCTGGGTGAACAAAAGTGTCTTTGACTGCCTTTTAAAAAGTTGGAAGAGATGGGAAGATATTTCAGCAGGGAGTGCATGCCAAATCCTCGGGGAAGCAATAGAAAAGGCCCGTCCCTGAGTAGCCACCAGACGAACCAGTGGCAACTGCAGACGAACCTCTTCAGATGATCTCAATGGGCAGTATGGTTCATAGCGAAGAAGGCATGTTTTAAAATACCCAGGGCCCAAACTGTTTAGGGCTTTATAGGTTATAACCAAAACCTTGTATTTTTCCCAGAAACTTATTGGCAACCAGTGTAGATCATTTAAGATAGGAGTGATATGGTCTCTCTGAGATGATCCAGAGATTGGCTGCCGCATTCTGGATCAACTGCAGTTTCTGGACTACATAAAAGGCAGCCCCACACAGAGCACATTGCAGTAGTAAAGTCTGGAGTGACCAGCAGATGTACTACTGTTCTGAGGTCATTTTTCTCAAGAAATGGACGCAACTGGCATATCAGGCAAAGCTGATAAAAGGCACCTCTGGCCACTGCCTCAACCTGGGACACCAGGGAGAGGTTTGTGTCCAGAAGGACCCCAAGACTGTAAACCTGTTCCTTCTGGAGAAGTTCGACCCCATCCAGAACAGGCAGATAAAAATCCTCTCCCACGTTCCGACCCCGCACAATAAGTACCTCCATCCTATCTGGATTCAGTCTCAGTTTGTTATCTCGCATCTCACAATGTGCACTCCTCCAGCATACAAGAGGAACCATTTCACAACTTTCGGTGATAAAGTGAAAGGCGCCAAGGGCTTTCCTACACTTTGCCATGAAATTAGTCAGTTTCAGATCTTATGGGAACCTACAGACATGCCTTATGCATGTTGCTGAATTATTCCAAAGGGATGTCACTGGCACTACCCCATAGGTAGTGCCACATTTACCACATTCATGTGCAACAACATTACAGGCAGCATTTTAAACTGCAATAGCTCTAACCGAGAAAATAACTCTTAGTTCTCAGGATTGTTCTCTACATTGTTGTTTGTGTGCTAGAAGCATAAAAGAGCTCTGAAACATGCTTCCTTGGGAAAAAAAAACCTGGTTAGGAACACAGGAAGCTGCTTTGTACTAAGTTCAACCATTGCTCCTTCTAGCTCAGTATTGTCTACACTGACTGGCAGCGGCTCTGCCAGGCAGGAGTCTCTCCCAGACTTACCTGGAGATGTCAGAGAATGAACCTGGAACGTTCTGTATGTAAGCAGATGCTCTACTGCTGAGCTACAGTCCCATTCCCTAAGGGGAATATCTTACAGCAGACAGTGCTCACATGTAGTCACTAGTCACCCATCCAAATTTAAACCAGGATACACCTGCTTAGCAAAGCGGACTATTCATGCTTGCTACCTCAAGATCAGCTCTCCTCTCAGAGACCACACATCAAACAACCAACAACTGTGCATTTGTTGAACTGCTCATCTGAAAAAACCCTGACACATACGAATCTGCTCTCGTCACTTCTGGCTGGTGACAGAATACATTGTTCCCTTAGAGCAGGCCTGCTCAACTTAGGCCTCTCCAGCTGTATTTTTAAAAACAAAAACAAAAAAACTACAACTCCCATAATCCCCAGCTACACTAGCCAATAGCCAGGGATTATGGGAGTTGTGGGCCAACATCTGTAGGAGGGGCAAAGTTGAGCATACCTGTCTTAGAGTTGCCATTAGCTAGTTTTAGGGCACTTTCAAAAGTTGATCACGGAAGCAAGAGTAGCAGTGAATCAGGAAATTTGGCAAGAAAGGTAAGAGTGGAGATTTAGAGAGCTGCCATCATGACTAATGAAGCAAGGAAGCATTGGGAGGCTACATTCTTGCTGCTGCTGGAGGCTTCCTAGGAACATAGGAAGCTGTCGTATAATGAGTCAGACCATAGGTCCATCTCACTCAGTATTGTCTACACAGACTGGCAGCGGCTTCTCCAAGGTTGCAGGCAGGAATCTCTCTCAGCCCTATCTTGGAGATGCCAGGGAAGGAACTTGAAATCTAGATGCTCTTCCCAGAGAGGCTCCATCCCCTGAGAAGAATATCTTACAGTGCTCACATTCTAGTCTCTCTTTCACTACTTAGCTAAGAGGACAACTCATGCTTGCTACCACAAGACCAGCTCTCTTCCTCACTTCCACAACATACGGATGTCTGGGGGGAGAAGTGATTTTCGCTGACCTTCCTTGCCTCTGGAAATGCTCTGTCCGTGCAGAACTCAGGGACATATTTTTGGAAGGCACAGAACGTTTCCAGAGGCAGGGAAGATTAGCAAAATAAAAAATAAAAAAATCACCCCCCTACCCATGTTATGGAATTGGAAAAGCCTCCAGCTACATTAAGAGCTCCCACTGCATTCTCACTTCATTAGGCAGGATAGCAGCCACTGTTTTGGCAAAATGGTAATTCTGCTGCCCATACTCCCGCTGGTCAACACAGAAACAAATGGCATAGCACAGGGATTAGAATCATGAAGTAAAATGTGTGGCTAGCAGGTGACTGGCGTCCCAATTCAGAATGCCCAATAAGCTATGCAAGAATGCAAAATATACTACATCTGGAAATGCGCCAGGGAATACTGTCCTGGACTTCTTCCTTCTTTTCTTATGAAATTTTTCCTTTAAAGAAAGAGTTCATACTCAGTACTAGGCAAAAGAATCCTCACAGTTCAACTAATTTACATGTGAGCAAATGGGAAATGGCCTTCAATAACTCAGAGACATGTCAGCACTTCCTTGCTTTCCATGCATCAGACACAACATCACGGCAAGCATGAGAGAAAGCAAAGTTATGAAATCATGGAAGCACAGATGTAGCACCTCCCAAGGACCAGTATTTCTCAAGCGGACCAAGCAATTATTATTCAAAAACCCAAAGACACTACAAATAGCAGTTGACATGCAGTATTCCATTACTCATGCAGTTTGATTTGTCCCACTAAAAGCATTTTTATAATCAACAACAAAACCCACAGAAGACCAAAGAATACAGAACCATAGCAGTGAAGACTGGAAATAAGGGAAATATCCGCATGTCCAGTTCTAGCTGTTCTCCAGTCATAACTAGTCAGCCTGGCAAAAGGATAGATGAAAACATGCACTCTTGGCGTGCAGGCAGACATGGGAAAGAGATGGTCTCTTAGGCATATAAGCCCCATAGCAAACAGAGAGCAATTAAACACAAGATTCAGACGTATGCAAATAATTGTTGTTCCCAAATCTCTTAAGCACTACGCCACATGATTCCAGAGCAATTACTCAAGATTTGTTAAGTGGCTACTGAAAGATTGTCAAGCTTACATATGGCAGAAAGCCAGTACATATGACATATCCAATAGCAGGAACGAGAAATTCAAGTATGTAGTACACCGCTCTGGGCTCCTTGGAGGAAGAGCGGGATACAAATGTAGAAATAATAATAATAATAATAATATACCTGCATGCTTCACCAAGATAAAGTTTCAGATAGCAAGTTGTAGTTTCTTTGTGACCCATTTCCCAGAAAGAAAAGAAAAGTTCCTCCATCACTCAACAGTTTTATTTAGCATCACTAAATTGTTTGGGATAGGTTGCTGCTTGGCAGTATGAAGCACTCTAATTAGGGAATGACCATGCCCCACAGAACACAGTGGGACTTACCTGTCAGTAAGCTTGCATTGATACAGCAGGAGAAAAGAGGTTATGCAGCAACAAAGGCCCACTGGCCAGTCTAATATGCAGAGCAGGGTCCCCGTCTCCTGCACTACATACTGAATATTCCTCTTTAATCTGGCTACTAAATTAGAAGTATATGGCTAAAGCAAAGCAAACAGCTCAAGATAATAAGCCCCACACAGAATAATTTATGCAAGCTTAGCTAAGGATCTTTTTGCCTCATATCAGTGTTAAAGCTTATTTGTAGGGAGGCCAATTCACGTTTTGGTGCCATTCTCAAAAAGATATCAGCTGCAGTCTGTAGGCAAGTCCCACTGAACTGAGATTTACTTTTAAGTAAGTATGTATAGGCTCAGACATCACATACTAACTGAGAGGATCAGTTAGAGAGGGCATTACTACTTGTTAGCTCACTTTGGAATAAGACTGACTATGTTTTGACACCTGAACAGGAACAGCCTAAAAATTTGTGTCAGGCTGGTTAACAATCAAAATAATGACCTCTAGGTATGCATGCACACACATATGAAAAGATCCAACATCACTTCCTATGTAAGTAAACATTATTATTACTTTTAAAGTGCAATGTGTGTGTTTCAACTGTGACAGTTCTGGGTAGTGTGCAAATGAGTTAACTTCTTCAGAGAAGGACCAGTTATATGAAGTCTGCTCTTTCCTACACTTGAAGAACACGAAACTAACAGAACTGCTCTATAAGCTTGCTGGGGGGGCGCGGGGGTTATATCTGTAATTCATGCATTCCAAGTAGTTTTCTCCAGTACAGAAGAGACAATTATATCAGATTAAGCACAAGTCATTTTCCAAATGACATGGCTACATTATCTTGATGTAAGCAGGGCACATTCATGCACTCTTGGTTAACAGAATATTTGTTTAGATTCCATTTCAGATCAGTTCAGAGCTTGAGAAACTACCTCCAAACATAACAGTATGTTATACCAACCAGTACTAGAAGAATTTAATGAAGCACTAGAATACACAAGTTTTTTAAGATGAGGAACTACAAGAGTTATTAAAATGAAGCACAGCTTTCTGATCTGGGAATGATTTCCCCCCACACTCATTCACTTAAGAGTGATACTAGAAAAAGTCTGTAGCAACCGAGATACCGGTCAACGTGTCCAGCTGTTACAAAGGAAACTGTACAAGCGGCCTGGGGAAAAGCATTGTCGCTTGTTACAAATCATGTAGGGGCGATCATCACTAAAAAGTGAGGGGGAGAAAGAAGCCACTTTGCTCCTTCCCGTTTGGCCTCTGCTTGCCCAGCTCGTCCCAGCTCTGCTCTGCTGCACAACGCGGAAGTTGAGTCGTCCCGCCGGCTTGCCTGTGCAACGTGTCAATAATATAAGTCTGCTTAGGAGTTTGGAGAGTGGGGATGAACATCAGAATGGCTGGGGTGGCCAAGCGAAGGGGAGAAGCTAGATCTTCGCGTACAGCTGCAATCCTAAGCATCGGGCAGCGACTCTGGAAGCAGAATCTGCTGCTCCATTTGAGGAGGCCAAAGAAAGAGTGCTCTGCAACAACACCCCCGCCCGCCCTTGCTGTTAAATACCTGAGAGACTAGCAAATACGAGGCTTCATCAGATCTCGCTCCCTCATTCCTCTTTGTTTGCAAACACCCGAGAAAAGCATGTCAGAGACAAGTCTAGGGCTGCCCCCCGCCACGTCACCCCCGTTAAAGAGCCGCATACACGGGTACCTGCCCGCTACCAGGCGAGGCAGCCAGCAGGCAGACTTACCCCCTTTCACCCCAAAGGCCGGCTCCAGCTTGGCCACCGTGATGACCAGGACTATCCCCAGGATGAACCAGTCCTTCCTCAGCCTGTCCAGCATGCCCATGGCGGTGTGCCCGAAAGACTTCCACAGCTGCAAGAGGCGAGAAAGGGAGTTGGTCAAGACTTCCCTTTGGCCCCTCCTGCAGACGGGCTTCGCAGCGTGCAAGCCGCCGCCGCTGCTGCAGGGTTAGTTAAAAGCTGCTCCCGCCGCCGCCGCTGGGAGTAGGAATAGTATCCAGTGACAGGAAAAGTCTCACAGAAAGCCGCCATCACTACCACGCGCCTGCTAATAGACGCGCACAAGCTCTCTCTGAACCTCGAAGGCAACAAGGCACACAGCAAAGAGCGGCGCGCGCTTTAGAACGCCAGGACCCGGGGGACAGCGCGAGCCCAAGCTCCAAAAGGATTAAAAGAAAACCTTGCCCTTTTCTACGCCTTTGGACGTTCTAAGCAGCAGCAGCAGCAGCCAGAATTCCAGCAGCTCTTGTTGACTTGGGAAATCCTCCGCTGTGCTGCATTAATTCCCAACAACACCAGGCGTGCCATATTAGAGAGCACCATTAGACCTAACCCGTGCAAGCCCCCGGGCGAGTGGACAGAAAAAGTGAAGCCCAGGCCATCGTCGGTCCTGGAGCAAAGGAACAGCAACGACCCTACAGAGAGATTGGCGGGCTGCGCGGCTTTTCGAGACATTACGCCCACTGTGTGACGCGCTGCGTTCGACGTAGAAGCTGTGGGGAGGGAGGCGTTGTGTTTTCAGTTCCTGGTGTTGGACACGTTTCCAAGGGACTTGGGAGCTCGGCTAGAAAAAGAGGAGGACTGAATGGTGAGGGAGTGCGCGCCTTTGTGCAACTGTGTGTAGATATACAGAGTGCGACCCTATGTGCAATTGGGCATGCCTAACTGTGCTTTGGATCATCGAGCTGCACGCCATTTGCAAACTATAAGCGTGTAAATAGGGAGTGCAACAGCTGCTAGCAACCACCACTTCTTTTTCTATTCCTTTTGAAAAGTGAGATGAAAGTGCCAGCAAACGTCCAACTAGCGGGGGGAAACGCAATACTGTACATTTGCTGGTTGTGATTTTATTCCTTGCTCTTGCTAGATGACTTGTGTAGCTTACAAATCCTGTGCACATACATTCGGAAATAAAGCCCATTGAGGTTAGCAGCTTACTTCTGTTAGAATGCGTGGGATCGGACTGTAGTTCTGTACAAGCCTTCCTGAGAGTAAGCCTCCCTCAGTTCCTTGGTACTTACTTCAGAGTAAGCGTGCTTGGGGTCGTAGAGCAGGTAATGCGTTCTAGAAATGAAGAGGGGGAAGCGTTTGGCAAAGCAGCACCACGCAAAATTAGTCGTGGATGTCTTAAAAATAAATAAATAATGAAAGAATACCTTCATTTTCAGAAGTGTTTGTTTAGTCCCTTATTAGAATATAAAGGAGAGGATACCTGTTGTACCCAGCTCCTATTGAAATAAATGAAGATTTAGGCATGAAACTGAAACCGGTGTGCTTTCAAGGTAGCTTTCACTAAATCAGAATCACAAAGGTGGATTAGCTTCCCTCTGGGGATAAACCGCTTCACTTGCAGTGCCATCCTATATGCATGTCTTCTCAGAAATATGTCCACTGAGTCCATGGCGTAGCGAGAGGCAGACAGCCCTGTGCTCGAGCACTGAACACCGGGGGGGGGGCTCCCTCCCCCATGGCAGTGCGGTCCCACATGCACACAACCCCCCACTCATCTGCCCCCACCTCACCACCACTCTTGCCACCCGCCCACTCACCAGGGCACCCAGGCCTGTCCTGCTTCCATCAGGCTTAGGTGCCTGCTGGGAATGCGGCTGTGCATGTGCCCTGCTGCGCCTCCATCAGGGCACATGTGCACCCTCATTCCCAGAATGCTTCTAGTCTGAAGGAAGCAGGCCGGGCTCGGGAGTCAGAGCAAGTGGCAGGGGGAAGCAGGTGGTGGCAAGAGCAGTAGAAGAAGAAGTAGTGGGAGGGGGGAGGTAAGCAAGGCAACTCTCAGATGCTGGCTCTCATGTTCCTTGAACATGTCAGCCCAATTATAGCTCTGCCCCTGCACTGAGTTCAGTGGGATTTACTCTCAGGTAAGTGCACATTGGATTTGAACTATGTGTGCTGTGTGGGAAACCAGGATCAGATTATCCAAGCCAACTGGGAAGCTCATTGAGTAATCTTGGGCCAGTCATTATTAGGGATGTGCACGGAACTGGCAGGGGCTGGTTCAACGGTGAGGGACGGGATGGCTTTAAGGGCAGAGGAAGATGCATTTACACACACACACACCACATTTTCCTGCTGGCGCGCGATGCCCTAAAAGCCCATTGGGGCGGCAGCGTATCTCCTGGCCTCCCTGTCCTGACGTTTGCTGGATGTAACCGGAAGTACTAGCTGCAAATGCTCACATTGCAGATAATACTTCTGGTTACATCCGGTAAACGTTGGAACGTTTAGGGAGGTTCACTGCTACCCCAATGGGCTTTTAGGGAATTGTGCGCTGGCGAGTGAAATGCGGGGGGGGGGTGTAAGTGCATCCTCCCCCGCCTTTAAAGCCATCCCCCCCTCTGCAGTCCTACCTTTGGGTTTGAACTGGTTCAGAAGCCCGTAAAAGGGCCTCCGAACTGGTTCATGCACATTCCTAGTCATTATCTCTCAGTCTATGCTACCCTAACTCATTTTATTGTTATGAGACCAAACTGCCAAACTGAGAGCCTTGATGAAACGGTGGGTTAGAAGTGAATATGCAGTTGAGAGGTATTTTGTGAACATAAGAACAGCCCTGCCGGATCCGGCTCAAGGCCCGTCTAGTCCAGCATCCTGTTTCGCACAGTGGTCCAGCAGATGCCGCTGGAAGCCACGGGCAGGAGTTGAGGGCATGCCCTCTCTCCTGCTGTTACTCCCTTGCAACTGGTACTCAGAAGGATCCGGCCTCTGAAGCTAGAGGTGGCCTATAGCCCTCCAACTAGTAGCCGATGATAGACCTCTCCTCCATGAAGTTATCCAAGCCCCTCTTAAAGCCATCCAGGTTATTGGCTGTCACTACATCTTGTGACAGAGAATTCCACAAATTGATTATGCATTGTGTGCAAAAGTACTTCCATTGGTTGATCCTAAATTTCATGACAATCAATTTCTTAAGATGACCCCTGGTTCTAGTGTTATGTGAGAGGGAGAATAATTTCTCTCTATCCACTTTCTCCATACCATGCTTGATTTTATAGACCTCTATCATGTCTCCCCGCAGTCATCTTTTTTTCTGAACTCAAAAGCCCCAGGTGTTGTAGTCTTGCCTCATAAGGAAGGTGCTCTAGGCCCTGACCATCTTGGTTGCCCTCTTCTGCACATTTTCCAACTCTAAAATGCCCTTCTTTAGATGTGGTGAGCAGAATTGTACGCGGTCCTCCAAGTGTGGTCGCACCATAGGTTTGTATAAGGGCATTATAATATTAGCAGTTTTATTTTTTATTTCCTTCCTAATGATCCCTAGCATGGAACTTGCCTTTTTTCACAGCTGCCGCACATTGAGGCGGCACTTTCAATGAGCTGTCCACCACGACCCCAAGATCCCTTTCCTGGTCAGTCACCGACAGCTCAGATCCCATCAGTGTATACTTGAAGTTGGGGGTTTTCATCCCAATGTGCATCACTTTACACTTGCCAAAATTCTGATGTATTCCTGCCCACTTGGGCCCGGGCTATTCAGGACAAAATTGTGTCCTTGGGTCTGTCTATGGACTACCTGGTATGACCAGGCTAGGCAGATCCTGAAGCAAAGATTCTTGGACTTTGAAATTCAACAAGAACTCTCCCAAATCCCTGATTGTACTAAAAGGAGGTTGGGTTTGAGCAGTTCTAGTTGGGGCCCTGCTGCCTTTTTGAATGCTTTTAGCATGATGTGTTATCAGAGGGCCTTTTTTAGAGCAAGATATGATATGCTACCTTCAGCGGTGCTCTCGGGGAGGCTTCTGGGGATCCCTAGGGAGAATAGATTATGCCCATGTGGTACGGGGAAGTCGAATCCATCCAACATGTTTTGTTGCGCTGTCCATTATATAGAGATTTAAGATGCTCCTTATTAACTCCTCTTCTGACACCCTTTCCAGGTTGCTCAGGAGGTTTTTATGTTTCTTATCTGCTTGCGGATAGAATTTTAGATGTCACCTTTAAGGTGGCCAAATTCTGTTTTATTGGAGTATTGTTATGGCAGCGAGTTTTTCTTGACTAATTTTATAATTTTTATTGATTATTTATCTGTGGATATTGATTTACATATTTCCTTCTTCCAGTTGTATTTTCCTATGTTATGACACGTTTTGTTTATGTTATGTTATGCTGACCTTGGGTCGTAAATAAAGAATTCATTCATTCATTCATTCACTTGCCAACATTGAACCACATTTGCCATTTTGTCGCCCACTCCCCCTGTTTGGAGAGATCCCTTTTGGAGCTCCTCACAATCAGTTTTGGATTTAACTAACCTAAATAGTTTGGTGTCATCTGCAAATTTGGCCACCTCACTGCTGCTTACCCCAACTTCTAAATCATTTATGAATAAATTAAAAAGCGGAAGTGGAAAGTGGTTCGTTGGCTCTTCAAAACTCTGCAATAACACTTTTTTGATTTAAACAGGTATACATATTTATAGAGCTATAAGTGCATACAGGTAAGGGGGGAAAATACTGACTAGCATCCAATGCAGCATAGCATGAGCGGTGCTGATCCACGTGTGCTGCTGCAGCCTCGTGGTGAAGCACAAGCAGTGTTGCATGTTTGCACAAGAGGGCAAATGCTTTGATTAATGCACCTGCCCTCCAGAAGTGCTGCTTAGATTGGAAGGACATTGCTTGACTGTCAGCAACATGTTTCTGATCTAAGTAGCACTTCTGGAGTGCAGGTGTGCTAACTGAAGCATCTCTACAAACAAATGCTGTAAGCGTATTGAGCACAGGGCTGTGACTTCTGAGTGCATCAGTGCTTATGGGCATGCTTTTGGGGCACTGTATATAGGTACAGCATCTTTTTTAAAAAGACTGGAGACTGCTTATATGATGGATTTGTGCAGGAGGGTTGGTGGTCTCTCTGTCCCACCAGCATCAATGCCCACCAGCCCATCTAGTATGGCCAACATCAGACTCAAGCTACTCTTGAGTGATTTGTCTGTCCTTTTATTTATAACTTAAATATATTTACTCCCTACTTTTCTATTATTTATATTCAAAAATGGTCAGTGATCTTATTTAGAAGGAAAGGAAAGATTGTGCTGTCGAGTCGGTGTCAACTCCTGGAGACCACAGAGCCATGTGGTTTTCTTGGCAGAATACAGGAGGGGTTTACCATTGCCGCCTCCTGCACAGTATGAGATGATGCCTTTCAGCACCTTTTTATATCACTGCTGCCCGATATAGATGTTTCCCATAGTCTGGGAAACATACCAGCAGAGATTCAAACTGACAGCTTCTTGATCCCTAGGCAAGTTGTTTCCCTGCTGCACCATTAGGTGGCTCCGTCATAAATGTCACAATTACAATATCGATAAAATTGACATAACAAGAGATATAACAGTAGCAGCAAAGATCCAGCACAGCAACCATCAAAACTCAAATGCCTGCTGAAACAGATGGGTCTTAAATATTCACCTAATTGCTAGGAACCTGATGAATGTCCCAAGGGAAGACCCCATTTCTTATGGCTGGCCCCTGTTTGTTGCTGTTGAACCATATAAGTCATGTAATCTGATTATCGTTTACTAAAGTCTTGTGATTTTCAGTTCACTTGCTTGGGATGAGTAGCAACTGTCTCCATGGGTGAGCATCCAAGTGGCAAACTGCTCCTGTCCCATGCATGACATATGTGTGTTTTCTTGCTCACTCACTCTCTTTCAAAGGCACAATTTTGTATTGTTGGCCTGTCATGCTATAAAACAGGGATGCTGACAGAGGGAAAGCTTGAGGAGCAACTTCTCATGCAGATGTTTTTTGGATAGGGGGGCATTGGAGACATGGGTTATTAGGTTTGGTGGAGGAGTGTTCAGGAAAAATGAGGAGGGGAACTCCTGAAATGCTAGGGAGGGAGTTTACACCCCTGCTACAAAGCCACCTAATGGTGCAGCAGGGAAATGGCTTGACTACCAAGCCAGAGGTTGCCGGTTCAAATCCCCGCTGGTATGTTCCCCAGACTACGGGGAACACCGATATCGGGCAGCAGCAATATAGGAATATGCTGAAAGGCATCCTCTCATACTACGCGGGAGGAGGCAATGGTAAACCCCTCCTATATTCTACCCAATCATGCTGATATTTCTACAACCACAGGGCTCTGTGGGCACCAGGAGTTGACACCAACTCAACGGCACACTTTACCTTACAAAAGACTGCTGTGCTGACTGCACAAGTTCTCCTTCCTTCTACTAGCCTCAGAGATCTGCAGTCCTCTGAGACTAGAGGCTCATTCACATGACCCTAAACAGGGTCAGTGGAGCACCCAGACACAGTAGGAAAGTCATGTTCACTCTGGATCAGCAGTCCTGTGAACCCAACCATCAGGGTAGAAGGAGGGGAGAGTAATTGTGTGGGAGCTGCACACAATAGACCGGATAAATAAACACCGGGTAGAAAGGGCGCAGGCAACCCACGTTGGAGGACAAAAAGCCTACCCAGCTGGCTCTCACACAATCACTCTCCTCTCCTCCTACCTTGATGTTTGGGTTCACATGACTGCTGATCCGGCTAAACATGACTTTCTTACCAGGGCTGGGCGCTCCACCGACTCTGTTGGGGTCATGTGAACGAGCCTTAGCGAAAGCAAATCTATCTGTCTCAACCTTGGCAGTTTCAGAAGTGAGAGCAAGAAGCTACACATATCTTTTGATTTTGTAAGTCTGTTTCAATAATAATCAAAGCTCCTTACAGTCACATTTAGAAAGGAATTAGCTTTTGTATTAATGACAAATTCATTAATTTGGTGCAATCGTTGTTAGCAAATATGAGGCACTATTGCAGAAAACGGTATGAAAGTCTTGACCTGCCTGGATACTGAAACATCTGCCATTCCTTTGGGAAAGGGCACACCTCTTATATACTAAAGACAACTTAATCTCTTGTGATTTATTCTGTTTCATTATGTATGAGTTCCTGCTGAATGAGATTTCTCCCAGACTTAGGAAAATATATATGATCCTCTTTGGTCCTTTACCTGAAAGGCAGTGGGCTTATTTCAATGTTAAGTAAATCTCTTCTAAGAAACCTTATAATAAAATTCTCTCTCCCTGAACATGTGTGTGGTGCCAGTTCTCTCTCCCTCCCTTCAAATGCTTTCTGAAAACCCACTTTTCCCACACAGCAATTTGTTTAACCTCATTCCCAACCAATTTTTAAATATTTGAACTGCATTTTATCACTTGTTTGTCCCTGCCTCAGTATTGGCCTCTGAGCACCTGAGGCAGAATGCCAAATGCCACCCACACACACACCCCACACACACTTCTCCCCCTCTTTCCCTTTCACCACTTGATTTCATGCATGCATCCACACAAATTCACTTGTCTCTGCTGCCTCCTTCGTGACGGTGATAGCCACCACATATCCTATTACATTTCCTCTCTCTTGCACCACTGGGCTGATTATGAAAAGGGGGAGGAAGCAGAACTCATAATCAGCCTAGCAACTCATGAGGGAAGAGATCAAGGAGGTTGCATGTATCCCATGCCAAGGCAGGTGGTGGTAGCAAAAAGGAGGAGGAAGAGGCAAAGCTACTCCTATGACGGGGCAGGGCAAAGAAGAGCAGCAGGAGGCATCCTGCCACCCTGCTGATTGATTGATTGATTGATTGATTAAGTGCCATCAAGTCGGTGTCGACTCTTAGCGACCACATAGATAGAGTCTCTCCAGGATTATCTGTCTTCAGCTTGGCCTTTAAGGTATCTCAGTGGTGCATTCATTGCTGTTGTAATCAAGTCCATCCACCTTGCTTCTAGTCGTCCTCTTCTCTTTCCTTCAACTTTTCACAGCATTATGGACTTCTCAAGGGAGCTGGATCTTTGCATAATGTGTCCAAAGTATGATAGTTGTCATACTTGTGCCAAACCACATGGATAGACAACATGGAATGATTGTCACCTGCTGGTGCCCCAATAATCTGCTCTCGAAATCAAAACCTCACTTTGCCTCATGGAAGGACCGCTCCTGCTCCCGCTCCCCTCCCCCCTATGTTTTCCGTATTGCATATTTTAGAGTGCCTGTTCGATTAGAAACAAACCAAGATCACTCCAAAACAGGATGGTTTCTAAATACTTGGGGGACTCCCTAGATGCACAGAAGTAATTTAAGGTTTTGAACTAAAAGAAAAGGAAAGGAAAAACAAGAACAGCGTGATGAGGAACTGGGGGCGGAGAAAGGAAATTGGCCTACTTGAACCCTTACATTTATAGTAACCTTGAGGTAGGCATTGAAGTTATGCAGACACGACGTTTTGTTGCGGTTCCCACTTAGAATACTACAAATCCAATCGTTGTTCCTCAGTTGCAGTGCTAACGTTCCCAGTCTCTCTTCTGTTAGTTGCTCTTCATAAGTAAGATGTCAGTGATAATAACTATGAAGAATGTATCAGTACTATCTTCACTTTTATTTATTACATTTATTGACAATGGCACACTGGTTCAAGGTTCTAATTTTGTTTACTAATATTTTGGTAAACCAGTGTATAGCGTAGTATTTTTGTAGGGGGCTTACAAATTCAAAGATCACCTATGCCATGGAGGTTTTGCTTGTTTTTCACCTAGTTACGATTACAAGTTAGGACTCTCTGTTTCCCATGTTTTCATGTGCTTTGTTAAAAGTTGCATTCAACATGATATAGATATAATGAAAAAATACAGCGTATTTTTCTGTGTTTCCCTGAAGCTCATAAAGAGATCTTAATTAATCCCAAATTGTGACATGTCATTAGAGGAGGTTTCAGGCCAGAGAAAACAACACAGAGCATATTTATAAATTAAATAAAATCACTAAGCCCAGGCATTCATCCAAGGGCTCTAAAGCAATTGAAGTATGAAATTAAAAACTATTGACTCTGGTATATAATTTATATTTTAAATCCCTTTCACTGGATGATAAGACAGCTGTTGTCTGAAGTGTGTCATCTATTTATATGTTTACATTCATGTAGCTGCACAAGTATCTGGCCAGAGCAATGCAATGCATATATTTATGTATTGGCATATATGTATTTGACACAGTGCATTGGTGTTATGCCAAAGTCATGATGTTCAGTCATTAAAACTAAAGATGCAGCCCTAAGCTTTGGTATCACTATTCCCTAAGCCGCAGGTTCCAAACTTTAGATCTCCAGATGTTGCTGGACTACAGCTACCTGTTGGGGATTTCGGCAGCTGTAGTCCTAAACATCTGGGGCAGCCCACCAAAGGCTTGATAAACCTCTTTTTGGCTCTTTGTTGGGGCTACCAAGCCCAGTGGGGTTGTCAACTAACTGGTAGGCTATATTATATGGCTTGTGGACTGTATTTAGTTTGGTGACTCACAAGCTGTGAATATGTTGTCCTAAATCAGGCTTTTTAAATTTGATTTTAAAATTGATTTTTAAAAAACAAGTTTTTAGATTGTTTTGTAATGTTGTTATTTTTTGGTGTGTTGTGATTTGATGTGTTTTGTGTGTTTTTATTGGATGTTTTAATGTGACCATTCAGCTACCCAGGGAACAATTTGTTATTGGGAGGCTATCAAATAAAGTTTAGTAGTACCGTAGCAGTAGCAGTAGCAGCAGAGATTATGATCTGTCAACATGCTAAAAAGTATCGACTGAAATTATCACATGGTCTTTCTTAAAAATAATTAACTACCATTCTGTTGTTTCATTGACTAATTGGTTAAGGCAATTACTCAATGTTTTGACTAATTTAAAACAATTTAAATCTGCTAAATTATATCTGTTGAGGAGCTAATGAAAAACCACTTGGGCGGAACAGAAGTGAAATGTAAAGGTCTTTTGCAAATGGTAGCTTGAAGTTCTAGACCTTTTAATTTATATCTCTCTGAAGTATTTCAGCTTCTTATTCGCATGACATACCTTGCCATCAAATAAATACATAGTTAAATGATTTTCATGAATGCACTGGGATTTTTAAGTTGTACAGTAGTGGATGTCATCTGATTATGCACTTAGACAGCAGAGATTTCAGAATAAAGGAAAGCAGCTCACAAGATAAAGAGATCTTAAATGAAAAGAAGAGGCGATAGTAAATAATTTAACTTAGAAAGAACAAAGATAGTCAAAAGGAACAAGATAAAGAGAGGTATTAATTATGAATAGAGAAGTTGAGGAAGAAATGTAGAAATATATGGGAGACAAGTTACAGCCCATTTTTATTTCTCACAAGCACTTAGTGGTATAATCTCAGGTTTCCTAAATCCACTGAAAAGAGTTATTAATAGTGTGAACAAGAACTAGTTTTGCTTAAAAATATAAAAAACTATGCTATATTAGTGAAATGTTCACCATATGGAGAAAACGTTTATGGAAATATGGCCACCATACAGATGGACCACAGTTGACTGGGTGATCGGTTGCCAGTCCCAGCTTCCCTTCTCAGCCAGTTTCATCTCATCTTTATTTCCCTTTCCTCTTGCTTCCTCCCTCTCCCTGTCCACACGGTCATTGCTCATCTGCACCCTTACCATACGCCTCTGCTTAGGCCTTGTACCCTCCCTGTAGCCATATTATTAAGGGAGAATATAAGTGTCTTGTGACGTCTGCAGCCATTACACAGTTCTCTTCCTTTACCACCACTGGCACTCTTACCCTGGACTTTGGGGCTGAGGTCCAGGGTCTCCACACCCCCAGGGGCCCCCAAATCCTCTTTAGTCTGTCCTGGGTGGTGTGTTCTCCACTGGCCTGCACTGCACCAGGCAGCCGAGTGTGATTGAACCGTGTGCTTTAGAGACAGAGTGGGGAAAGAAATATGTGGGATGGGAATATGTTAAGTTGTGTGTTGAAAAGTTTCTGCAAATGCATATTTGCATAAATATAGCTGTTTTATATTCTTACATTATTGTGAGTTCAGTTGCTGTTTGTGCCCTCAAGAACCCATGTATTAAAAATACTGCGGGTGTCACAGTGTGTGTGTAGGGGAATGATGCTTAATTTGCGGGCGGGGGAGGGGGTGCTCTAAAGGCCTTTAGGTCCAGGCTCCAAAACTACCTAGCTGCAGCTCTGTTTATCACAGGCTTTTTTCATCCCTTTCCTTAAGTGTACTGGTTGTCAAGCAAAGACTTTTTGAGTACAAAACCTGGGGAGTGATGTAATGGCTGCCAGTGTCACAAAACCTCTGCATTCCCCTTCAAGCAGAGAGAACTTGTTCTATTTCTCTATGCTGCTTCTGGAGAGAAAGGGGTGGGGAGGCTGTCTCCCGTGTGAAAGGTTATAGGTTCCTCAAATATATTAACTTTTCCTCTTTGTTTCAAGCCAGTTCCTTTCCTGCCCGCACCAGTGAAGCCATTCAGGAAACACAGATGTAAGGAAGTTTACTTATCTCTTTCCTTTATGTGCAATATTTTTATTTAATTTTAGCTATTTAGACGTATTCCCCAGATTTCATTTGAAACATCTGGCTCTCTATTGTAGAACTAACCAGCTCTCCATTAACTATGAGAAGTCGAAGGTTATGGTATTTGCAAGAAGATCCAGACTATTACGATGGTCGAGAGATAATCATCAGCTTGAGCAGGTTTATACCTATAAATATCTGGGAGTGGTTTTGCATGCCAGAGAGACCTGGAAGGCTTACATCGAATACATTACACTGACGGCTCAGCAATGTTCTCTGGCTATATGGAGGTTTTTTTCTACTGGAGGAGGAGAGATCATACCAGCAGCTCTCAAACTGTTTGCGGCCAAAGCTAGGAGTCAGTTACTGTATGGCGTGCAGTTGGGCCCCTATCCTTTTTATAAACCCTGGAAGCTGTGCAAAATGTCTTAGGGCAATACTAAGAGCACCAAGATGCGCTCCTTCTGTGACATTGAGATTTGATCTAGGTGTTCTGAGAATTGAGGCTAGAGCTTGGATGTTGATCCTAGCATTTTGGCTTAGGATAAACTTCTTTCCTCAAGGATGGATTTCGATGATTTTGGCTGATAGTTTTCAATCTTCTTGGGCCCAGGCAATCCATGCTAAAATTCTTTCATTGGGATTCGCCATGAATTATCTGGTTTTGTTGAGCCATAATCAAGCTCTACAGGCTCTGAAGCTGAGAATTCTGGATATTGAAAATCAACACGAGCTTTCTATGATCCCTGAATGTTCGAGAAGGAGGCTGGGTTTATGCATTGCTGTCAGAAGTCCCACTACTTATCTGTATACCCTAGAGAACCCGCACAATCTGAGGGCTTTCTTTAGAGCAAGCTATGACATGCTCCCATCAGCTGTCCTGCACATGAGCAGCTGGGATCCGGAGGATGAAGTCCTCCCACAACCCAGAGAGACCTGCACCAGCAGTACAGTGGCTGCTTTCATTAAGGCAGCTGCTGCACTTGGTGCAGCCAGTCCTTCCCCTTGACTCACTGCCCAAAATGGCGGTGGGCCGGGGAGAAGCCTTCTACCCAGTGGTGATTGCCCAGAAGATTGCCTGCCAAGGCAGGATGAACTCGTGGTTCGTTCTACCTGGGTAAAATGCTGGGTAGAAGAACAGGGCTACCCTTGGCTGGAGCAGCTGAGAGTGGTGGGCTCCCGGCGGTTTAGACAAAACGAGCTGCCTGGGTTATGCCAGGCAGCTCATGTCATGAGAATAGCCTTAATAATTTGCAAGCATAAACATGTGCACATAATCCACCAACCATGAATTTTCTGGCCAATGCAGAGACCCATGTCTGCTTCCCATCAATTTTACTGTTATCAAGTAAGTGACAGTTGAAGCAGAGCAAAGCAGAATTCTGTCTGACAGTGACAGGGAAAGTGAGTTCCCTTCTGCTATTCCTTCTCTGGGTGATGACAGAGATTAGGCAGTTCTTCCCCTTGTCAAGATGTTATTCCTGAGAGTCAGGGGGTCAACCTCTTGGGTGCCCTTAATCCTCTAGCCAATGGTAGTGGCCAGAGGGTGCTTCTCTTTAGGTCTGTAGGCCTCAGACAATGCAGTCTAGTTCCCATTATCTGCCAGTTCCAGAAGAAGAGTAGGCACGTCGCTCAAAAATATGTCCATATGGCTTCAAAACGCCCTGTAGCGTGCTTGTCTCTTTCCCCCTCCCCATTATTGCTTAGAGAACCAGTGACCACTGGTGTGAGGTAATAGAGAACTGGGCCTGAATCATATGCATACTTTTTACCAGTTCCCTTTGGGAAGAGAGAATGGAGAACAGGTTGCTCTCTTTCTGGGAAATGGGCATTGACTTAATGTGTCACCCCACTGCCACCTTTTGTGAAATATTTCAGGAAATTGACTCCCCATTCCAGCTTTTAAAAAGCAGACTGTGCATTTCTGTGATATTTTTAGCCTACATTTCATAATGAAAGTAAACTTATAAGATCATGGAGCTGTGTGTGTGTCCTGTCCTCCTATCAACTTTGCAATGCCTGGACAGATTTGGACCAAATTTGGTACAGTTATAGGAATACATAGGAACAGCTCAATAGCACAGTTTGTGATGATGTCATCCACCCCACTTCAAGATGGTGGATGCATGAATGTTTGAGCCAGAAGTGGGCTAACTTGTGAACCGCCTAAGTGATTTGGACCAGATTTGATACATTTGTAGTGACACATAGGAGCACCTCAGTGGCATAGTTTGTTTTGATGTCATTCACCCCAATTCAGGATGGCAGATGCATGAATGTTTGAGGAGGAAGTGGGCTAACATGAAGATGGTAATTATCAATAAAGATTATCGTGAAAGGCAAGTAGGCAATTTAATTCTTACCAGAACTTCCTGTTTAATTTGGTTTGCAGTCTGTGATTTGAGACCACTGCCTGAGTTGTCTTTTCTACAAACAATTTGGCCCAGTTCCTATATTGAGACACAGAAGACAAGAGGCTGCCTTATAGTAAATCAGATTTTTTGGTCCATCTAGGCTGATATTTTCTTCTGTAACTTGCAGCAACCCTTTCCAGGGTCTCAGGCAAAGGCCTTTCCAACCTGAGATGCCAGGGATTGGACCTGTCACCTTCATCACTGAGCTATGTCCCCTCTGCTCAAATTATTTTTGTGTGGGCTGACCCCAGTGAGGAGCAGTGCTGATCTGGGAAATGTTCGTGTCATTTGCTCAATGTCCTCTTTATGGACTTTGCCAGTAGAGTTTGGGAGTAAATTACACAAAAGTGGCTCTTATGCCACAATAAGAAATAGGCCTTTATTATTTCCTGTTTATATATATATATATATATATATATATATATATATATATATATATAAAAATGAAGTAAAGTTCACCAAGTCAGCCCATTGGTCCATCTAGCCCAGCACTGTCAACACTGACTGGCAGCAACTTTCCAGGGTTTCAGACAAGAATATTTCCCACTACCTGGGATCCTTTTTGATACCAGGGATTGAAACTAGATTCTTCTACATGAAAAACATATGGGATGGATGGGGAGAAGATTGCCTGATGAACAAGCCAAGGTTTGAAAAAGTACAACAAACTGTACTCAACCATAATAAAAAGCAGCACTGTGAACAGCCCAGACTTACTCTGATTTATGCTTATTTACACTTATGCACATTTTAAATACTTTCGTCCTAACGCATCCTAACTTACACCACTTCCTCCCATACTAAAGCCCCCCATCTGGGAAACCTCCAGATGAGTTTTATTTTAGCCTGTTATTATTGGATTAGGATTCTTCCATCATCGTTAAATGTTGCAAACTTCCTGGCAGCTGCTGTAAGTATCCAGCATAAGATGATTAAGCTGAATATCTCTTGAACTACTGTTTTATGTTTTTTCCGTGTTTTATTTATGTATTTTTTCTGCTGGTCTATTGACCATAATAAAATCTATCTATCTATCTTGATGTAGAAATCCTCAGATATATTTTGATGCCATATATATTAGTATTCAATAACCCAAAACAGTTCCTACAGCAGCTGGGCCTCCCCTAGAGATTTTCCTAGGGCAGAGTTGTTTAAACAAAAAGATTGCCGCAAAAGAATAATGTGGCCACCTTACTGCAAAAATTATGTATTTTTTAGTCTTATTTGTGGATGTTGTGCTCCAGGCAGCAGCAAAATCAAACAATGAGATATATGGAGAAATAGTCATTGTGCTCTCTAACTCGCTCCAAAAGAGTTCAACTAAAACAGAACTATAGAGTAAGAAGATGATACTTCTTTGGTAAATGTTCTTTAAATAACAAGGAACATCCAGTTCCACTGCAGGCAATGAACTATAAGATTTGGACCTAAAACAGTTCAAAGGCAATCACAGTGAAAAGACTCTTGAAATATAGTACAGACTTTCTACAGCCTTATTTAAATGTGAAAGAATAAAAAAATGTTTTATGAGTTCAGTTTTTAAAATTGCATTTCCTAGAGAGTTTTTCATACCCCTTCACAACTCTTGGTTAAGCTATTAAATTGAGATATTTAAAAGATACTATTATTTTAAATACTTCCCTTTGGGATGAGAATATACATATTCTACATAGAATCCTCTCTGAAGATGGGCTGTTGTTAGTTCTACCTTATAAAAGATGTCCAAAATGGAAATACCTCATGGAAAATAGAAATGAGAAGTAAGTTTGATGCATGTCTATTAAAAATAACCAAAATTTTAATGGCTTAATATCAGTTTCTCAAATTTAAATTTAGTATGCCCACAGAAGCTTCATTTAAAAAGAAAAACCCACCATTTTCTTAAACCAAATGAGCCATTTTCATACCAAATGAGAGGCATTTTGCTAACATAATCTTGGAAAGCAGGGAAAGCAATGGATTTTAGATATGCAAGCAGCTGCCTTTGGTTTCACAAACAGATTGGTAGTCACAGTGGATTATGCTTTCGAAGGGAAAATGTAGGTAGGTGTTAGATTTAAAAAAAACAATCCTTTCAACTAACCTGGGGCATACTTTCATGAGGTAAGGGGAAATCTTGCAAGTTTACCTGCTCTGAGATTGTCTGCAAGGGGTTGATGCTGCAGTTATGTTCCTTCAGATCTAATATCTGCATTTGCTGATGTTCCGTGAAACTTGAATTTTGCTTTCCCCCCCCCCCCACAAAACCTATTTTAATACCTTTTAAAAAATGTATTACATTGCTGGTGCTCTTATTCTAAATGTGTGAATCATTGCATCTGCCTGATATGTGTATTTGTAGTGCCAGTCTGGCATAGTGCCACATGCAGACAGCTCTAAGCACTTAAATGCTGGCACAGCAAGCCCAAGAATCCAACCCAAAGGTTCACTGGTCATCATCAGTATGTGAGCTATTCAGTCTCACTCTTTTGTTATCCCTGTATATGGACAATGGAACATCATTGGATTTATTGATGTTTCATTTCAACCTCTACATTTGTTTTCATTAACTACTGAGTTCTCCAAGGCAGAAAAAGGCAGTGTCAGTAGTTTTGGTAAACATAATGAAGCCCTTTCCCTCTTTAACTCAGTCTAGTTACATTCTGATCCAGAGAAAATAGCCATTGAGTCCCTTTAAATTCGATTTCTCTTAATATGATGAGTGGCAAAGAAAAGTCTGCCTCTGTGTCTCATTCCCCCAGTACGAAAGAAAGCTTTGAAGGCATTTCCTCTCTGGGAGTGTTTCTGTGCTTTCCTCCTAGGAATGCAGAGGCTCCCCCCCCCCCCGCAAAAAAAAGATCAGATGTAAAAAGCAAATCCCAACTGAGGGCTGTTTCTCACATTTTATTTTAATGACATGCAGACTCCTGGGACACGCTCCCATGTCTAAGACTACATGCAACTGTAATGTGGGAATAATAATACATACCACTTCTTTGGCGAGAGATACTTTCAATGCAAAGACGTTGGAAATGGCTTCATGATGTAATATACAGATTAATATGTAAGATTAGTAGTTTTGAAAAATAACTCAGGTAGGAGATTTCCCCACCCCTCCCCCAGAATTACTTTTTTTCTGGATATAACAAGACCCAGTGATACTTTGTGCATCTGGCAAAGTAAGCAGTAGCCTATGCCACAATCCATTAGTCTTTAAGAAGCTGCATGTCCCATTTATTGCTTGCAAACTGGCTCCACTTTCTAGAGACAAGGTTTTTGATACCTTGATATTCTTATCTATGATGGGCACTCTCTCCCTTCCCCTCCCCATACACACATACAGCAGTGTTGCAAGGTTGGCGTGAGACCTGGAACAAAGAGTGAAGATGGGCCCCTTCAGAGAGGTGCAAGGGGTATAGCGAACAGCAAGTGGTTGCCCAGGTCTTGGGACCCTATTGACAAGGAACTTTTCCTATCCAGAAGACCTTTTCCAGTGGGTGTTGGGAGCAAAATATACATACACAAAGTATTTAAACAGAAATCAAAACACAACAGATTGTGTCTCATGTTAATCCTGCTTAGAGTAGACCCACTGAAATAATTGGATTTAAATTAGTCATTACTAAAGCTGCAATCCTATCTATACAGGTGGCCCTCATTATTTGCGGGGGTTCAGTTTCCACCTATAGATGCAAATAACGAAAAGTTACCCCTTTGGGTTGTGTTCCTACACACACACACACAGCTAAAAATTGGAGGGAGGAGGGAGCATAAATAAGAGAAATAAAGTATTCTAACTTGCTTTCCAGGTATTCAGCTTTCCAGCAACACCACCCCCCACCAACCTCAATTCCTCCACATTTCACAAAAAATTATGGGAATATTTTAAAAAGAACCACAAAATGTCTTCGCACTGCCTCCAGATTGGATATGACTCCAGAAGTCATTTTCAGTGGCCTTGAAACAGTGGATAGGTGAAAATTGCCTACTTTTGCACCCACAGATTATTTTTGCACCCAGGTCTAGAACCTCATCACAGATACGCAAACCCCAGTTGTTGGAACTGAAGATAGGGCAATCTGTATCCACTTACCTGGGAGTAAGCCCCACTGAACTCAATGGGACTTACTTCTGAATAGACTTGCATAGCAGTGCACTGTAAAAGTACTATTATTTCAATGGATCTACTCCAAACTAATATGAGGTACATCCCAACAAATGTATTATAGTTATAGACAAGTATCAATGCAACATCACCGAAAATATGAAAATGAACACAGATGAGGAATGAGAGCCATGTCCCACTCAGAAATAGACCACAGAAAATTTGTTAGTAGGATACTGCTTTTGTTGGCAAACCCTGCTGTGAATCATAAAATATGTAGAAGAGGGAGTGGGGCATTCCAAGATTCAAATGAGGAATGTGTGAGCCCAATCTAACTCAGAAATTTTGTGTGTGTGTGTGTGTGTGTGTGTGTGTGTGTGTGTGTGTAGAGAGAGAGCGAGTGCTAAAAAAAACCCCATTCTGAGAACTGTTTTGTCGAAAAGCAGTATACATATATACATTTAACAAGTGCAACAAGGCAAAAGCACACCGACCAAAAAACACAGACCAAGTTAAAGCCAGCAAACAATTGCTCTAACACCCACTGTCACAAACAATCATCACATGGTAAATCAAAGTTAGTGGTGGGGCGGGTCTGACCCTTTGTCTGAAAGGAATAGTTGATTTCTTAGGGTGAGGAAATACTCAGTCCCTTGTGTCTCTGACTGCTGTAATCAGGTAAAGCAATGGAAGAGAAAGACAATATTTATCACCACCAGCAGAAAACCCAACTTCTTCAAATCCTGCAGTAATTATGCAATACTATGCCACTGCCAGCCATAAAAATAATGATAACACCAGTCCTGCAATCCAAGTCCAGCACAAAAGCTTCCCGCCAGATTTCAAAGCCAACTCTCAGTAGTTAAGACAAGATCGGGCTGGTCAGGAAGAACTCTCCCTCTCTCCCTCAGCAGGAGGTGTGGGGATTTCCAGTCCTGAGCATCTTGTGATTGTTATCTCTACCAGGCTGTCAGCTAATTATGAAAAAGAGCAACCTTGAAAAGGGGAAAAGAAAGAAGAAAAGGAAAGCCTGGTGGTTCTGCTTCTAGGGCTATTGGCTCAATTTGGAGGAGGCTCAATCCAGTGGGGACAAGCTCCCCCTCTTGCCCCTGCTCCAGGCTCTGCTGTTAGAAGATAAGAAGCCTATTCACATGATCAAGAGGCAGGGAAGGAAGGGGCAAGGCTGCACTATACTTACCTTCCCCCAGACGATCTTCTTGCCTGTCTGGCTGCACAGCTCGGCCAGGCACACTATTGATGCTCCCAAGAACCCCACAGCTTGCTGAAGGCCAGGACAATGCTTCTCGGCCTCCGGGGATCCCACAATGCACCCCACACCAAGAGCAGTGCATTGGGGGATTCCCCAACAGATGTGCACTCTACCAGGGGCGGAGCCACCATTGTACAAATGGGATCAAAGAACCTGGGCCGCCAATAAAAAAGGCCATCAAAGCCCGTGGAGGGGGGCGTGTCTCAGGCTCCGGAAGAGCCCCAGCAAACTCTATCCACTCATGCCTGAGCTCCAAAAAGCCCCAAGTGAGCTCTCCCCTGTCCTTTTCAGGCAGCACTTGCTGCCTAACAGCATGTATTTCTCTCCTTCCAGTGAGGCAGAGAAGGAGAAATACATGCTGTCAGGCAGCAAGTGCTGCTTGAAATGACAAGAGGAGAGCTCGCTCAGGCTCTCCGGAGCCTGAGACATGCCCCCATGCTCATGACATCACGTGCAAAGGAGGCATGGCCTAGGCTTGGGATAGCCCGAGCGAGCTCTCCTCTTGTTATTTCAGGCAGCGCTTGCTGCCTGACAGCATGTATTTCACTTTCTCTCCCTGAGGCAGAGAAAGAGAAATACATGTTGTCAGGCAGCAAGCACTACCTGAAAAGGACAGGGAAGAGCTCACTCAGAGCTCTCCGGAGCGTTGGTGTGGGGAGTTTGCTCAGGGCTCTTCCAGAGCCTGAGCCACGCCCCCATGCATGTGACGTCACACACATGGGATGTAACTAGAGGGGCTGCCGAACAGGGCTGGACACAGGCCACCGTCAGCTGGCTGCACACTTGCACTCTACACAGGGATTAAGGACTAAGAGGAAGAGCAAAAAGTAGGGTTAGGCTGGATGGGAGCGCCAGGATCAGAAGTGATCCCAGTGCTCCACACAAGCAGCCTAACCCAGGCTAGGCTGCCCTAGCCTAGATTAGGCTGCTCGTGAGAACAGCCTTAATGTGTACAATCTTAAGTGGGGGGGCGGCATTTCCCTGTTTCTCTGGGAGAGGAGGGGAACATGGAGACTTCCTAGGAGGAGATATGTAGATGAGGGATGGCAAAAGACTGGGGGTGTTTGTGTTTGCCCCACCATAATTTAAGATGAAGTTGCATGGGGTCACACTGGCAAAGCAGTCCATCCAGACCTAACAAACATTCTACTCAACTGGCAGCTTACTGCCAATGAGTTCACCCTCTCATGAGAGGGCCAGTCTTCTGGGGAGACCAATTCGGGTTTGAGTGTGCTGGTCAACCCATGGACTGCGAGCCTACAAGTTTAGCCAGACCACTCAGCCAAGGTGGCCCTGTTGAAGGACAGGAAACAGAGAGTAGGAATCAATGGACAGTTTTAACAATGGAGGGAAGCAAGAAGTGGGGTCCTCAAGGGATCAGTGTAGGAACCAGTACTCTATAATTTGTTCATAAATTATCTAGAAGTTGGGGTAATCAGCAAAGTGGACAAACTTGCAGATGACACTAAACACTTAGGGTAGTGACATCCACAACAAATTGTGAGGAGCTCCAAAAGAGCTCCATAAAGATCTCTCCAAACTGAGTGAGTAGGCAACAAAATACCAAATGCAGTTCAATGTGAGCAAGCATAAAGTGATGCATATTGGGGCAAAAAATCTTCAACATCACATATATGCTGATGGAATCTGAGCTATTGATGATTGACCAGGAGTCATCTTGGGGTCATGGTGAACAACTCACTGAAGTTGTCAGCTCAGTGCATGGCAGCTGTGAAAAAGGCGAATTCCATGCTCATTAGGAAGGGGATTGAAAATAAGAACACTAATATTATTGTGCCCTTATACAAATCCATGTTGTGGCCACATCCAGCCTGATCCAGCTGGGCTGTTCTTATGAGATGGGTAGCCTCCCCCACAAACACCTCTGTTTTCAAAATTTGCATATCAGAAAAGCTGCTGCAAAAGAAACCCCAAATAAGGAGTGAGGAGTGAGATACTAACACACAGTAAACCCACTCTCCCAAAATTAATGTGGTGGCAAGGCTGTTATAAGATGTGATTGAAAAAGGAGGGAAACTTGAAAATAAAGCCTGTGGGCCATAACAAGGGTGTCCTGGTGATGATGGAAAAATAGAGTTTTGGTTGGCTCTAGAGAGCGTTAAAAGGTTTAATTATCAAAAGCGGGGTGAGGTGGAGAGGCTGTGAGCCTGAGTTAGACCCTGCAGGCCCAGACCCTGTATCTTTGAAGTATCTAGCAAGGCCTCTGGCCTTCAAGAGAAGTGAAATTGCTAAAAAAAACTGTATTTACCTCACAGTCACTTCCCTTTGCTAGCCTGGTATCTTGCTTTCCTCTACTTGTTGACTTCCATTTACATGTTAGGTCTTAACACTTAGATGCTAAGCTCTTTGGGGCAAAAAGTACCTTTCTTTGTCTCAAGGTGCCTATTTCAACAGAGCTGCAGGACAACCAAGAGGAATACCAGGCCAGCAACTGACCTTCCTGCAAGGGAAGAGGAAAAGCTTACTAAAGCTTTTCCTTTCAACTTCGGTGGTGGTGGTGGTGGTGGTGGTGTCATGACAAGCTCTGGAGGGAAGGTCCAGCGAGTGCCTGGGAAGCAGCAGCACTGCTCCCTGAGAGGCTTCAAGCCACTCTCTGTGCCCCTTCAGACTTGAGCTCCCAACAGTGAAACTGTTTTGTTGCTCTCTCAGACACTCCCTCACACCAGGTTGCTGCTTTCCAGACTGCAAGCTTAAGCACGGGGAAAGTGGTTTAAAATCCAATGGTTAATTCTAACTGCCACTAAATCGAAAAATTGCAAAGTCCTGAGTACAAGCTCTGGTCTTTCAAGATGGAGATGCTCCTCAAGCGTCATAGACTTGGCAGTGTTCTGCACACCCAGTATCCTGCAGATGCAGGAAAGGAGCAGAAAGAATGGGACAGAGCAAATGAGAAGGCATCAGGAATGATTTGCTTGGTGGTGAGTGATCCAATCTTAGTACATCTAAGAGACAAAGAAAATGAAAGAATATGTGAGAAACTCTGAAGGGATTATATAAAAAGAAGTCTGTGATTTCCAAAGTGCATCTAGTAAGAAAACTGAGCAATAAAGGACTTAGAGAAGGAGAACGTCTCTCCAAGCACATAAATGAAATGTTAGAAATGTCTAGGCAACTGCAAGCTCAAGAAGTAATCATGCCAGATGCAGTTTTGATAGGATTGCTGTTGAATAGTTTGCCACATTACTTTGATAGTGTGACTAGTGCCTTAGAAGTCATGGAGGATGTAGACTTACAATTTGTAATTAACCATCTAGAGTACTTTGATTTGTGCAGAAGGTATGATAGGCAACCAAAGGAAAGTAAAGAAAATGCATTTAGAACCACACAAAGAAATAAGAAATGCTTTCTTTGTGGAAGCACCAAACACTTGCAGAATAAGTATCCCAAGAATAAAGAGTTTTCAGAAAAGAGGCAAGCAAAACAAAGTTGCAAAGAGAGTGAGTCATCTGGGAACACAAAGTACAGAACTTACAAGCAATCAGGGCTAGGGGCTGTTAATAAGCTAATAACCAAAGGATATACCTTGCAAGAACAGATAAAGTTTTGGAAGTCAAGTCTGAGAAATGCAGCAGTGGCATTTCATTGACTCAGGTGCTACAAGCAACTTGTTAAAGAAAGGGAGAGATTTATAAACTTAGATACAAATTGTAAAATCCCTATATTTTTGGCAGATAGAAAACTGATATATGCAAAGGAAAAGGATCTGCACAGTTGCTCTGCAAACTGGGAAAAGGAGAAAACATTGGATTAACAATTGAAGACGCGTTGTATTTGCCTACTCTAGAAACAAGTCTGATGTTTGTAAAATATGCTACAGAAAGGGACTAGGAAGTAAAATTTAAAGGAAGGCACTGTTTCATTACTCATAAACAGGAATTGCTTATGAAAGCAGTTTTACAAGAGGATTGTTTGAAGTAGAATGGGTGACTAAAAAGGCTAAAACTGTGAAGGAATGTACACACAAAGGATGTCTGAATTTGTGGCACAGAAGGTTAGGACACAGAGATGCCAAAATAAGTCAGGCTGAAAAGTTGGATTTGGTAAAGGGTCTAAAACTAGCCCCCTGCAGCACTGAATTAAAGTGGTCATGCTGTATAAGAGCAAAGGCAACACAGCCTGCTTTTCTTCCACGCAAAGAAAGAGGAACTCAGCATCCTTTGGATCTGATTCATAGTGATGTTTGTGGACCTATGCAAGTGAATACATCAGGAGGGAATAAATATGTTCTTACTTTCATTGATGACTATTCTAGATACACATATACATACCTGTTAAGTGAAAAGGGGCAAGTACTAGAAAGACTTAAAGAATATGTTGCGAGAGTGAGCAACAAGTTTGGGAGAAAGCTACAGATCCTCCACATTGACAATGGTGGTGAATACACTGGGAATGATGTCATAAGATTCCTAAAAGAGGAGGACATTGAACACCAAAAGACTGTTCCTTATACTCCAGTGATAAATGGAGTGGTGGAAAGAAAGAACCATCCTCTTATGGAAATGACCAGATACATGCTTGTACTGTATAAGGTGTAGCCTCCAGGATTTGTGCAACCTGGTAAAGAAACTTGTATGTAAGCTACAGAAAAGTATTTGTGGACTAAAGCAGGCTGCAAAAGCCTGGAATGTCAAATTACACCTCTTGCTAGTCAATGAGGGATTTACCCAAGGAAAGGCTGACCCTGGCCTGTACTCGAGGCTCAAAGACAACATATGGACCTATATACTTACTTCCACTGATGATCTGATAATTTGTTATGAAAATAGAGAGGACAGCCTTGAAATAATAAAGCACCTGAATAGTGAGATAGAAAGAACTTGGGCCTGTTCCACACTATCTTGGGATACACATAGATAGAGAAGAGGATGGAAGCTATTTGCTTAACCAAAAACAAAATAAATTATATTCTAGAGTACTGGGGACTTACAGAGGCCAAAGAAATGAGTACACCTATGGAAACAGGTTACCTAAAAGGAAAGTGAACTTCTGCCAGGCAACAGTGAGTACAGGACAGCGATTAGAAAACTTTTATATGTAGCTATGATAACGAGATCAGCTGCAGTGGCACAGCGGGGAAGCAGTTTGCCTAGGGAGCAAGAGGCTGTTAGTTCGAATCCCTGACAGTGTGCTTCCCAGACTGTTGATCAATCGTCAAGTCGGTGTCAACTCTTAGCGACCACATAGATAGATTCTCTCCAGGATGATCTGTCTTCAGCTTGGCCTTTAAGGTCTCTCAGTGGTGCATTCATTGCTGTCGTAATCGAGTCCATCCACCTTGCTGCTGGTCGCCCTCTTCTTCTCTTTCCTTCAACTTTTCCCAGCATTATTGTCTTCTCAAGGGAGTTGGGTTTTTGCATAATGTGTCTGAAGTATGATAGTTTGAGCCTGGTCATTTGTGCCTCGAGTGAAAATTCTGGATTGATTTGTTCTATCATCCATTTGTTTGTTTTCCTGGCTGTCCATGGCATCCTCAAAAGTCTTCTCCAGCACCAAAGTTCAAAAGCGTCAATACTTTTTCTATCTTGCATCTTCAAGGTTCAGCTTTCGCATCCATAGAGTGTCATGGGAAAAACCATTGCTCAAATGATTCTAATCATTGTAGGTATAGACATGTCACGGCATCTAAATATCCTTTCCAAGGCCTTCATTGCCACCCTACCAAGTGCTAATCTGCGGCGTATTTCTTGACTGCTGGATCCTTTACTGTTGATGGTTAATCCTAAAAGGCAGAAGCGATCCACTTCATTGTCCTCATCATCAATTCTGAGACTGGTTGCTGTACCCGTTGTCATTAGTTGTCTTTACAGTCGTCTTTACATTTAGCCGTAGTCCCATTTTTTCACTGTGCTCCTTGACTTTCATTACTAGAGATTGCAGATCATCCGCATTTTCACTTATCAGAGTGTTGTCATCAGCGTAGAGCAGGTTATTGATGTTTCTTCCTCCAGCTTTAAAACCACGCTCATCTTCTTCCAATCCAGCTTCTCTCAGCATATGTTCAGCATATAAATTGAATAAAGAAGGAGAAAGTAGACAGCCATGTCTTACTCCTTTGCTGATCTGGAACCAGTCTGTTTCACCATCTGTCAACCAGTCTGTCTGGACTGTGGCTTCTTCTCCTGTGTATATGTTTCTCATGAGAACAATGAAATGTTCTGGGATGCCCATTTTCCTAAGGATATTCCACAACTTGACATGGTTGACACAATCGAAGGCTTTTCTGTAGTCAATAAAGCACATATTGACTTCTTTCTGGTATTCTATGGCTTTCTCAATTATCCAGCGTGCATCAGCAATTATGTCTCTTGTTCCTCGGCCTTTTCTGAAACCAGCTTGAACATCCGGCATTTCCCTTTCCACTTAGGGCTCTAATCTGTGTTGGATGATCCTGAGCGTTATTTTGCTGGCATGTGAAATTAAGGATATTGTGGGATGGTTTGCGCAATCTGTTAAGTGTCCTTTCTTTGGTATGGGTATGTAGACTGACCTCTTCCAGTCTGTTTACCACTCTGCCATTCTCCAAATTTTCTGGCATAGTTTGGTTAGAGCCTTGACTGATTCTTCTTCTGTTGCCTTCCATATTTCTGTAGCTATTCCATCAATTTCTGTAGCCTTCCAACTTGGTAATGATCAGACTGCTGATCTAACTTCATCTTCCTATACTAGAGGTTCTTACAAGTAAGGAATATTTTCTAGAGTATCTTGGATGTTGACATCCCTGCTGTACAGATTTTCAGTATACTCCTTCCATCTCTGTTTGATCTTCTCTGAATCAGTTACTATCTGTCCTTTGGCATCCCTTAACATACCAATTCGAGGTTGGAACCTCCTTCTGATTTCACAGATCTTTTGGAAAACTTTCCTTGTTTTTGCGTGTCTATTTCCATCCTCAAGGTCTTACAGATGTCATTTTAGTACTGCTCCTTGTCTTTTCTAAAAGCTTTCTGAAATTCCCTATTAAATTCCTTCCTGAGGTCTTTATCTGTCTTGACTTTGGCTTCTCTCCTCTTCTTGGCAATTTCCACCATCTGTTCTGACATCCATTTTGCTTTCTTCTGGTTCTTGGTCTTTGGCACTCTCTTTGCACATTTGTCCTTAACAACTTATTTGATTTCATTCCACAGTTCCTCTGGTTCCCTATCAATGAGGTTCAGAATTTCAAAGTGGTTCCTGATGTTCTCTTTGAAAATGGTGGGTACATTCTTAAGATCATATCATGGAAACTGGATAGTTTTGTTTTTCCACTTTAGCTTGACTTAGAACTTGCACATGAGCAGTTTGTGATCTGTTCCACAATCAGTCCCCAGCCATGCCCTTGGTGTTATGACTGAGCTCTTCCACCTCCTTGCACCAATGATGTAATCACTATGATTTCTGTGTACTCCATCTGGTGATGTCCATGTGTATAGGCCCCGCTTTGGTTGTTTGAAGAATGTGTTAGCAATGAAGAGATCATTGGATTGGCTGGAACTAAGTCTCCTGCTTCATTTCTGTTTCCTAGGCCATACAGTCCAATTGCAAACAAAGCTATTCAGTTTCCACAATATGATATTGAGAATGTCCCAGACCGTGCCAAGTAAATATATATTTGTAGTCACCTATATCAGGCAGCAGTGATATAGGAAGGTGCTGGAGGCAGATGCTCACTTCAGTGACAATGGCAAAGGCATCATCTCTTACTGCGCAGGAGAAAGGCAATGGTAAACCACTCCTGTATTCTACCAAGAAAACCACATGGCTCTGTGGTTGCCAGGAGTCGACACCAACTTGGCAACACAATCTTATTTATTTTATTTTATTTATTTATTTAAAATATTTCTATACCACCCAAAACTTGCATCTCTGGGCAGTTTACAATTAAAATAATGTAAAACATCAAATCAACTATCAATTAAAATTATTTAAACACATTAAAAACATTTTAAACCCAGTATTAAAATTTTAAAACTATAAATCTAATTAAAAGCCTTGGTGAATAAATGTGTCTTCAGTGCCTTTTTAAAAGTTGCCAGAGACTTTACTTTCTTATGATAACAGGACAAGATATTGCTGCATCTGTGGGAATCTTGCATAGGAAAGTAAGCACACCCAGAAAAGATGACTGGACTGCGGTAAAAAGACTAGGCAGATACCTAAAAGGGACAATCCATCTAAACTTAAAGTTGCATGCTAGTAGTGGACCCAAATTAGTAGGTTATATGGATGCAGACTGGCCAGAGGATCAAACATACTGGAAGTCAACCAGTGGTTATGTATTCTTTTATGGTGGTGAAGCAGTCAGTTGGCGTAGCTGCAAGCAATCAATAATTGCTCTCTCATCTACTGAGGCAGAATATGTATCTGCCACTCAAGCATATCAAGAGGTGGCATGGCTGCACAAGCTAATGTCAGATTTCAACATAGATGAACCAAAACCCACTAAGATGTTTGAGGATAATCAAAGTGGCATCCAGATCTCACAAATGGAGAAAATTAGAATTAGAACAAAACTCATTGGAACAAAATATCATTATGTGTGGGATACACAAGAAAGGGGACTTGTAAAATGGAGGTATTTTCCAAGTGAACAAATGGTAGCAGATGTGCTAACTAAGCCGTTGCCCAGAGATCATTTCAAAACCTTGAGAGAGAAGTTGGGAATTCTAGACTGCAGCACGAGCTGCTGAGGAGTGTTGGAGCTAGGACCCTGGCAGCATCAGCTCTCAGCTGCAATGTCTCATAGTGACCACTGACGGGAGGGCGGGTTAGGGTTATGGATAAAAGTGCTAGACTCCTCCCCTCTTTGTTCTTCCATTGTTAGTCTTCATTTTGCCTCTTCAGAGATGGCTATTTGTTTTGGTCTCTCTCTTCAGCCATGAGCTACAGCTGAAATTAAGCTGCAGGCTTTTTCACATGTGTTTGTAACCTTTTCTTTAAATAAATCCTTGTAGTTCTTCAGTACTAAAGAACGGTCTCAAGACCTCTTGCTTTGCTGCTTTCTCACCAAACTGGTTTTGCTTTGCTATTTGGGGACTGAACTGCCATTTGTCCCCTACAGTTTGTGCAATTGGAACTGCTTTGACAGGTCCTCAAGGTGGCCTCCAGGGACATTTGTCCTTGTGGGGCTGGTGAGCCCTTTGTGCATGCAAATGGATGTGCCGTTTGAGGGTCACATGCCAATGTGGAGAAGGCATGTTCTGTATGCAAAGGTCCTCTCCACTGTTGCCTCCACTTCTCCAAGAGCTCCTGTTTCTACCACCTCTCTCTCTCGCTCTGGCTACAGGGCATAGGAAAGCAGGTTCCCACACAGAATCATGTTGTGGGTTCCCTTCCATCCCACACAAGCACACACCTGTGGGCTGTGCTGTGCTGATGCTCTTCCCCAGTTATTTTGTTTTGCAAGGAGGTGAAGCTTATGAATCCTACACTGTGGATTGAGAGAGAGAGAAAGTTGGAGCCAGGAGATGGTGGTGTGTGTGTGTGTGTGTGTGTGTGTGTGTGTGTGTGTGTGTGTGTAGAGGCGAGAGAGCTCTGATCTTCCCTCAAATGCCTGTGCAGCCACCAGCCCTGCTGTGTGGGTCAGGAGGGATTGAGCAAGAAACACCTACGGAAGCCAAAGTACAGGAAAGTGAGCCTCCTCTGGTGCCAGAGGTGCAGTCGGGACCCTCAAGCGGAAAGGAGGAGCAGCTGGTGGGGGGAGCGGTTCTCACTCTAGAAACATGCGGTATGAAATCAATTCTTGCAGCCCCATCCCCCGTGCACATTTCCTTGAGAGGAGGGCGCACAGAGTTCAGTGGGGTATCACCACTGAACTGTGATTCCAAGTGAACAAATGGTAGCAGATGTGCTAACTAATGTGCTGGTCTTAGCCACCTGGCACAACATGGGCTGGTGGTGGCGCGACCAGCCCCATTTGCTTTTTTCTACGTGAATTTGTGCAAGAGAACTGGGCTTTTGCAAAAAAAAATAATAATAATAATAGTGGCTGATTGCAGAGGCATTAGCTGAGAGGCAGGGAAAACCAGCACAATTTGTTTTTAAAAACCACAAACTAGAATTAACAGGTAATTAACAGGAAATTTAAAAAACAAAATGGAAGAAAGTACCACTGGTACCTTTGCACAAGACCTGTGGGAATTTTTTTTTTAAGGCTGATTTCAAAAGCTGAGAGGCAGAGATTGAGATATATCTACTGATATAAATCATTGTCTCAGCGGGGCCCCTCCACATGACACCTCGGGGAAAATGGAGCAAGCCTGCAAACTGATCACAAAACAAAGAAAATCCGCTGCTATTTTTTCACACACATGCAATGCTTTAAACCTGAAACATCAAGATAAGATCTGAATGCAGGCGGTGTCTGTGTGAATGGCATCCTGCTGTTCACATATGCAAGAGAGTGTCAAAATCCAGATCGTAAGAATGCACACCAAGCCTTACACAGCAAAGCCATTTTAAGTAGCCATCTGGAAAGTACCCATCAGTGCTGGGTTCTTCTGCTCTTTAGTTGGTTCCATCTTTGGGTGTTGAATATTACTGCCACCACGTTTATTATTGTTCTTATATTGAGAATGTTATATATTTTTTGTTTTATTGTAGTGTATTATGTACATCCCCATGTGGGTGCCATGAAAGGGAATTAATACATTCTAAATAAATAAATTAAAATAAATAAAATAAATGCCTACAGAAATAAAATGCATACACGTATAGGCACTTTGGGTAGCTGAAGAGACACCAGGGTCCCCAAGGAGCAGGACTCTTTCTACCTATCTTTTCCCACTCACTGCCCACCAATGGAATCCTGTAATTCCTTGCTTCAACTCCTGCTTTCGAGGTGGGGAGGGGTGGGACGCAATTCAAGAAATTAATTTCAAGGCTCTTGACGTCAGACGCAGGGTTGCTAGTTTAGCTCTTGAGCGGGGCCCACACTTCGGGAGCTAAACTAAGGCTGGCGCTGCGTTCGCAACGCCAGCCTAAGTAGCCCCTTAGGCCCCTTCAGGAGTTAAAAGGCTGGCGCTGTGTTCGCCTTAGCAGGGGAGAACCGCTTCCGGCTGTGCTGTGAATGCAGTGACAGCCTTAGTTTAACTCCCGAAGGGCTGCGAGGGCTCAAGGCTCCATGCGGGAGCCAGACCACGCCCTCCCGCATCTGATATCAGACACGGGGGCGTGGCTAGCCCCTCATCTGACACCAGACGCAGGGGGCAGGGGCAGCCACCGCAGCTGCACACTGGCCACCTGCGGTCCCGCTACACTGGGAGCCGGGAGAGGGACACGGCTGAATGCAGCAAGCCAGGAGGAGGACTCAGGTGACAGACTAACCTCCTCATCTCACTGTTCCTGAGGCTGACCTTTTCTCTGCCTACCCAGTCATTCTGGAGTTCAAGAAGGGCAAGGAGCCTAGCTCATCCCCTGGGAGTCTGGTGGTTGTTGTTTAATGATTGTATCTTGGCATTATAGTACCTTAAGCGATAGATTTACATTCTGCCTCCTGTCCAGTCAGATATCCAAGCACACTGCAAGCTCCATGTGAGTCACACAGCAATAATCACATTTTGTGTATAGGATCCCTTGTGTACTGTATATTAATGTCTGCTTGGTAATTTAACAGCACCTCTAGGCATAAACAAAAGTTTATTAAAACAGTAAGTAAAAATTTCCTAAGACTGGCCTGCATTTTTAATTTTCAGATCAGCACTCCCAACATGGAAAATGTGGATAACTGTATGCAAAAATGGAAAGAAAGAAAAAACCAATTTGGCAACTCTCTGCATCAGACTTTTATGCAAGTTAGACATAGCACAGCCTTGAGCAATGAGCTGCTTTATTTATCTTCACAAATCTGTGCTTTTCTAAAAATTGTTAACAATGATAATAAACAAAATCCTTTTCTGTTTTGATCTAATCGGGAACATTTTGTGGTAATAAAACCCAGGAAAAAATCTTCAAGTTTAAGTAATACTTGCCAAGAAGAAGTCACATATCAATTCTCTGACATGCAGTTAGTTGCATGATATCTGCACTTTATGGTAACAATGGTCTGTCAGATTGACAGCTGTCCAATTTTAAATTGCCTTGATCAGTTTCAGTTTGCCTCTCCCATTTTTATCCCTGCCTAAAAGTTAAGCAATAGGCAATTTAAAACTGGAATGTACATTTACATATGACAGCCCATCCAACTTGGGTGAAATTGCAGCCCTACCAGTCAGTCATATTCTGGGTTGTAGGGACTGACTCCGATGCAAGAATTAAGATTCTTTTTAGCCTAGTATAACTCAAATTCTATGCCAAGAAAACCTGGACGTAATGTGTATTTACACTAAAGGGATTCAAGGCAATTTGGTGGTGCCACGACACTATTCTTTTTCCCCTCAAGGAGAGAAGAACTGAAAGCACAGTAAGGAAAAGAGCTGATAAATATCTTTCTTTTTTAAAACACACACACTTTATTGTATGAGACATCTACTAAAAGATTATGGGGCAATATGTTATAAATAACATCTTATCTTCATGGCAGAGTGAGATTTGGGGTTTCATCCGAAAAAACCCACTAGAAAGTTCCCAAAATAAATTCCTTTATTAAGGTTGCCACCTTCAGACCTAGCATACAGTATTACTTCATTATATTGAAGTAATGCCTGTACAGTCTCCTATATTTGTGGCAGAGTGCTGAACTGCAACAGCCTTGCCTGAACATAGAGCTCTGAGCTCCTGGACTGACCCCAACCAGCCAGATTATCTATTGACTCTCTCAGATAGAAAGGTTTCTTCTTTGGACTAAGGCTTTGCCTCAGACCTTGTCTCAGTATCAAGATTTTCCTAGTCCTGCTGCCTCTCTGACTGGCTGTTGACCCTGGCTTTGGCTTCCACTCTTGGCTTATTTCCTGATCCTGTTTTCTGGTATGTCTGCCCAGCTTCAGTCTCTGGCTTTGTCTTTGTCTTTCACTTTATTGATCTTGGCTTTCTGGTTAACCTACCTGACCTCCCAGAGCCAACTTCAGACTCTGCGCTATCCAGCAGCTGAAGCCCATGGCCCATCTCTGATACGCCCAATACTGAGAAGAATAGCAAAACAAAATATCAGTAGAACAGTTCCTTGTGTGCATATGTGATGGCCCCTACTGGAAGACTAGTAGAATATTTATATCATTATGTATTATATTATTCTGAACCAAAGAAAACACTCATTTTGAACCTGATAAGGGTTATGTGCAATGTTAGTGATCAAGCTAAAATTTGTGTTAGATTTGTGGTGGCTGTTCAAATGTCCAAGCAAAGTTTGCTGAGGGTAGTTTGGTGAATTGTATATGTATGCTTTACAGTTTACCATTATACATTTGAGAAGAAAGTGTATGTGAGAATTCATTCTGTGAATTCCATAGGTGTTGTTCATAATGTTCTTTAAATATATTTGATACAACAGAAACATCTTGTTTTATTTATAATATGATATTTGTAATGATCAAAATGGTTGAAACAATAAATACCCATTCTCATATGGATATGAGAATATCCATAATGTTTTACCTTTGTTTTTATTTTGTTGTAAACTGCCCAGAGAAGTAAGTTTTGGGCAGTATAAAAATATGTTAAATAAATAAATAAATAAACAAATATAATGAATTGTGAGTTGTTTGACATTATTTTACAATGGTAAGAAAAGAAACAAAATACAGGATTTATAGACTGGGGATAGATAGTAGACTCATTGTAAAACTTTCTCAAACCCTGAAGAGCTATTGCTAGTCAATGCAGACAATAATGAGTTAGATAACCCAATGGTCGGATTCTATGAAAGGCAACTTAATATGTTTGTATATAGAATAATGACTTTTAAATCTGCCTGTAAAAATACAGAGTTTCTTATCAATGAGAGGGTATTGAGTTTTGCATAACATTGTGAGCTGGCAAACCAAGTATTTACTGCAAGTGTCTGATTTTAATTGGGTGTATTAAAATAGTGTGTTCTCCACTCTAGCAAGCCTAAGAAAAGAAAGTTGCACACATATCTTCCATAAAGATGGACAGACATAACTGTCACACACAGAACTTCAAAGAAAAGTAATGTCCAAAATCAACCTGAGGAAGGAGATCTTTTTTTCAGTCCATAACTTCAATTCTACAGAGAAGCATGTGCAAATATTTTAAGGTAGAATTTGACCTGGCGACGTCCTTACTTCAAAAGCAGACAAGGTTTTTTCTTTTTTTAAGATATTGGTTCAGTGCCTTCAAGCTTTGCATATTCATAGTTCTTGCAGTTGTTAAGCATTTGAAAATTCAGGTAATGAGAATACAATACTCAGGTTGCCTTTGTATTGCTTGGGGGTTTGCTGTTCTAGTAATGTCTCCACAGAAACCATCCTATCAAGTCATTTTTCTCCCTCAAATTGAATCAGTACTTGTACATTGAAGTTTTCAACATCACCCATAAGGTTTTTAAGACTTGTCAAATGAATCTGCATGGTCTCTAACCATGAATAAAAATGATTTCAGATATCATCTGTATTTCAGGTTTTATTTCATGGGACTAATTTAATTGATTGTGCTGATGCCTGATTGTGCTGATGCCTGTTGCTGCAATAAATACATGTTCAGTTTCATAGAAATGCATAATTCCTCAATTCTTTTAAACCACTGCTGCTAATATATGGCACCGAAAGCATCAACTTTATTTATTTATTTATTTATTTTTACATTTCTATACCGCCTTTCGTTAAAAGAAAACCCCAAGGCGGTTTACAAAAATTAAAACATACAATAAAAGCAATAAAAACATCAAGCAATAAAAACATCAAGCTAAAAACATGTAAAACAAGCATAAAAACAGAACAGCAGATAACAGATAAAAACACAGAGAAGCTGCAGTAAAAACGATTATGTAAAAGCCTGGGTAAAAAGCCAAGTCTTTAAAAGCTTTCTAAAAGCCATGATGGAGTCTGAGGAACAAATGGCCACTGGGAGAGCATTCCAGAGTCTAGAGGCAGCAACAGAGAAGGCCCTGTCCCGAGTGCATGACAGCCGGGCCTGCCTCATTGTCGGCACCCGGAGCAGGGCCCCCTCAGATGTCCTTGTCAAGTGGGCAGCAACCCTTGGGAGCAAGCGGTCCCTCAAATACCCCGGGCCCAAACCGTTAAGGGCTCTAAAGGTCAAAACCAGCACCTTGAATTGGACCCGGAAACGAACCGGCAGTCAGTGCAGCTCTTTCAAAATGGGGGTGATATGTTCCCAACGGGCAGCTCCGGATAACACCCTCGCTGCCGCGTTTTGCACTAGCTGCAGTTTCCGGATATTCTTCAAGGGCAGCCCCACGTAGAGCGTGTTACAGTAATCCAGCCGCGACGTGACTAAGGCGTGGGTAAATGTGGCCAGATCTGCCTTCTCGAGAAAGGGACGCAGCTGGCGCACCAGCCGAAGCCGTGCAAATGCACCCCTGGCCACCACCTCCACCTGAGCTTCCAAAAGCAGAGCCGGGTCCAGCAGTACCCCCAAGCTGCGTACTTGCTCCTTCAAGGGGAGTGCAACCCCATCCAGAACCGGTAGAATCGCCTCATCCCGATCGGCTCTCCTACTGACCAACAGTACCTCCGTCTTATCCGGATTCAATTTCAGTTTATTAGCCCACATCCAACCCATCATGGCCTCCAGCCCCCGATTCAGGACATCCACTGCCTCCCTAGGATCAGATGACAAGGAGAGATAGAGCTGAGTGTCATCTGCATATTGCTGACAACTCAGTCCAAATCCCCAGATGACCTCTCCCAACGGCTTCATGTAGATGTTAAACAGCATGGGGGACAAGACCGATCCCTGCGGGACCCCACAGGCCAACGGCCACGGGGCCGAGCAGTAGTCCCCCAGCACCACCTTCTGGACCCTCCCCTCAAGAAAGGACCGGAACCACTGCAACGCAGTGCCTCCGATCCCCATACTCGAGGGGCAGCCCAGGAGGATACCATGGTCGATGGTATCGAACGCCGCCGAGAGGTCCAGCAGAACCAACAGGGACGCACTCCCCCTGTCTAGTTCCCGGCATAGGTCATCCACTAGAGCAACCAAGGCAGTCTCAGTCCCATACCCGGGGCGGAAGCCAGATTGAAAAGGGTCCAGATAATCCGTATCATCCAAGACCCTCTGCAGCTGGGACGCCACCACACGCTCCATCACCATGCCCAGAAAGGGAAGGTTAGACACAGGTCTATAATTGTCTAGGTTGGAGGGATCAAGGGAGGGCTTTTTTAATAGTGGTCTTACCACCGCCTCCTTAAGGCACGATGGCATCCTGCCCTCCCTCAATGAAGCATTAACGATCACCTCCAGCCATCTGCCTGTCCCCTCCTTGGCAGCTTTTATTAGCCATGAAGAGCAAGGGTCAAGAGTGCACGAAGTCGCCCGCACACTGCCCAGGATCTTGTCCACATCCTTAGGCCGCACCAACTGAAAAGAATCCAACACAACGGGACCAGATGGTACCAAAGGCACATCTGCCGGAACTGCCAAAACTCTGGAGTCCAGGTCAACACAGATGCAAGCGACTTTATCTGCAAAGCGACAGGCAAACCGATCACAAAGAGCTGTGGATGACTCCTCCCCCATTGTCCGGGGGGATGTGTGGAGCAAGGTTTTCACCACACGAAACAGCTCTGTTTGTCTGCACTGAGCAGACGCAATGGAGGCGGAGAAAAAGCATTTCTTTGCCACCCCACCACCACGGCGTAGTCCCTAAAATGGGCTCTAGCCCGTATTCGGTCGGATTCGTGACGACTCTTCCTCCAGCGTCGCTCCAGCCGTCACCCGAGTTGCTTCATCGCCCTAAGCTCCGAGGAAAACCAAGGAGCAGAATGGGCTCCACCAAGCCGGAGAGGGCGTTTAGGAGCAACCGTGTCAACAGCCCAGGCCATCTCTCCATTCCAGAGATCAACCAAGGCCTCAACAGGGTCACCAGCTCTGGACATTGGAAACTCCCCGAGGGCCGTCTGAAAACCAAGCGGATCCATAAGCCTCCGGGGGTGGACCATCTTAATCGGCCCACCACCCCTGCAGAGGGCAGACGGAGCAGTCAAACTAAACCCCACCAGGTGATGATCTGTCCATGACAAGGGAGTGGTCTCAAATTCCCCCACCTCCAGATTATTTATTTCCCGGTCGGCAAAAACCAGATCCAGAGTGTGTCCCGCCACTTGGGTAGGGCCCGATACTAATTGAGACAGGCCCATGGTTGCCATGGAGGCCATGAAGTCCTGAGCCGCACCCACTAGGGGGGCCTCAGCGTGGACATTGAAATCCCCCAAAACAATAAGCCTGGGGGAACCCAAGGCCACCTCCGAGACCACCCCCGCCAGCTCAGGTAGGGAGACTGAAGTGCAGCGGGGTGGTCAGTACACCAGCAGAATCCCCAGCTTATCTCGGAGGCCCACCCTCAAGGACAAACACTCGAAATTCTGATATTGCCTGACCGGGCACCTGGAAACGGGGAGAGTCTCTCGAAAGATGACTGCAACGCCTCCTCCCCGACCCTCGAGGCGGGGCTGCTGCACGATCTGGAAACCTGGAGGACAAAGCTGAGAGAGACCAACCCCGCCCAGCACATCCAACCAGGTCTCCGTCACACATACCAGGTCAGCACGCTCATCCACAATCAAATCGTGGATGAGAGATGTTTTTGCGTTAACTGACCTGGCATTCAGCAGCAGCACCCTAATCCTCGAAGGAGTGTTCTCAGAGCTCCCTAGGGTCAGAGGGTTGGGAGAAGGGCTGGAAAAAGGAACAGGCCTCAATTGCCTGGACCGATTTCCCCTGTAACGGCCTGCCCAACTCCCACCGCCATACCTCCCTCTGCCCGCTACCCAGGCAGACAACTTTGTGTTCTTAAATGTAATGTCACTTTTATAAAATAACATGCCTTTTTTTCTTTAATCACAAAGATCTCTGGCTTTCTTCTCATATGACGTATTTCCTTTGGGAGGGGTATTTTACACTTGTTCTTTGAAGAGTGTGAAGAAAGTCAATGCAAAATTATGACACTCTTCTGCTTTCATTGCTCCATGTTTACAAAAGCTCCTGAAACTTCTCTGTATAGATGTAGTAGCCATTGATGCCAATCATTTAAATGTGTTATTTAGAGAAGGAAAAGAAAAAGATGTGAAATAGTTATCATAGCCCCCAGGTCATTTCCAGTCCCCTTTTTGAAGCCACCTAATGGTGCAGCAGAGAAATGACTTGAATAGTAAGCCAGAGGTTGCTGGTTCAAATACCCACTAGTATGTTTCACAGACTATGGAAAACAGCTATATTGGGCAGTAGCGATATAGGAAGATACTGAAAGGCATCATCTCATATTGCACGGGAGATGGCAATGGTAAACCCTTCCTGTATTTTACCAAAGAAAAACCACAGGGCTCTGTGGTCTCCAGAAGTCGACATCAACTGAATGGCACACTTTACCTTTACCTGTTCAGCCTCAGAGCTCGTAAAGAGCACCACTTTTATGGAGGCTACGTTCATTCACATAACCTCCCAAGTGTACTCTTTAACTGATTCACAGAGCTCCTGCTAACCTGAGCTCCCATAGGTAACTAGCCCCTCATTATCATCCAGTCTTTCTTTATATAGTTCTTGGCAATCATGGCAACTCTCGTGAGATCTCTGGCCAGAATGAGATCTTCTCCTGAGATCTCGTGAAACTCCCTGCAAATTGTCCAAGGCCCAAGTCCTGGCCAGCCTTACAGGCATCCCTCTCTGTTTAGGCCAGTTCGACTTCAAGATGCCCCCATCAGGGGTATCCTTTCCCCAAGTCAGGACGGTGATCTGGGTGCATGACAGGCTAATCAGGCTCTCCCCACAAATGGGGTATGTTTCCATGTCTCTTCCCGCCCTGCAACCCCTGTCTCCCAACAATTGTGCTAAAATGTAGGGATTTGGAAGTGGCACTTCAGGTGACTAGGTTCTGAACAACCCACTTCTTTCCCATAGTTATGTTTCTGAATCTTGTGATTGGAATCCTGTGAATGTAGTTGCAGGTGCTGAAGGGGGGCTTTGTACTTTGTATTTCTTGAAAGGCAGCCAAGTGCCACACAGAACCCTGATTTTGAAACTGAGATTTTCAGAAGCAGTTTATGTTATGACATGGGGTCCGGGCACTGAAATACAAAAAGGCAAAATACCACCATCCCCGTGAGAGTGCCCAAACAGTAGTACTTTAGATCTCCGTCCATGGATTTCCCTTAATCAATAGCTATGACTGGGGTGGGTGGGGAGAAGGAGTAGTAGGAGTAATAGGAGTAGGAGTAGTCTCTCACTGTGCCTAGGAAAGCTAAATTCATTGGGCTGTGTGTTATGCAAATTAGTTGCACACACACACATCCACGCTCACACACATGGCTTGCCTTTGATGATTTTTGACACTTGTACCAATCAAATAATATAGCTGTGATAATGATCTTCCTCATTCGTCAGTTAACAGTTTGTACCAATTTGGAACCTTTCTCTCTGGACAGGTCATTATGAGGACTGTAGTCCTCATAAATCACTTGTCTCTGTCTCTTCTTTTATACTGAAATGGTATTTCTAGGTGCTATGCAAGTAAACCTTGCTAACCTTGCTAAAGTAATGCTTCTACTGGCTGCTTTGAACGTTGTGATAAATGCACAAGGGAATGCAACTGTAAGTCATTCCTGTGATGAAAACCATAAATTCAGGACATTGCTCATGAGTCAGAATCCAAAGCAGCTTGATTCACCCATATATGATTAACAGACATTATATACATCCTTCCCAGTCTTTAAGATATTTCTATGTTGCCTTTCTACATCATTGCATAAGGTGGCTTACCAAAAGTGCGGAGATCCATCTTGTTATTTAGTAGTTGCCCACAGGATTTTTCACAATTTGTCAGCAATATGCAGGGCTGCCTAGGATGGGAGTGGGGGAAAACAACAACAGATAACTAGTTTCAGGAGCCCATGGGGACTTTGAGGTTGTGTTTCTGAACAGGACTCTCTTGTGTCACATGGAAAGCAGCTTTGGAATCTGAGGAGACTCTCAAATGTAATTTGTGATCTAGCAAAGTGGTTGGCTGTTTCAAGGGTGGGAGGAGTCTGAATACCTACTGGGCATGGCCAAAACCTTGAGAACATTTACACACAAGTGAGTGCCTTTCTCTATAAGATCCCCACTGTTCATTAAGTTCATCAGGAGGGGTCTGTCTTCAGGTGCCACCAGTTCATCTGGTAGCAACCTGGGATAGGGACTTCTCAGATTGTGGAATGCACTCCCCATGGATATAATAGGATTGTCTTCATTCGAGGCCATCAGGAGAGCCTTAAAGACCCATATTTTTAGCCTGGCTTTTAATGATATCTAGTTTTAATTTTAATTGTAATGAGTTTTATTCTGGTTTAAATGTTTGTTTTTTAAAATTTTAATCATTTTATTGTGGATTTTTTAGCCTACTTTCCAAAAGGCTTAAGAGATCACCTAGCATTCCATGTGTCCGTCCCCCACTCATCAACTTTGCAATGCCTGAACCAATATGAACCAAACTGGGTATAGTTGTAGGGACACCTCAGTGGCATAGTTTATAATGATGTCATCCACCTCAATCCAAGGTGGTAGATGCATAGACGTTTAAGGCACAATAGGTCTAACTTGTAGACCACCTAACTGATCTGAACCAAATTTAGTCCAGTTGTAGGGATAGTGAAAGGAAAGTAGGCAGATTAGTTCTTACTAGAACAACTTGTCATTTAATGTAAACCACCCTAGGAAGGGCAGTATATAAATTGAATGAATGAATGAATGATTTGAACTGCCCCCAAAGGGTGCAATTCTGGTTATACCACATGGAAGGCCCTCTGAGCCCCGGAGCCTGAACAGTGTCCCTGGCAACACAGCAGCATCCAGAATAAGTTCTGAAAAACATAAATATCCTTATCAGTGATTTGTTATAAAACAGCTTGTTTTGGAGTCTCTTACACATGAATGCTTCACACAGGAGTCGAGTCTTTTTCTAGGGTAGATTGCTTTCATGCATATAAATGCTCCCTTATTGCCTAGTATATAGATAAGTGTTTCAGGCTACAATCCTGTATGTATTTCCTTGGGAGTAAATGCCATTGAAATAAGTGGACTTATTTCTGGGTTGCCCTGAATAGGATTGTGGTATATATTTCTTTTACGGAAGTTGTTTGGATGAACACTTCCCCCTTTACTTATGAGACCATAAAGAGGAGAGCTGGTCTTGTGGCAGCAAACATGACTTGTCCCCATAGCTAAGCAGGGTCTGCCCTGGTTGCATATGAATGGGAGACTTGATGTGTGAGCACTGCAAGATATTCCCCTCAGGGGATGAAGCCTCTCTGGGAAGAGCAGAAGGTTTCAATTTCCCTCCCTGGCTTCTCCAAGATAGGACTGAGAGAGATTCCTGCCTGCAACCTTGGAGAAGCCGCTGCCAGTCTGTGAAGACAATACTGAGCTAGATGGACAAATGGTCTGACTCAGTATATGGCAGTTTCCTATGTTCCCTATGTTCTTCTGATCACTGAGGGGAAAACTGATTTTTCTGCAATTTAACTATGATCAATATCATCAACAAACTCCTTTAAAGTAGGTTTCTCTTGAGAAACAAGAGCAGGCATATGATGAATGCAGTTCCTTCTTTGCATATATGTTTAATATGATCACATATCAAACTATTCAATGTAGTTGGGTTCTTCATAATGTTGTTTTTATACCATGTTACGATTTTCAGCTTAAACCTTTTTAATTGCAAATTATGTATTGACAGAACAGTGAATGTTAAAACTTAGACACCACCTCAGAATGTTTGTCTGATGAACCAGCCTCATACAAATCTCATGGGAACCTCATGGGAAATATTGGGCCTCTCATTGGTCCAGGGTTTTGCCTTTCTAACCTTTGGATTATTTTCTTTATTTTATTTTTTTAAGGGCCAACTGTCAGTAGTAGTGGTGATTCTGGTAAACTACAGACTGGAAAAATGGGTTATGTTAGATTAGTTAGAACAGAGTATTTCTTGTACTCTTTTAATTAAATATTGTAAAATTTGAAATAATTCTCTCTGCATCATCACTTGCCGACAACCCTAATAAAACCATCTAAGCCAAGATGCCCAGACTTTTGCTGCTAGCAGATATAAGCAAGATGTCTCTGCCTATGAATGGGTAAGGGAGTAGTAGGGTGGCAATATTGGGGCCATCACTTTCCACAGTGCATCCAGAAGTAGTGATATAAGCACACCTGCTCTCTGAGGAGAAAGTCTCTGTTGGGATTACAACTCAGACCTTTTAAGTGTCAAGTCAGAGAATAAGCCCACCAGTAATAAACCATTGTTTGTCTAACAGCTTCCAGAAATATAATTTGTTGCCTGAGATTTTGAATTTCTCTAATGTGCTTCAAATACAGTCAGTATTTGTGACTCTTGTCACAAATATAGTCAGTACGTGTTTTTTCTGTAAACACTGAACTATTGCTTGCTTGCTTTGTTTGTTTTGCCACCCTGGTTATAAACAAAAAACAAAAAAATAACCTGTCAGACAAATGGATCAAGTTAAACCTTACCGTTTGTTTTCTAGAAACCTCTTCTAAGAGATTATATTCTCTTCTTTAAAAAATTCTATGACTTGAGATTGCTGTATCACACACACTTATTGAAAATAGTAGCAAAGCAGTGTCCCTGGTGGCGCAGTGGTAAAACTGCCGCCCTGTAACCAGAAGGTTACAAGTTCGATCCTGACCAGGGGCTCAAGGTTGACTCAGCCTTCCATCCTTCCGAGGTCGGTAAAATGAGTACCCAGAATGTTGGGGGCAATATGCTAAATCATTGTAAACCGCTTAGAGAGCTCTGGCTATAGAGCGGTATATAAATGTAAGTGCTATTGCTATTGCTATTGCTACAGAAGACCACCCATAAGCCAGGCAGCTAAGACTCAATGCGTATCTTGGAAATGTAAAAAAGAAAAAACTAGACACAGCAATAGCTTAGCAGTACTCTTTTCCTCTCACCATTGATCTGTCAGACTCAAACCATACTCTGCTGGTTACATATAAAAGGAAGAAATAAGGCAACATTAAATTTTGGTTACCAGTAAAGTAGCCTAAAAGGTTAGAGTGCTATTCCAGCAGACTTGCATTAATTTAACAAAAAGATGGAGTAAATGAGGCTGTTTTAGTTCATCTTCGTGTACTGATTTAATGAATGATGATGTTTCTGCTGATTTAATATTGATTTGAATATGTAGGTGATCACGACAGACATAGGTACAATCTCTTGCTCCAGGTTTATCAAAATGTGTACTGGTGCAAGGTTCTGGTGCTGCACAATCAGTTTTTATTAAGAATACATACATTAATAAAAAATTTAAAAAATCAATTTAAAATGATCCTACCATTCTGAGTGGAGGAATTGTGTATGTATGAGTTACTTGCAAAGTTTACTGCCAGTTCAGAGATGGACAAATCTGAAATGAAATCATTTGTGCCTGAAAAACTGGTCTGAGATTATTGTGCCCACTGCATTCTAATTCAGTCCCTCACACACCCTCTCCCTTCCTCACTTTGAAGCCCCCCAGTTTTATTCCAGATGGGAATGCTTAGAATCCACACATACTCATTTTAAGAGTGCTGAGCTTTGGCAATTATTCTTCAAAAGAAAACTTTTGGTCTTTTTGGACTATGTATGACAGGTTTTGCCCCAGTGCCTATTTTCTACAGGTTGACAGGGTGTGCAATTTCGTTCAAGCTCTGAAATCATCTTGAACATAAGAACAGCCCTGCTGGATCGGGCCCAAGGCCCGTCTAAGCCAGCATCCTATTTCACACAGTGGCCCACCAGATGCAACTAGAAGCCTACAGCAGGAGTTGAGGGCATGCCCTCTCTACTGCTGTTACTCCCCTGCAGGAGGAGGACTCTCCTTTTCACAAGCTTGTCCCGAGCAAATAAGGGAGCAGCTTATCCACGGTCCCAAGACTTCCCATTCATTACTGGCAATCCATGCACACTCTTTTATCATGCCAGCAATCCCTCCACATGAAAGGGTTTGAGTTCAGCTCTCTAGTATACAGCACAAAATATCTGCGCTTTATCTGGATCCTCAGTCTCTTCCCACTTGATTCCATTACTCATGATCCACCCCCAATTAGCAGATCAAATGTAACCTTTCAGCACCCTCCAAAATCCTGTTAGACCTCTGATAATTTGAGCCTACATTTCATAATAAAGAAGGAACTGAAGAGGCTCAAATGCTTGTCCAACAGAAGATGGCTCCTTAAATGGTTTTTTTAAAAACCCTATCTTGTTAGTTATCTCATTCATTGGAACAAAAATGCCAATTATATTTATTTTTAATTTAAAAAAAACAAAAACAAATGGAGATGTGTTCTCCCCATGACTGTGGAGGTAAATTAAAAATGAGCATGAGGGAGCCCTGTAAAAGGTCAGAAGGCAATGAAAATCCACACACCAAAGGCTTAGCTTTCCTACATTATAGCATAGCTTGTGCTGCATACCAGAGAGCTGAAATCTAAGTCCTCTTCATGTGGAGAGATTGTTGGCATGCTAACCGTGTTTGCACAGATTGCCAGCAGTGCACCATGCAGAGGTGAGATACCCATTAAAGTTTATTGAATATACATTTAACGGGCAATGAAGCATCTGTGTCAAGAAGGCCTAAACTTTAAACTGGAATGGAGACCCTCAGTTAGTTCATGAATGAAGATCTGTGTTTAGATGTTTTACAGTCTCTGGACCAATCCAAACTCCTCCACCAGAAATCAAGGTGTTTGCAATGAATTAGCAAGAGCATCCTGAATGGAACACAGTCTGGATAAACATATTTATATGACCGAGAAACAGTTTACTGCTCTTTTCCGAGTGGGATATTTTTGCGGAAGTAAAGCATTTTATTAGACAGGAGTTGACCCAACACACTGTAGGTAAAGTACTATTATTACTTGACCTTTAGATGGGAAATGCACACTGCCCAACTGTCCTTCATTGCATGTGTGCAGATCTATGCCTCCCTCATAGCACTTGTTTTGTAATACCATATCATCAATTATATGATACTCAGAGAAGGTTCCTTTGCCCCAGGATGGCACAGTTCAGGTCAGAACAAAGTATATGACAAAAGCCTATAAGAACTAGTCTGTAGATCTGTGAAAAACAGTTCATAGTTTATATATTTCCTCCTGCCTTTTTAAAGCTATAAATAAAATGCAACATTCTCTTGTTTTAAAATGCTGGGATCTGGAGGTGGGGGGTGGGGGTGGGAATTGACAGGAGGAGGCTGAGAAGAAAGAAACAAAAGGAAGATTGGTTTTTTTGCCTTTAACCATCCTCTCCCCACTCTGCCACATTTTCCTTGCCCGGATGTAGCTAAGATTATTCAAGCAAAGAAGGAACCTTTTGCATGAAATCATTTGCTGCATCAAGGGCCATAGCCATTGATCACATGCACATTGAAATGTTCATCTTTGTGAGGATGCAGTCTAACCACATTGCTGTACAGGAGACGATATGCATTAAGAATGTGGCTGAGTATCAGTAGCCCAATGCACATCCCATTAAAAGCTATTTGGTGTGGATAGAATTGATTCATATTTGGATGCACATCTAACATGCCCCCACAATTCCATCAGTTCCTGGTGCATCTTTTTTCTCTACATCTTCTCAAAGGAACTTGCTATTAACAGTAATCAGGGCAAGATGGAAAATCCAGAATAGGGACTGCATGTACTTTTTCTTCATGCTCTTTTTCTAAACTGAGCATTGAGGCTGGAGTAATCCCAGGTGGAATAAACTTTTAGCTTATCTCCAGAGCATGACCCTGATTCACCTGTACAAATATAAATCAGTAGTTGTCATATCTAGTTACAGTGATGGTGGGTATGTGGCAAGATGGTTGTGATCGTATCTGTGATTTGATGCCAATTTGATGCCAATTTGAGATTTTTTAACCAAAGATATCTTGAATCAACAATAAACATTACAAGATTTTCATTGATAGCATTCAGGCATCAAAATGAATAATCTGCTGCTATGGGTAGAATCAATACATCTCAGATGTTTCAAATGGCAGAAGAAAAGAATAAGCTGGGGTGGGGGGGGTGTCATTCCCTGCCTAATTATTTCCCCTATGTCTGATTCTTTGCATGCCCATTTAATAACAAGAAGAGTTTGGACTTCATGATGAGGGTGCTTTATATCTAGCACTGGGCTGTAAGAATTATTACAGATTGAACCTATAAAGATACTTTAGCTGAGTTGACACAAACATGGATGTGTGCTCACAAAGGGTATAGAGCTGTCCAAGTCTGCCTGATGCCTGAGGACATCTGTTTATAAGGTAGATCGGAAAACAAAAAAAGTTGGAACTTTTTAAGACTTCACTGGGGAAAATGTCATCTGATGTGGAACACATTGGTGTGAAACACATTGAGGACATTTTGGATTGTGAATGACCAGAGGGATAATAAACACACATAACTGGATATTTCATCATTCTTCCTCCCACACTTGCTAGCTATTTTATGGAGTGAGGCACTGCATACCCAAGCCCTTATGTGCTTATATATATTACATGCTTATATATATTACATGCTTATTATATGTGAAGTATTGCACTACATGTGCAGGGTTACTCTTATCTATGCAGAGTTGCCTTAGTTATCCTAATAGCAAAAAAAAAAAAAAAAAATGTTGTGGAGTTTCCCTGACTGATGCTGCAACCATCACCCAAGGGTCTTCCTTGGCATAGCAGTGCTGTCAACTGCTGCTTTGCTACTGCTCATTCTTCATTCAAGTCAAATGACAAGGCAACACATAGGAACCTAGAAAGCTGCCTTATACCAAGACAGATCATTGGACCACCTAGCTGAGGATTGTCTGCACTGACCGACAACTGGTCTCCAAGATTTCAGGCAAGAGTCTCTCTCAGCCTTACCTGGACATGCCAGGGATTGAACTGGATCCTTCTGCATGCAAAGCAGATACTCCACCACCAAGCCACGACCCTATTCCTACAGCTGTAACTGTGTGTTGATTGCTGCCCTCTTATGCTTGGTCATGTGCACCAGGGCGGCCCTTCCATGAGACAAGGTGAGGCCATCACCTCAGGCAGCAAATTACTGGGGTGCCAGTGAGGCAGCAAGATGTTCTCCCACCCACTGCTTCATTGGGGGGGGGGGAAGAGCGGGAGAAGGATGCAAGTAAGGGGGGCAGCCTCTGGCACTCTTACTTAGGTGCAGAGAGATCTTGAGCTGCCATTGTTAGCATGTCCCCTGCTAACTGGACAAAGAGGCATCTTTTAAAAGTGGTGATTCTCTTTAGCAGGGGGAGAGCAACTGGCCCTATCCATCCTCAGCACAGCATTCCTCCAGTGGTTGTAGCTGGTGCCCCTCATGTTTCTTTTTTAGAGTGTGAGCCATTTGGAGACAGGGACGTGTGTGTGTGTGTGTGTGTGTGTGTGTGTGTGTGTGTGTGTGTGTAAACCACTTTGGGAACTTTTGTTAAAAACTGGCACAGTATATACATATTTGTCGTATTCGTTGTAGTCGTATTCACTGGTAGGCACTTTAGCAATGGTGCCCCAGATCTTAGACAAATGTGCTTCAAAATGGCTTGAAGTTGTCTCATATTACACTGCTTGAGAAAAGCTGCTCTACATGACGGACTGAAGCAAGAGAGTTGCCTACAACAGAATGGATGTCGTAAGCACTTACTTTCTAAAGGCGCATAATCACCATATAATAATATAATTGTAATGCTGTGTAATTAACTTTAGATCCTTCTGATATGGAAGTTTTCAATATTTTTCAAGGTTATATTCTGCTTTCATTTAATTATGCTAATATTCATCAAAAAGTAATAATATCTCATTCATTAAAAACTGAGTTGAATTTAGGAGGGGCTGTATTTACACATTGTTGGAACAGTTTCTCCTGAATTGGCAGCTATGCTCATAAATGGGACAGGTGGCCAAACCTTTAACTAGGAAGCCAGCACATTTTGGACTGCATTCTCAGAATGCTGTCAAAAGGCATAATGCTAGTGCTTATTTTTAATTTTTATTTTTTTAAAGAGGAATGCCAGGACCGCGGCTTGCATAGAAACCCTGCCATCTGTCCTGGAAAGAAGCCTTGCTCTTTAATACTAAATGTATGGCAACAGGCTGTACTTACTCAATGGAGAGGGTAAGGCATTCTATATATGTGTGTTCTATAGTGGGTTCCCTCACAAACCCAAAGTAATCTTATATATATATTTAACTAAGAGTTTATTCAGAAACAACTCCATTATCTCCTTCTCCTTCTCCTTCCCCTCCCTTTTCCTTTCTGACTCTGCCCTCACCCCCACCATCTACAGGATCCCCACTGGGACAAACTTCTAAACAACATAATAAATAAATATATTACATTACATTACATTACATAAAATAAAATAAAATAAGGGTGTTCACATGTGTAGCCTAACTAAGGCTAGGGCAGCCCAGCAAGCCCAATCCCAGTGCTGCCCCAGTGCCAAGCTTGGGCTTTTAACCTGGTGTTTAGCTGAGGTTAAGCGAACCTATGGTTCTCGTCTTAACTCTGCTGGCGATCATCTGGGTGACTGCTGCCGGGTTAAATGGCTCCCCCCACCCGCCGGCCCGCCACCATTTCCGGCAGTGAGCCGGGGGAAGGAGCAGCAGCTCTAATGAGATCAACTGCTACACTTGTCCCTCAGGCACCCTGGGATGCTGGATGTGGGGGAAGTCCTTCTGCTCCCAGAATCTCCCTCTGCCACACTGCTGCTCATGTGAGTTCATGGTGGAACAGAGAGGAGGAAGGCAGCTACTTGTCTGTCAGGGAACGCAGGTTTGCTCCTGCCTTCCCCGCAGCTTTCCCTCCCTCCCCATTGAGATTGTATGCATGACCTCACTGGATAGAGTACAACAATATGCTTGGAGATACATTGTTATAGATTTGTTTCTTTAAAAAGGAGAGCTGGTCTTGTAGTATCAAGCATGACTTGTCCCCTTAGCTAAGCAGGGTGTGCCCTGGTTGCATATGAATGGGAGACTAGAAGTGTCAGCCCTGTAAGATATACCCGTCAGGGGATGGAGCCTCTCTTGGAAGAGCAGAAGGTTCCCAGTTCCCTCCCTGACTTCTCCAAGATAGGGCTGAGAGAGATTCCTGCCTGCAACCTTGGAGAAGCCGCTGCCAGTCTGTGAAGACAATACTGAGCTACACAGACCAAGGGTTGACTCAGTATACGGCAGCTTCCTATTTCCCTATGTAAAGCTGGGCAATGGCTCCTCATAGAAGGGGGTAAAGTTAAATAGGTGCAGCAACTCTACATGAACAAAAGCATCTGCAAGAAATCTCTCCCCCCCCCCCCCCAGATACACATTAAACACTTTCCTGGGTGTATCTGCTTCCAGTGACAGAATATTGTCTTTGAAATATGACATAATTCCTTACATTGCACAGATTCATTCTCTCTCTCTCTCTCTCTCTCTCTCACCCTAAGCCCTTAATGTCCCTATATTAGGAATACGCTATGCATTGTGGAACTTTTTTTTAAGTAGGTTTTTTTCCCTTTAAAAAGTCTTTTTTTCCCCCTTTAAAAAGCCAGTCCAAACATTCAGAGGGCATGTGCTATGATCCTCCTTGCACTTGTGCCACCGGAGAACACATATGGGAGATTGCTTATTTTAAAGCACATGACAATCTCACACAACAGGGAGATATTCCTTTTCATGTAAGCTTGTGCAGCTAGGCATGTCCCCACACCCACTTCTGAATGCTCATGTGTTCTCTAATTCAAAGTGACTATAGTTTGGAGTGTGCTAAGTCAGAAAGAAAATTGGAAGCGAGAGTACAGGTTACTTAAGAACAAATAATGGAAGAGGGCTGTTACTTGCATCATATCCTGCTCCTATGCTTCCTGGAAGCATTTGGCTGGCCATTTGTTGGAAACAGGAAATGGCTAGATGGCACTTTTGTATGAGCCAGCAGAGCGTTTCAAAAGCCTGCAGTTTGGCTTACTGTTAGCAGAATGCTGATATGCAACAGACTCATGTAATGGCTGTAGATTAATGCACAAGTATGTACCTCAGTGGTGGCTCAAGAATGTTGGGCACCTGAGGAAGGGCGCCAAATACTTGTCCACCCTCCTTTCCCCCCTTTTTTTTTAAAAAGGAGGCACAGGAAGTAATTTTTCTACCTTTCTATTCCCTAATAATCAGTCACCTGAGGCAACCACCTCAACCTGCCTCATAGAAGGGCTGTCCCTGATGTACCTATACGTATGAGTTTACTGTTTATCCTTCTGCCATTTGTAGTCATTTCTGTCATGTTGGAACTGTAGCTCATGGGAACATCATGTGGCAAACTGGAAGACGGTTACCTGACCTGGACTTCCCCCGGATCCATTTAAAATTCCTCTGGTAGTCCTGCCACCAGTCTCCTATGAGACAAAACTAACTTTAAAACCTTACCCTTACCCAGCAAAATGCCTTATCTAGTTCACCACACATAGGACCCTAGGAAGCTGCCTTATACCAAGCCAAACCATTGGTCCATCTAGCTCAGTATTGTCTACATAGACTGGCAGGAGCTTCTGCAAGGTTGCAGGCAGGAGTTCCTCTCAGCCCTGTGTTGGAGATTCCAGGGAGGGAACTTGGAACTGTCTGATACTCTTCCTAGAGCTGCCTCATCTCCTAAGGGGAATATCTTACAGTGTTCACATGTAGTCTCCCATTCAAATGCAAATCAGGCAGACCCTGTTTAGCAAAGGGGGAAATTCATGCTTGTTACCACAAGACCAGCTCTCCTCCTTCCACAGCTCTCCTTCCTCCTCCTTCAACTCCAAATAATGGAGATACATGCATTCTTTCACTCCCCTTCTTGCTCTCCTATATTGCAGGTGGCTGTTCACTAACCTGAAATTATGTGCAGATCAGAAATGGAACAACTATCCAGTCAGGTGGTACAGTGTCTTGTTCTGTCTTTGTTTCATCCATCCCAGGACACTGCCCAGGCCTGTGTTAACTAAAAGGGATTGGTATACTAGACACCTTCAAAGAAACCCCCAGTTGTTACTCTATGGTAATTTTAGTATTATTCACTGCAGTAGAGAAATGCATAGGGGGCTTAATTCAGTTAGAGTTTCTGCTACTAGATCCTTTGGAGGCACTTTAATGAATACAGGTAAGAGTCTACTCATCTCCTGAAATATTATATACTCCCTGAGTGAGTGTGCCATAGCTTTTGTCTGCCTAAATGTGCTTTGTTTTACCCATCTGTCAACTGACAAAGAAATGCAAACAAATCTTACCTGAGGTTCTCCCTCAAGGGGTGTAGATCCTTAACCCAATAAAATAAAAAAATGCCACAATCCATTTACAAGAACTGGTATTGTTATGGATGTAGTATTTACCAGTGCATATGAATGAGCTTCACAAATCTTAGTATTAGAGAAGTAAGGTTGTAATTTGATGCACATTTACTTAACCCTATGGCACCTACTTCTGAGTAAACATGCATAGGATCATGCTGAACACTGGCATTTTCATATGATGATGTTTTGATAAAGCTTGTTTTAGAACTAACATGTTGTAGATTGTACTTAACCAGGACTTGCAGATTCCAGTATGTTTACCTTTTTAAAAATCTCACTAAAAGGTAAGGGTCATGGGTGGTAATTGAAAGAAGAATCTTTCAATAAAACAGATGTGTCTGAATGGTAAAATTGTATTACATAGATTTATTTAAAATGTGTTCAAGGTTAGGGATGTGCAAACAGTTTCAAAGCTGAACGTGTTCAACGTCAAACCTGTTCAGTTCAACCATTCGGGGTAGAATAGAACCATCCTGTGTTTGGTCTGACCTCAGACCGAACACCCCCCAACTGTTTGGGGGGTTCGTGGATTTTTATTAATTTTTTATTTTTTAAAAATAATTTTTTACATACCTCCTTCGGGGGAATTGTTGGAGGCAGCGGATGTGTGTGTCTGCGGAGGTTTCTCCTCCCCCCACCGGCCTCCCTTTATGCCACCACCAGCCATTCAGCTGGCTCTTCAGCACGTTCGGGCCTTCACTCTCTGTCGTGGTGGCCATTTTTGAGGCCACTGTGCCTGTGCAATTGGCCTCTGTGTAGCCTAGGTAACACAGAGGACAATTGCGCAGGAGCGGCAGCCTCCAAAATGGCTGCCACGCCAGAGGAGGAAGGCCCGAATGGGCCGAAGAACTGGCTGAACGGTCGGTGGTGGCATAAAGGGAGGCCAGTGGGGGGAGGGGTACCTCTGTGGACCCCCCCCCCACCTCCAACAACTCCCCCAAAGGGGGGGAAAGTAGCAAGCATGACTCGTCCCCTTAAGCTAAGCAGGATCCACCCTGGTTGCATACGAAAGGGAGACTAGAAGTGTGAGCACTGTATGATATTCCCCTTAGGGGATGGAGCCTCTCTGGGAAGAGCATCTAGGCTCCAAGTTCCTTCTCTGGCATCTCCAAAATAGGGCTGAGAGAGATTCCTGCCTGCAATCTTGGAGAAGCTGCTGCCAGTCTGTGTAGACAATACTGAGCGAGATGGACCTATGGTCTGACTAAGTATATGGCAGCTTCCTATGTATAATAATAATTTTATTTTTAAAAAATTGTTCACGAACCTCCCCGGACCTAACCGAACTGGGGAGAGGGGTTCAAGGGGGTGCCGGACTGAACTGACCCGGTCTGGTTTGGACCAGGCAGTTCCGTGCACACCTCTTTTCAATACACATTATGTGAAAAGACAAATTATGTGAAAAGACAAATTACTGTATCCTACATTTTACTACATTTCCCCAATCCTTGGGGTTCTTTTTCCTCCTCAGATCCTTATTTGTTGAGCCTTTTTGCATAAGGAGTGTGTGTGTGTGTGTGTGTGTGTGTGTGTGTGTGTGTGTAGTATATGTATGTATGTATGTATGTATGTATGTATGTATGTATTTAATAGATTAAATATTTACATACATATACTACATATGCATGTATATAAATATATAAATAATAAATATGTATATATTTATAAATATTTAGTATATTTTTATACTGTCCCAAACTCATGTCTCTGGGCAGTTTACACCTGTTGATGTCTTGTCAACACTGTCTCATTTGTGTTGCTCTTCTCTTTACTGTTCACCTTGTAGGGTGTAAGTGGAGGCAAAAGATCCATCATGTGTGCAATGGAAGCCACTTCTAGCCTTCAGATGTGTAACTATAATAGGGCAAGGGGAGATAGTTGTCTGGGGGTCCACTGCCTTGGGGGCCCCCCCAGAGGCATGTCACATGACTGACTCTCCCAGGCCCGGGTTTCCTTCAGTTGTATTCATCCTCTGAAATTGATGTGAGTATTAAGACCTCGAGCTACCAGAACAGCAGGTCTTTCTCTAGTAACTTGCATCATCTACAATTTACAAAACCTTTTTAAAAATAAGATTTCTTTACTTCATGAGCTGAGCTTCAGTGAGGGGGGGCATTTTAAAATCTTGTCTCTGGACCCACTCCAACCTTGCTATGCCTCTACCTATATTCTTTATTGAAATGAAGAATGGGGAATGCCTTGTGGGGATTCCTGCGAAACTCTTCTTGTAGACTGGACCTTTTGCATTTGGAAGACATGTGGGCAAGGATGTAAGCAAGATGGGGGCAAAGGACTGCAGTACAAGGAGTTCTTCATATGTGTGCAAGGAACCCCATGTGCAATTAAAGCTTTCTTGGACATTTTTTGTTATAGTCACTCTAATGATGGGGCAACCCATTCTTAAAATGGAATAATAACTCATTTAACAGGCTGTCAGAGCTGTAGTGGTGATGTCTGCAAAGAAGACTGGATCTGTGCTTGATATCAGGGTGAGGAGAGCTGATCTTGTTGTAGCAAGCATGACTTATCCACTTAGCTAAGCAGGGTCCACCCTGGTTACATATAAATGGGAGACTAGAAGTGTGAGCACTGTAAGATATTCCCCTCAGGGAATGGAACCACTCTCAGAAGGTTCCAAGTTCTCTCCCTGGCTTCTCCAAGATAGGGCTGAGAGAGATTCCTGACTACAACCTTGGAGAAGCCATTGCCAGTCTGTGAAGTCAATACTGAGCTAGATTGACCAATGGTCTGACTCAGTATATGGCAGCTTCCTATGTTCCTATGGATCATGGCCAAGGAATATGGTTTTCTACCAGTTACTTCATATTCATTCTGACATTTATAACATCTTGCAAAACTGGACTTAAGGTTTCTCAAAGAATGGTTAATCAAGGCCAGAATCACAAACAATATGTATACGACGAATACAACCAATATTTATATGCCGCTTTTCCAAAAATGTTCCCTAAGTAGTTTACATAGAAAAATATAAACAAACAAACAAACAAATATGGCCCCCTGTCCCGAAAAGGCTCACAATCTAAAAGTGTTTATCATAAGATAGACACCAGCAACAGCCACTGGAGGGATGCTGTGCTGGGGATGGATAGGGCCAGTTGCTCTCCACCCTGCTCAAAAAAGAGACTGAGGAATAATCAAAGCTCAGAGTCCAGCAAAGGGCCTACCATGCTGACATCTTTATCATTATCACTTTGCACAGGGTTCCTGGGACACAGCTCAAAAGAAATATACACTGCCTCAGATCTTCTCAGGTGTCCAGTGCAAATGGAGGAGCCTTATCCCTTTCTAGAATGTGAAGACAGCAGCTGACCTCTGGATACCTTACCTATCACCATGGGATTGAGTTGTCTCATTTTGTCTCAGACATTCAGTTCAGAATTAGGGGACAGCCTGACTTCTTCTCTCTGGGACGCATGACCAAGAACTTGGCGGTGTTCTCTGCTGAACTCTGCAGTGGCAGAGTCCCTCACTTCCCATCAGGTTTCAGAGCAAGCCACAAGTAATGCTATTTTCCCTTGGCGCTTTTGATTTTCCCCAGTGCTTGCCACAACATTATATTATGCCAGGCTTGTGAAGAATTTAGGTTGTAAGCAGGAAGCTGAGACTACAGGCCTTGCTCAGCATGTGGGATGCTTAGTCCAAGTGCAACAATAACTTGGTGTGTAAAACCAAACAGTTTTTACAATCTAAATTCATGTGGACCCATGGGTCATGCACGTAGCTCTAGTCCCACTTCTGACCATAGCTCTTTATTTTCTGGTCATGAACACAGGAAGCTGCCGTAGATCATTGGCTTATCTAGGTCATTATTGTCTTCACTGACTAGCTCTCCAGAGTTTCAGGCAGGAGTCTTTCTCAGCCCTGCCTAGAGATGTCAGGGATTGAACCTGGGTCCTTCTGCATGTAAATTATGTGCTCTACCAATCAGATATGGAATCTTACCAAGATTCTAGACGTTGTTTTAAAGCCGGTAAAATATGCAACAGCTTTAAAAGGCATTCCAAAAAGTTAACATTCAGAACCTTACGGGATTCTAGAGATAATCTCGTTTTGAATGGCAAGCTTGACTTCTTGGGTCATTTGATCAGTCTGTAACCCCCAGTATGCCAATATACAATATTTTATTTTATGTATGTTTGAAGGGCTAAATGGTTTGTGAATTGACCATTCTCTACCTGAAGTGATAAAGCAACCCTATTTTAGTAGGTAACTTCTTCTATATATAGCTGGGCACTGGATGCCAACATATTCCGCTTTTTGGAAAGGTCTGTGTAGCTATAGCTAGGCTTTGTAGCCAAACCAATACAGTATACACTTTCACTAACAGAAACAAGTCTTATAAAGAGAGCCATTTATCTATTCTGTATTTTTATTTTCTTGGACCAATAGAGCAATTCCTGTTTCTACCTGGTTTCTGATTAGCAGTTCCTTCACATCGCTCTCCCGCTAAGCATATTCCATTTTCTTTGTCTAAGGTGCTGAATGGTTATGAATAGTGAGGACAGACTATCTGTAATTATTTTTTAATTATTAATGGTTTTGTTAGATCCCTTCACTTTTTACATTATATTTTCGCTAATGTGAGTTAAATAAAAATGTACTTGGATTTCCAGATATTTCCCCGATGCATTTTTCATCCTTTCATAACATTAGTTCAGATTCTACGAGCAGGCTAGCATAAAGTTAGCTCCTCACTCGAAGAGACGGTATTGAATTCAGTAGAGAACCAGGCAGATTCAACACGGTGTGACTGTTGAGATTGTGTTTCTTTTCCAACTTCCAACTCATCCACCGGTGCGGTGGCTTCAGGTGACACTGGACGGGAGTGAATCAAGCAAGCATTTCGTGATTGTTCTCTGGAAAGCGTTGAAATCCAACGATTCCCCCCACAATCTCAGAAACTCCCTCTTAGACAGAATCCCAGGGCTATAGAAGCCCAGAAAGATGGGAACGGTTCAGATAAACCAGCCGTGCTTGACAAAGTAGGAAGCTCTCTGATTAAAGCAGCTGATTTGATTTTGAATAAGAGATCTTTGTAGCCCCAAAGCTTGCAAGCCTACCAATAAAATCGCTCCACTAAGAAGGCAACCTTTGTGAAGCATGCTGTGTCTTTGGGACCCCCTGGCCACCTGTCTCGGCACAAACGGAACCCCTGTAGAATTTCACTATCTTTCGCAATTGTGCCACGAGGAAAGAGAAGAGAAGGGAAGGTCCAAAGGAAGAGAAGAGTGAGTGAAATAGGTGAGCTACTAAACCAAACTTCGGACATAAGAAAGCCATATTTGGTGGTGGTGGTGGTGGTGAATCTTTTTATCATTATTATTATTATTACCAGAAAGGCTCTTTACATGTGCAATAAAGTTCTATGAACAATATTGTTGCTATGAATTAAGTCACTGAGGTTCTCCAAAGGACTTGGACAGAAGGAGGATTTAGAATGGAGTCCTGTAACTAGCAGTTTACAAATATAAGCCCAATTGCAAATCCAGCCAGGAGTTGGGGGGTGGAGGGAGGGAGAGGGAGATGGTTAGCGAAAAGGCATTGAGTTAAATACATACATTCAACGCAAACACTCCCCAGAACTCCTAGATAAATTATGCAGAGGGATTTCTAGATTTCTTTCAAGTAATTAAGTTTCGATTTCTTGCATTTCTGTTAGTGCCAAGAAGCACAAGGCGCCACGGATTGCAAAAAACTGCATTGATTGTTCCGTGCTTTAAGTTTGATTCCGTGCCTTGACTTAACTTTGGAAAAGGTAAATTCATCAGCCAAGGGAAAACCTCCGTCTCGCTGCCAAAGAAACCTCCTCTCTCGCTGCCAAGGACACACAGCTTCCGCGTGGATGCAAGGATGGCTGATCCCAGTTCTATACACACTGAGTTGGGAATATCTCTCATTGAACTCTGGTTCAATGGGATATAGAGGGTAAACGTGCCCTAGACGGAGCTCTGTATAGAGAAAGGTGGTCACATTAACTTTACCCCGAGCTTGGGCGCGATTGCATATTTTGAAAGGGGAATGTACATGTGAGGGGTGGAGACGCCCACATCCTCAGCGCTTGCAATCGGCAGAAGTAATTTCAATAATGCGTGCGTGTCTGCGGACGCGATATACACACATGCTCATTGGTTTTTGGCTGCCGTGTGGGTTGAATATTCGTACTAATACTTTATTCAGCCTTTCTTTTATCCTGATTCTATGCTTGTTTACTGAGTCAGAAGTAATTCCTCCTAGATGCAGTGGGGCTTCCTCCCAAAGGACCATGAGTCCCACTGCAGCCTTACAGCCCAAACTGAACCGAAATGGGACGTCCTTCCGCATTAGGGTTCGTGGGACTGCAGCCTCACCGGGCAATCCTATCCAGCCCCACTGCGTTCAGTGGGATTTACTAGTCCCAGACGAAAGTGCATAGGATGGAGCTTGACAGTGTAAACCGAAATGTGTTTACTCAGAAGTAGGTAACCACTGAGTTCAATGGGATTATTTACTCTCTAGTGTTCAGGATTGCAGCTTAGTGTGCAAAGTACTTTAGCATGCTTACGCAGCCTCTCAAGAAGCCTGTGAGGTGACTCACTGCGTGTCCCGTTTCTTAGTGACTGAAGAAAGGTCTTAGTGACCAAGGCTGCTCAGAAAGTTCATAGCAGGGCAGAGTCCAAACTTCAGCTCAATAGACAGCTCCCTCCCTCTCGCAAACACAGGGTCTCATCCACCTTCATTTCTGTTTTTGTAAGCGGGGGTCGGGTTCACAGGTCTGGGATGATGGCCACAGATTTGTGGCAGAAAGATACTGAAACAGGGAAAGTGTGGGACAGACTGGAGCGGGAAATCTCCCTTATACAAAGATACAACACGCGAAATGAAACGTGGAAGGGGTGGAGGTAGTTGCAGATGGACGCACCTGCGCAGAGGTGAGAGCGAACTGTTTTATTACCGCCCGCAGAGAGACCTACTCTGGAGTTCTCAGGGGAGAAGAAAATCTCTTTGCACAGTAGAGAGACCGTGCCCGCCTCCTTCATCCTCTCTCCCCACTCCCCGGATGAAGAAAGCTCTGCTCATCATAAGAGCTAGACTGCCTTCTTGGCACGGCTCACAAGCTGCAGAGTTCTCAAGTTATATTAACCCCAGACACTGACGAGCAGTGGGGCAGCTTTGGGTGTGAATACTTAAACAAAAGGCCAGATGCGCGGTGCTTTAAAGGATCAGAGAACACAACTAACGTTCGCCTGATTCCCTGCCTATATCAGCATTTGAAAATGTACTTAACCCTACTGATTCGTTGCCTGTCTCTGCAGACAGAAATTATACTAATGGAAATAACTTACAATAACAGCACCTTGGATATGGAAAAATGAGTTGCTGGTCTTATATCCCCCCCCCCCCAATCATTCTGTGGGGGAAGTCAAGATGGTTGCCATTTTAGCGATTGTGACTTACCCTGGGCCATCCAATGGACTCATTGCTCGGCTATGAAGGTGAACTTAAGTCTCCCAGGTCCTAATCCAATCGATTGGACCTCGCTACAGAAAAGGGAGTTGATTCTAGATAACTTTTCTACTTCTACGTAGAACGATCAAGGCAAACCACAAGGACTCCCCGCTGATTTTCAGAGCTTTGCTAAACTGTTAGCGTTTTAGACTTCAATCCTGGACACTTTTGCTTGGAAGTAAGTCACAGTGAGCTCCGCGGGGCTCGCATGATCTAAGTATAGGATGTATAGGATCGGCCTATTAATTTCCTACAAACAAGCACTTTGATTTACATAATTGGAGTTTCTTGGAGTAACAGGAGCTTGAGAGAGGAAGCTTCTGACCTCAACATGAACTGGCCACCCCACCCTATTTGCCCGAGGTGTCTCATTTGCCTGCTTTTGATTGCCTGCTTACTTTCCCCTCATTTCCGGTTTACCAATAGGAAGACAGAGCGCCGGCAGCTCTGCTCTGTCCAAGGTCCTGACTTCTTCCAAAGTTCTTCGTCACATCACCAAAGAGTTCAGAGCATTCCCTTGTTTATTTCACTCACCAGCCACTAGTCACCACCTGGAAGCCACATCACGTAGCATTTCTCCCAATAGGGTTTTTAGTATTAGGCAAAGAAAGTGAACGAATTATTTGAATAAATCATCTCAGAGCAGACTCGTTGACCGGGAGAGGGGCTGGAGGTGACGGGGAGGCGGCGGCCGGGCGACCATCCCCGCGCATGGAAATAAAATAAAATGGAGGTGCTAACCAATGCGTGCTCATTAATATAGAACAAGGGAAGGCATCGAAGAGCGGCATTTTCGATGAATAACTGCCATAGCCGTAACTGAACTCTACTCCTTGCTGAAAAACAAAGGCAGGGCTTCCTAAAAGTATTGCCTGCATCTTAATGGATTAAAATTTCATCCGGCGCATTAGGTTCAGTAAAATATGAATGCGTTGCTTTAAATTTTAATCATAAATCAGTGCAGCGATACATGAGAGGCGACAGTGATTTCTCCCCAGATGTCTGCGTAGGTCAGGGGGACTCTAATTTTATTTAGGCAAGTCCATTTGTGTGCAGAGCCTGCTGGAAGACTAATGGCTTTGGAAGGTTTGAGAAGGCAGCCCTGCGCCGGTTCCGGGGGGCTTGCCGCTGCTTTGGGACAGCTGCATTTCACATCTGTCTGAGGGCAGTCCATGCCTGCAGTCAGACAAAGAGGCCGCCAAATCCAAGAACGCCCAAAGACCTTTGATGTTGATATCGGTCCTACGCTCCCTGCTCCTGTTTATAACAGCAACACCACCACGTATAGTGGTGCATTATTATTGGAATATAAAAAGTGCAAGTCTTTAGTCAGCATCAGGAAAACCCCACTCAGGTTTGTGACGAGAGACAACAGTCACCCCTCGCCTTTGGACTTCTGCATTCTCCTTCACCCTTTCACTCAACTTGGTTTTCTCGCGGATTTCCAAGAGAATCGTTCCAGGCACTGGCATTTTCATTGCTATGAAGCCAGTGACCAAACTGCCCACTGACCTTAGGGAGGCCAAGACCCACCTTTCCTCTTACCAGTGGTTAGTCGGAATAAGCCCAAACTATAACGTTACATTATATGGCGCCGGTCTTCCTTTTTGTTATCCGAAACTTGACCGATACTTCAGAGTCTTCTTTAATTAGCAGGAGACCACAAAGTGTAAAGAAGACTAGCACTGTGTTTACAGGACACCGTTTCCCGCACTGAATGCTTTTGTCACGTGGACTCGAAGGAAGAGGTGTAACTTGTGACAGATGCTTGGTTTGGGGTGTTTTTTTCGGAAGAAAGTGCTTATAACATTAGAGAGTCCTTTGAAAAAGATAGCCCTCATTTAATTATAAGGGCTATAATCCTGAGCATAGCTAGGACTGCAGATAAACCCCATTTGTTCTAATGAGAACTTAGTATTGTCCAACTGTACACAGGAGGATAGCAGGCAACATGACTGTCTAGGTAAGAGAGTTTTACTGAAAAGGAAGTGTCTGACTAATCTATATTAATATGGCGATTATCGCAATCTCCCCCCTGCCCAGACCTTTGGAAAAGAAGGCCTTGGAGACTGTGATGCTTAAATACTCTTAGCTAAATGTAGCACCAAAGAAAGTTTGCCCACTTATTTCACTAGTGTTCTCTTTATTTCATGAATATATTATAATCCTTATTTACCATAGGAAGTGGTGACAAGTGTTTAGCATTTTGGAGATCAGTTGTCAGTTGCTATTAAAATCAAGATTAATTCATATTAACGATATGCATTCTCAGTTCTCCCATGTGACAGCATACATTAAAACAACTAGTGCAAGTAATTAAACCCAATACAGGGGGTTAAATATTTTTTAAAAGAGGGTTTTCTACTCTGAGTTCACATGAGAGCCAGGAATTAAATTCATATTGTCCTGTTAATGTTTACTTGAAACATTAGGAGGTAATTTGATTTTAGGCCTATTTGGGGAATTTGATGGTGGTGGGGAAGTAATTTGTCCATAGTCTTTTTGTTTTGATTTTAATTCTCAGAATATTTCCTTTAATTGAAAATTAAAATTGTTATTTACTTGGGATTCCAGACCTGTAACACAAATACGGCCTATAACTGTCTAAGTGGATGGCAGGATGACTAGAGGCACCATCCCATCTTGTAAACTAAATTCACTATAGTACAATGAAAATTCAAAAATATTATCTATGGATTTTTTATTAGGCATTTGAGATCCTCAATAGTTTAGACTAATTAGACAAGCCAAAAGCCTTTTGAAGATTAAGCAAATTGGACAACCCTTGTTAATTAGAACATAATTTAAAGTTTGAAATTATATCACTGATGAAGTAGCCTAATTAGTATGACGATATGTTAATGGCCTACCGAGACAGCCCGCGTGGAGGGCTGGCATGAACTCCTTAAAGGCTTGCAAGAATCTGTTCCCTTTCTATGTTGTCATTAATAAAAAATTTCTATAGACTTCAGCCTTTCAACGGTTACATACAATTTATAGTACACACAATGCACTCGCCCATAGTGCTGCTCATTTTTTTTACTATTATGAAAACTAATAAATTCGTCAAGCTGAATTAAGCATACAAATCAGATGAGGCATAACAGATTACATATTGAAGCGCTGTGTCTCCCGAGCCTAAATGAAATTTCAATCTAATAATTCCTTCCTGGCCCGGCCATAATTTGTTTAGAGATGTTGTTCCACTCCTTTCCAAGCGCTGTTCGCACAATAATTAAATGATACTCAAGCTTTTAACTTTGATTTATTTCATTCCTCTGAGCTGGCGACAGTATGAGCTGATACAATGGATTTTTCCCCCCATGAAAATTACGAAGTCTACCGTTTTGGGTGAGAAATTAAACACCTAAGCACTTACTGGAGCCGCCTGGTGTAAAATTATACCACAAAAAAAGAGCCGGCTGTGTTGAAATAAGTCACTCTACAACCTTAACACTCACCCCCTCGCACGCACGCGAATGCACATGCACACACACACACACACACACGGACTGTATATATTTCTTTTAAAGATGAAATGCATCAATCATAGAACTGACAGAGGCAAGGAATTGGTTAGTTTTAAAATCCAGATTTTTTTTTTAAACGATACACATAATATGACTTTTCTTGGCACGCGGGTGTGTGTGTGTGTGTGCGCGCTCGCGCGCGCGCCAGACTTAAGGAACTGGAGCTGGGGGAATGATTAGGACATTTGGGGCCACATTCTCCCCTCAAATTTAAAATCAGTTTGGAATGCCCTATTGCATCCACGGAGATCGCTTGTGGAGTCAAGCGGAAGAGCAACAGCACGAGGAAAAGCCTGGTGGTGACTGGTAGGAAGGAAGCATCACCATCAGCTGGTCCCACGCTCTGCTCCGCTGAGTCTTCCCAGCCCCCTCCAGCAATCAGCAGCTCCCGCAGCGGCCGCCCCTTGAGGCACGCAGCTCCAGTATACACGGCGCAGAAGCTACAAACAAAGGTGATGGTGTGGGAGTGACTGAGGGGAGGCGGCGGCGGCGGCAGCACCAGAACCCTCTGGCACGCGCCCCCTTCCGAGAGGAGCAGCAGCAAATTCCCAAGAGCCCACGCGCCAGGATGAAAATCAGGCGCCAGCAACGGCTAATGGGGCTCGTGCCAACCAGTCTCTGGGCCTCTGTTTGTATGTGTGTATGTGTGTTGTGTGTGTGGAGGGGGGAGTCTCCTGCTGCACCTGCGCAATGAGGTCTCTCTGGGCATTCCCCGTTCTCCTTTCACCGAGGTGGCTAATGAATGATAATAATTCGATGCGAAAGGCTTTCACATTTATCCAGACCCTCCTCCACTTCACTCCCTCAGCCTCCTGGAATAAGTATGTACTGTACTGTCGTCCCTCACCGACTGAAACACCCTCAGCGGGAGACCTGTCTCAATTTGCGCGCGCGCGCGCATCCTGTGCTCTGTTTATGCACTCACGCAGAGATGCTGCGCTCCCACACAGAAAAACAACGCAAATATGCACCATATAACCATCACTTACATACCTCCTCTCAGGTCAGTTCAGTTCACAATCCACAGACACAAGATGAGTAACATACAAAGACAAACACACACACACACACACACATACATGGCGAAGCACATATTCTGTAACGCGCGCACATGCCTCGTTATCTGATCCAGCTTCACAGTTCACCAACACAGCGCTGCTTAGCAGCAACTCTTCCTCTGTCCAACCAATCCCCGCCCCCACTTGCACGCCACATAAGAATTTCTCACAGACTTTTTCACACTGTGTCGTCTAGCATACTTTTCCACACATCCTGCCAACATATTCCTGATTATATCCCTTTCAGGTACCTCTCACCATCTTTCTCACACTCACTCACTCACTCACTCACTCGCAAAGCCACTGCCGCCATCCAGTCAGTGCCAGAGAGACCCCTCTTTCACCCACCCCACAAGCTGCTGCCTCTCCCTCGCTCAGTCACACGCGCGCCCTTGCAAGACGCATGCGTCTCCTCGAGTCAGTCCCAGCCTCTCCTCCATCCAATGGGCGACGAGCAGAAAGAAACAGAGGGAGAGAGAAAGACTCACACAGCCCAGTTACTCTGAGGTCTCTCTTGCATTAGGCACCTGTCAGGCCAAGGTGTGCTGCTGCAGCCGAGCGCTGAGGCGGTGGTAGCGGCTGAGGAAGGAACAATAGGGCGCTGCTCGAGTCCTCCCGCTTGTTAGCCTGGGCTGGGCTGGGCAGGGCAGGGCAGGAAGCCGAGGAAGGCAGAGCCGCCGGACTATTGTTGCTCCAGTTGAGCAACAGCTGGGCTTGAATCCTGACGGCTGGGCGAGGAGGGGGCTTCTTGGGGCGCAGAGAGCAGGGGCGGGCGGGACAAGGGGGACCCGAGGAGCTTCAGAGGGAGGGAGGGGTCGGGTTGGGTACGGCAAGCGGGGAAGGGGGGGAGGAGCAGCAGCAGCGCAGAGGGGAGGGGGAGGCAGAGAAGCAGGACCCGGCGCTCGGGGGGTTGGAGAGGGAAGGGAAGGGACTTTCCCCAAAGAGTTGGGGGGTCTAGTGACAAGGCAGGGAGGGGGGCCGAGGCGAGTAAAAAGCCAGCGGCGAGGAGGCTGTAGGGGCAGTTTGACAGCAGAGAGTGGCAGCAACAGCAGCAGCAGGAGGAAGAGGAGGAGGAGGCTGCTCCAGAGGGGAGAGATCCAGCGAGGCGCGCTCAGTCAGGACGGTGAGGCGGCAGCGGGAGCAGCAGCAGCAGCAGCAGCAACTTCGGCGTGATTCCCCCGCCTCGCTCGCCTTCTCCTCTTCTTTCCTGCCGGCGCTCGGGCCCCCCATCCGCCGGCCAGGATGATGATGATGTCCCTGAACAGCAAGCAGCCCTTCGCCATGGCCCACGCCGGCGGCGGCGGCAGCCTGCACGAGCCCAAGTACTCGGCCCTGCACTCCGCCTCTCCCTGCACTTCCTCGGCCGCCGCCGCCGCGCCTTCGGCCAGCTCGCCCAGCAGCACCATCGCCGGCAGTGCCAGAAGCAGCGCGCCCAGCAGCAGCAGCAGCACCAGCAGCAACAGCACCTCCGAGGCCATGCGGCGCGCCTGCCTGCCCACCCCGCCGGTAGGTGGGTCCCCCAGCGGGGAGCGGGGAAGGGAAGGGCCGGCGGAGGCGAGGCAGCGGCAGCCCCCTTACTTCCCGGCCGCATGTTTATTTCATGGCCAGGCAGCAAATCAGCCCGGCCCTCGCGCCCTCCCCAAACCCAGCGGAGGCATTCAAGGGGGCTCCCATGAATTTTTATGACCTGGGATGCTGATGCTGATGCCAAGCCGGGCTGGGGCGGGCGAGAGCGAGAGAGTGGGACTGCCTGCCTGTCCGTCTGCCTCTCTTCCCCTGCCTTCTGTCTATCGTTCCTCATCGCCTGCCCATTCCCCCTCTCTCTCTCCCTTCTCTCCTTTCCCCCAATCTGCCGGTATTCCTTCCTTCCTTCCTTCTTCCCAACTTTCTCCCCACTCCCTCTCCCTCTCTGAACAGGGCTGGGGCTGGCTCGAATGGCACCCCGAGGAGAAAGGAGGCGAATTCCAATTCCCTCTTGGCAGCAGTAATGTGTGCCTTCTATTTGCAATTGCAGAGCAATATATTCGGCGGTCTGGACGAGAGCCTGCTGGCCCGCGCTGAAGCCCTGGCTGCAGTGGACATCGTCTCCCCCAGCAAAAGCCACCATCACCACCCGCCGCACCATAGCCCCTTCAAGCCCGACGCCACATACCACACCATGAACACCATCCCTTGCACCTCGGCCGCCTCTTCATCCTCGGTGCCCATCTCGCACCCGTCCGCCTTGTCCGGCACGCACCACCACCACCACCATCATCACCACCACCACCAGCCTCACCAGGCGCTAGAAGGGGAACTCTTGGAGCACATCACGCCGGGGCTGGCGCTGGGGGCCATGACAGGCCCCGACGGCTCGGTGGTCTCCACGCCGGGCCACGCTCCCCACATGGCCAGCATGAACCCTATGCATCAGGCGGCTCTCAGCATGGCCCACGCTCACGGGCTGCCCTCGCACATGGGCTGCATGAGCGACGTTGACGCAGACCCGCGGGATTTGGAAGCCTTTGCCGAACGGTTCAAGCAGAGGAGGATCAAGCTGGGGGTGACTCAGGCGGACGTGGGCTCAGCCCTGGCCAACCTCAAGATCCCAGGGGTGGGATCTCTGAGCCAAAGCACCATTTGCAGGTTTGAGTCGCTCACCCTGTCCCACAACAACATGATCGCCCTCAAGCCCATCTTGCAAGCGTGGCTGGAAGAGGCAGAGAAATCACACCGAGAGAAGCTGACCAAGCCGGAACTCTTCAATGGGGCAGAGAAGAAGAGGAAGCGCACCTCCATCGCTGCGCCCGAAAAGAGGTCCCTGGAAGCTTACTTCGCGATCCAGCCGCGTCCTTCCTCGGAAAAAATAGCAGCTATCGCGGAGAAACTGGACCTCAAGAAGAACGTGGTCCGGGTCTGGTTCTGTAACCAGAGACAGAAACAGAAACGGATGAAA